>NC_071395.1:60146779-60453482 GCF_022682495.2 Desmodus rotundus
ATATTGCAGCAAGGTTCTTGGACAGGATGCTGACAAGAGTACGTACTATGTGACACACCACTGCTTGCATCTCCTACTGAAATGAGAACATTGCTAACACGTCAAATAGTGTGGATGGCTTTTGTTGAGAACACTTTTCGCACGACTTGATATAATTCCTGAATGGTGCAGGGGAGCGCATAGTCCTCCCTGCTGTATTCTCAGAGTGGAATGAGTGGCCTGGTAGGCCCATGGCGTACTTTTAGCTTCTTCCTCTTTGAATGCTTCACGAACGGGTGGAGTCCGAGGGACGTAGTATAGTCTCCATGGTTTCTGAGGCTACAGTCTTCTTCTCCCATCACATCTACTACCGAAATGCCAACATTGAGAAGACGTGGAACACTGAGACGGCTTTGGGGAAAAACCCGCTTCCTACGAAATAGGTTGATTCCCGAGTGAGTTTGAGGAGCAAACAAATCTTCACGAACGTATTATCTTCCACTGGGAGCCCCACAGGCTACTCTGACATTCATATTCCCTTAGATCTTCAGAGACTTGGAGGCCAGGTCGCGTAGCGTGGCCCAGCGGCCTTCCAACGTCCGGATACGCTTTCCTCGCAGAACGCAGAGTTTGGCGAAAACAGTGGTAGCCAAGCTTACTCTCGGGCACAGTTGGCATAGTCCTGTGCTTCCGTTCACTCATTTGCTTTGGGGAACGTGATTGCACAAGTCTGTGCCTAGCAAAGTTACCGCCAAGGTGATCATACAGAAAACCCATTGAAACGACCTGCTAAATCGGTGGCTTCTAGCGGCATCCCACACATTTCGCACTCTACTGAAACGAGTCCATTGACCTAGTGTTACCCGCTGGAGATGAAGTCTTCTAATAAGGCACTTGTACGAAACATCCTGATTCCCTCGTTGTTTGGAAGCTTTCCATGAATTCCTTGCTGTTCTATCAGAAGGAAATTCAATCGAATAGAGTCAGTGGGCTGTGAGCTTCATGGGCATATCTACGTTCGAGAAACAGTTTTGTCCACAAGACATAGTAGTGAGTAGCTGCAGGAGATCTTCGGCCTCTGCTATTCTCCTGGAAAACATAGAGCGGCGAAAAGCCCACACTCGCAGCTCATTGTCCTGCGAAGGTCTGAAACTGCTATGCTCCTGTTCATTCACTACGGATTGAAAATGATTTCAGTAGCATTTAGTTTAGGACACAACCCACAGCTCGGATATATCAGAAGATTTCTGTTTAAAGATAGAGTTAGGGTTAGGGCTAGCATTACGATTACGGTAAGGATAAGCTTTATTATTAGGGTAGGGATAGGGATAGGGATAGGGATAGGGTTAGGGTTAGGGATAGGGTTACGGTTAGGGTTAGGGTTAGGGTTAGCGTTAGCGTCAGGGTTAGGGATAGGGATAGGTTTAGCATTAGCGTTTGGGTTAACGTTACATATAGGTTTAGGGCCAGGGCTAAAGCTAGATGACGGTCACAGGTAGAGGAGTGTGTGTCCTAGAAGATCGTGCATTTCATAGCTCTCTTAGTTCTTCTGTGCTTTCATTGAGTCCGTTGAGGACGAGAAAGTGATTCTGTAGATCGTTGCACTGAAACACAGCCAGGTAAAAGATAACAGAGCAAAAGAGCTGATCATAAGTGCTGAAGAGGGTATGTGATATGGTGCAAGGCACTCATTTCCAATTCAACTGATACGAGCACATTGATCTAGAGCTGCGTTCATGCTTAAAGCCACTTCTCAGGAACATGTTCATTCCCGAGTAACTTGGCAGCTTCAAACCGTTCACTCCTGTGCTGTGTGAGAGAGTCACTCGAATAGAGTAAGGGGACTGCTAGCTGCACATGCATTTCTACGTTGCAAACACTGTATGGGCAAAGTGAGGTAGTAGGCTGTTGCCTCTCTTCTTCCTGGGGCTACGCTTTTCTGATGGAAAAAGTACCTAGGAGAAAACTCTACTGTGGAAGCTCATTCCGCTTCAAGGATCACAAAGTGCTAGCTAGGCTAGCATTCCCTCCGTTGCTGACGGGAAATCATTTCCGTAGCTCTTGGGCTATGTCACGCGCCAGAGATCCTATATTGCAGCAAGGTTCTTGGACAGGATGCTGACAAGAGTACGTACTATGTGACACACCACTGCTTTCATCTCCTACTGAAATGAGAACATTGCTAACACGTCAAATAGTGTGGATGGCTTTTGTTGAGAACACTTTTCGCACGACTTGATATAATTCCTGAATGGTGCAGGGGAGCGCATAGTCCTCCCTGCTGTATTCTCAGAGTGGAATGAGTGGCCTGGTAGGCCCATGGCGTACTTTTAGCTTCTTCCTCTTTGAATGCTTCACGAACGGGTGGAGTCCGAGGGACGTAGTATAGTCTCCATGGTTTCTGAGGCTACAGTCTTCTTCTCCCATCACATCTACTACCGAAATGCCAACATTGAGAAGACGTGGAACACTGAGACGGCTTTGGGGAAAAACCCGCTTCCTACGAAATAGGTTGATTCCCGAGTGAGTTTGAGGAGCAAACAAATCTTCACGAACGTATTATCTTCCACTGGGAGCCCCACAGGCTACTCTGACATTCATATTCCCTTAGATCTTCAGAGACTTGGAGGCCAGGTCGCTTAGCGTGGCCCAGCGGCCTTCCAACGTCCGGATACGCTTTCCTCGCAGAACGCAGAGTTTGGCGAAAACAGTGGTAGCCAAGCTTACTCTCGGGCACAGTTGGCATAGTCCTGTGCTTCCGTTCACTCATTTGCTTTGGGGAACGTGATTGCACAAGTCTGTGCCTAGCAAAGTTACCGTCAAGGTGATCATACAGAAAACCCATTGAAACGACCTGCTAAATCGGTGGCTTCTAGCGGCATCCCACACATTTCGCACTCTACTGAAACGAGTCCATTGACCTAGTGTTACCCGCTGGAGATGAAGTCTTCTAATAAGCCACTTGTACGAAACATCCTGATTCCCTCGTTGTTTGGAAGCTTTCCATGAATTCCTTGCTGTTCTATCAGAAGGAAATTCAATCGAATAGAGTCAGTGGGCTGTGAGCTTCATGGGCATATCTACGTTCGAGAAACAGTTTTGTCCACAAGACATAGTAGTGAGTAGCTGCAGGAGATCTTCGGCCTCTGCTATTCTCCTGGAAAACATAGAGCGGCGAAAAGCCCACACTCGCAGCTCATTGTCCTGCGAAGGTCTGAAACTGCTATGCTCCTGTTCATTCACTACGGATTGAAAATGATTTCAGTAGCATTTAGTTTAGGACACAACCCACAGCTCGGATATATCAGAAGATTTCTGTTTAAAGATAGAGTTAGGGTTAGGGCTAGCATTACGATTACGGTAAGGATAAGCTTTATTATTAGGGTAGGGATAGGGATAGGGATAGGGATAGGGTTAGCGTTAGGGTTAGGGTTAGGGTTAGGGTTACGGTTAGGGTTAGGGTTAGGGTTAGGGTTAGCGTTAGCGTTAGGGTTAGGGATAGGGATAGGTTTAGCATTAGCGTTTGGGTTAATGTTACATATAGGTTTAGGGCCAGGGCTAAAGCTAGATGACGGCCACAGGTAGAGGAGTGTGTGTCCTAGAAGATCGTGCATTTCATAGCTCTCTTAGTTCTTCTGTGCTTTCATTGAGTCCGTTGAGGACGAGAAAGTGATTCTGTAGATCGTTGCACTGAAACACAGCCAGGTAAAAGATAACAGAGCAAAAGAGCTGATCATAAGTGCTGAAGAGGGTATGTGATATGGTGCAAGGCACTCATTTCCAATTCAACTGATACGAGCACATTGATCTAGAGCTGCGTTCATGCTTAAAGCCACTTCTCAGGAACATGTTCATTCCCGAGTAACTTGGCAGCTTTCAAACCGTTCACTCCTGTGCTGTGTGAGAGAGTCACTCGAATAGAGTAAGGGGACTGCTAGCTGCACATGCATTTCTACGTTGAAAACACTTATGGGCAAAGTGAGGTAGTAGGCTGTTGCCTCTCTTCTTCCTGGGGCTACGCTTTTCTGATGGAAAAAGTACCTAGGAGAAAACTCTACTGTGGAAGCTCATTCCGCTTCAAGGATCACAAAGTGCTAGCTAGGCTAGCATTCCCTCCGTTGCTGACGGGAAATCATTTCCGTAGCTCTTGGGCTATGACACGAGCCAGAGATCCTATATTGCAGCAAGGTTCTTGGACAGGATGCTGACAAGAGTACGTACTATGTGACACACCACTGCTTGCATCTCCTACTGAAATGAGAACATTGCTAACACGTCAAATAGTGTGGATGGCTTTTGTTGAGAACACTTTTCGCACGACTTGATATAATTCCTGAATGGTGCAGGGGAGCGCATAGTCCTCCCTGCTGTATTCTCAGAGTGGAATGAGTGGCCTGGTAGGCCCATGGCGTACTTTTAGCTTCTTCCTCTTTGAATGCTTCACGAACGGGTGGAGTCCGAGGGACGTAGTATAGTCTCCATGGTTTCTGAGGCTACAGTCTTCTTCTCCCATCACATCTACTACCGAAATGCCAACATTGAGAAGACGTGGAACACTGAGACGGCTTTGGAGAAAAACCCGCTTCCTACGAAATAGGTTGATTCCCGAGTGAGTTTGAGGAGCAAACAAATCTTCACGAACGTATTATCTTCCACTGGGAGCCCCACAGGCTACTCTGACATTCATATTCCCTTAGATCTTCAGAGACTTGGAGGCCAGGTCGCGTAGCGTGGCCCAGCGGCCTTCCAACGTCCGGATACGCTTTCCTCGCAGAACGCAGAGTTTGGCGAAAACAGTGGTAGCCAAGCTTACTCTCGGGCACAGTTGGCATAGTCCTGTGCTTCCGTTCACTCATTTGCTTTGGGGAACGTGATTGCACAAGTCTGTGCCTAGCAAAGTTACCGCCAAGGTGATCATACAGAAAACCCATTGAAACGACCTGCTAAATCGGTGGCTTCTAGCGGCATCCCACACATTTCGCACTCTACTGAAACGAGTCCATTGACCTAGTGTTACCCGCTGGACATGAAGTCTTCTAATAAGGCACTTGTACGAAACATCCTGATTCCCTCGTTGTTTGGAAGCTTTCCATGAATTCCTTGCTGTTCTATCAGAAGGAAATTCAATCGAATAGAGTCAGTGGGCTGTGAGCTTCATGGGCATATCTACGTTCGAGAAACAGTTTTGTCCACAAGACATAGTAGTGAGTAGCTGCAGGAGATCTTCGGCCTCTGCTATTCTCCTGGAAAACATAGAGCGGCGAAAAGCCCACACTCGAAGCTCATTGTCCTGCGAAGGTCTGAAACTGCTATGCTCCTGTTCATTCACTACGGATTGAAAATGATTTCAGTAGCATTTAGTTTAGGACACAACCCACAGCTCGGATATATCAGAAGATTTCTGTTTAAAGATAGAGTTAGGGTTAGGGCTAGCATTACGATTACGGTAAGGATAAGCTTTATTATTAGGGTAGGGATAGGGATAGGGATAGGGATAGGGTTAGGGTTAGGGTTAGGGTTAGGGATAGGGTTAGGGTTAGGGTTAGGGTTAGGGTTAGGGTTAGGGTTAGCGTTAGCGTCAGGGTTAGGGATAGGGATAGGTTTAGCATTAGCGTTTGGGTTAATGTTACATATAGGTTTAGGGCCAGGGCTAAAGCTAGATGACGGCCACAGGTAGAGGTGTGTGTGTCCTAGAAGATCGTGCATTTCATAGCTCTCTTAGTTCTTCTGTGCTTTCATTGAGTCCGTTGAGGACGAGAAAGTGATTCTGTAGATCGTTGCACTGAAACACAGCCAGGTAAAAGATAACAGAGCAAAAGAGCTGATCATAAGTGCTGAAGAGGGTATGTGATATGGTGCAAGGCACTCATTTCCAATTCAACTGATACGAGCACATTGATCTAGAGCTGCGTTCATGCTTAAAGCCACTTCTCAGGAACATGTTCATTCCCGAGTAACTTGGCAGCTTTCAAACCGTTCACTCCTGTGCTGTGTGAGAGAGTCACTCGAATAGAGTAAGGGGACTGCTAGCTGCACATGCATTTCTACGTTGAAAACACTGTATGGGCAAAGTGAGGTAGTAGGCTGTTGCCTCTCTTCTTCCTGGGGCTACGCTTTTCTGATGGAAAAAGTACCTAGGAGAAAACTCTACTGTGGAAGATCATTCCGCTTCAAGGATCACAACGTGCTAGCTAGGCTAGCATTCCCTCCGTTGCTGACGGGAAATCATTTCCGTAGCTCTTGGGCTATGACACGCGCCAGAGATCCTATATTGCAGCAAGGTTCTTGGACAGGATGCTGACAAGAGTACGTACTATGTGACACACCACTGCTTTCATCTCCTACTGAAATGAGAACATTGCTAACACGTCAAATAGTGTGGATGGCTTTTGTTGAGAACACTTTTCGCACGACTTGATATAATTCCTGAATGGTGCAGGGGAGCGCATAGTCCTCCCTGCTGTATTCTCAGAGCGGAATGAGTGGCCTGGTAGGCCCATGGCGTACTTTTAGCTTCTTCCTCTTTGAATGCTTCTCGAACGGGTGGAGTCCGAGGGACGTAGTATAGTCTCCATGGTTTCTGAGGCTACAGTCTTCTTCTCCCATCACATCTACTACCGAAATGCCAACATTGAGAAGACGTGGAACACTGAGACGGCTTTGGAGAAAAACCCGCTTCCTACGAAATAGGTTGATTCCCGAGTGAGTTTGAGGAGCAAACAAATCTTCACGAACGTATTATCTTCCACTGGGAGCCCCACAGGCTACTCTGACATTCATATTCCCTTAGATCTTCAGAGACTTGGAGGCCAGGTCGCGTAGCGTGGCCCAGCGGCCTTCCAACGTCCAGATACGCTTTCCTCGCAGAACGCAGAGTTTGGCGAAAACAGTGGTAGCCAAGCTTACTCTCGGGCACAGTTGGCATAGTCCTGTGCTTCTGTTCACTCATTTGCTTTGGGGAACGTGATTGCACAAGTCTGGGCCTAGCAAAGTTACCGCCAAGGTGATCATACAGAAAACCCATTGAAACGACCTGCTAAATCGGTGGCTTCTAGCGGCATCCCACACATTTCGCACTCTACTGAAACGAGTCCATTGACCTAGTGTTACCCGCTGGAGATGAAGTCTTCTAATAAGGTACTTGTATGAAACATCCTGATTCCCTCGTTGTTTGGAAGCTTTCCATGAATTCCTTGCTGTTCTATCAGAAGGAAATTCAATCGAATAGAGTCAGTGGGCTGTGAGCTTCATGGGCATATCTACGTTCGAGAAACAGTTTTGTCCACAAGACATAGTAGGGAGTAGCTGCAGGAGATCTTCGGCCTCTGCTATTCTCCTGGAAAACATAGAGCGGCGAAAAGCCCACACTCGCAGCTCATTGTCCTGCGAAGCTCTGAAACTGCTATGCTCCTGTTCATTCACTACGGATTGAAAATGATTTCAGTAGCATTTAGTTTAGGACACAACCCACAGCTCGTGTATATCAGAAGATTTCTGTTTAAAGATAGAGTTAGGGTTAGGGCTAGCATTACGATTACGGTAAGGATAAGCTTTATTATTAGGGTAGGGATAGGGATAGGGATAGGGTTAGGGTTATGGTTAGGGTTAGAGATAGGGTTAGGGTTAGAGTTAGGGTTAGGGTTAGGGTTAGCGTTAGCGTTAGCGTTAGGGTTAGGGATAGGGATAGGTTTAGCATTAGCGTTTGGGTTAACGTTACATGTAGGTTTAGGGCCAGGGCTAAAGCTAGATGATGGCCACAGGTAGAGGAGTGTGTGTCCTAGAAGATCGTGCATTTCATAGCTCTCTTAGTTCTTCTGTGCTTTCATTGAGTCCGTTGAGGACGAGAAAGTGATTCTGTAGATCGTTGCACTGAAACACAGCCAGGTAAAAGATAACAGAGCAAAAGAGCTGATCATAAGTGCTGAAGAGGGTATGTGATATGGTGCAAGGCACTCATTTCCAATTCAACTGATACGAGCACATTGATCTAGAGCTGCGTTCATGCTTAAAGCCACTTCTCAGGAACATGTTCATTCCCGAGTAACTTGGCAGCTTCAAACCGTTCACTCCTGTGCTGTGTGAGAGAGTCACTCGAATAGAGTAAGGGGACTGCTAGCTGCACATGCATTTCTACGTTGAAAACACTGTATGGGCAAAGTGAGGTAGTAGGCTGTTGCCTCTCTTCTTCCTGGGGCTACGCTTTTCTGATGGAAAAAGTACCTAGGAGAAAACTCTACTGTGGAAGCTCATTCCGCTTCAAGGATCACAAAGTGCTAGCTAGGCTAGCATTCCCTCCGTTGCTGACGGGAAATCATTTCCGTAGCTCTTGGGCTATGTCACGCGCCAGAGATCCTATATTGCAGCAAGGTTCTTGGACAGGATGCTGACAAGAGTTCGTACTATGTGACACACCACTGCTTTCATCTCCTACTGAAATGAGAACATTGCTAACACGTCAAATAGTGTGGATGGCTTTTGTTGAGAACACTTTTCGCACGACTTGATATAATTCCTGAATGGTGCAGGGGAGCGCATAGTCCTCCCTGCTGTATTCTCAGAGTGGAATGAGTGGCCTGGTAGGCCCATGGCGTACTTTTAGCTTCTTCCTCTTTGAATGCTTCACGAACGGGTGGAGTCCGAGGGATGTAGTATAGTCTCCATGGTTTCTGAGGCTACAGTCTTCTTCTCCCATCACATCTACTACCGAAATGCCAACATTGAGAAGACGTGGAACACTGAGACGGCTTTGGGGAAAAACCCGCTTCCTACGAAATAGGTTGATTCCCGAGTGAGTTTGAGGAGCAAACAAATCTTCACGAACGTATTATCTTCCACTGGGCGCCGCACAGGCTACTCTGACATTCATATTCCCTTAGATCTTCAGAGACTTGGAGGCCAGGTCGCGTAGCGTGGCCCAGCGGCCTTCCAACGTCCGGATACGCTTTCCTCGCAGAACGCAGAGTTTGGCGAAAACAGTGGTAGCCAAGCTTACTCTCGGGCACAGTTGGCATAGTCCTGTGCTTCCGTTCACTCATTTGCTTTGGGGAACGTGATTGCACAAGTCTGTGCCTAGCAAAGTTACCGCCAAGGTGATCATACAGAAAACCCATTGAAACGACCTGCTAAATCGGTGGCTTCTAGCGGCATCCCACACATTTCGCACTCTACTGAAACGAGTCCATTGACCTAGTGTTACCCGCTGGAGATGAAGTCTTCTAATAAGCCACTTGTACGAAACATCCTGATTCCCTCGTTGTTTGGAAGCTTTCCATGAATTCCTTGCTGTTCTATCAGAAGGAAATTCAATCGAATAGAGTCAGTGGGCTGTGAGCTTCATGGGCATATCTACGTTCGAGAAACAGTTTTGTCCACAAGACATAGTAGTGAGTAGCTGCAGGAGATCTTCGGCCTCTGCTATTCTCCTGGAAAACATAGAGCGGCGAAAAGCCCACACTCGCAGCTCATTGTCCTGCGAAGGTCTGAAACTGCTATGCTCCTGTTCATTCACTACGGATTGAAAATGATTTCAGTAGCATTTAGTTTAGGACACAACCCACAGCTCGGATATATCAGAAGATTTCTGTTTAAAGATAGAGTTAGGGTTAGGGCTAGCATTACGATTACGGTAAGGATGAGCTTTATTATTAGGGTAGGGATAGGGATAGGGATAGGGATAGGGTTAGCGTTAGGGTTAGGGTTAGGGATAGGGTTACGGTTAGGGTTAGGGTTAGGGTTAGGGTTAGCGTTAGCGTTAGGGTTAGGGATAGGGATAGGTTTAGCATTAGCGTTTGGGTTAATGTTACATATAGGTTTAGGGCCAGGGCTAAAGCTAGATGACGGCCACAGGTAGAGGAGTGTGTGTCCTAGAAGATCGTGCATTTCATAGCTCTCTTAGTTCTTCTGTGCTTTCATTGAGTCCGTTGAGGACGAGAAAGTGATTCTGTAGATCGTTGCACTGAAACACAGCCAGGTAAAAGATAACAGAGCAAAAGAGCTGATCATAAGTGCTGAAGAGGGTATGTGATATGGTGCAAGGCACTCATTTCCAATTCAACTGATACGAGCACATTGATCTAGAGCTGCGTTCATGCTTAAAGCCACTTCTCAGGAACATGTTCATTCCCGAGTAACTTGGCAGCTTTCAAACCGTTCACTCCTGTGCTGTGTGAGAGAGTCACTCGAATAGAGTAAGGGGACTGCTAGCTGCACATGCATTTCTACGTTGAAAACACTTATGGGCAAAGTGAGGTAGTAGGCTGTTGCCTCTCTTCTTCCTGGGGCTACGCTTTTCTGATGGAAAAAGTACCTAGGAGAAAACTCTACTGTGGAAGCTCATTCCGCTTCAAGGATCACAAAGTGCTAGCTAGGCTAGCATTCCCTCCGTTGCTGACGGGAAATCATTTCCGTAGCTCTTGGGCTATGACACGAGCCAGAGATCCTATATTGCAGCAAGGTTCTTGGACAGGATGCTGACAAGAGTACGTACTATGTGACACACCACTGCTTGCATCTCCTACTGAAATGAGAACATTGCTAACACGTCAAATAGTGTGGATGGCTTTTGTTGAGAACACTTTTCGCACGACTTGATATAATTCCTGAATGGTGCAGGGGAGCGCATAGTCCTCCCTGCTGTATTCTCAGAGTGGAATGAGTGGCCTGGTAGGCCCATGGCGTACTTTTAGCTTCTTCCTCTTTGAATGCTTCACGAACGGGTGGAGTCCGAGGGACGTAGTATAGTCTCCATGGTTTCTGAGGCTACAGTCTTCTTCTCCCATCACATCTACTACCGAAATGCCAACATTGAGAAGACGTGGAACACTGAGACGGCTTTGGAGAAAAACCCGCTTCCTACGAAATAGGTTGATTCCCGAGTGAGTTTGAGGAGCAAACAAATCTTCACGAACGTATTATCTTCCACTGGGAGCCCCACAGGCTACTCTGACATTCATATTCCCTTAGATCTTCAGAGACTTGGAGGCCAGGTCGCGTAGCGTGGCCCAGCGGCCTTCCAACGTCCGGAAACGCTTTCCTCGCAGAACGCAGAGTTTGGCGAAAACAGTGGTAGCCAAGCTTACTCTCGGGCACAGTTGGCATAGTCCTGTGCTTCCGTTCACTCATTTGCTTTGGGGAACGTGATTGCACAAGTCTGTGCCTAGCAAAGTTACCGCCAAGGTGATCATACAGAAAACCCATTGAAACGACCTGCTAAATCGGTGGCTTCTAGCGGCATCCCACACATTTCGCACTCTACTGAAACGAGTCCATTGACCTAGTGTTACCCGCTGGAGATGAAGTCTTCTAATAAGGCACTTGTACGAAACATCCTGATTCCCTCGTTGTTTGGAAGCTTTCCATGAATTCCTTGCTGTTCTATCAGAAGGAAATTCAATCGAATAGAGTCAGTGGGCTGTGAGCTTCATGGGCATATCTACGTTCGAGAAACAGTTTTGTCCACAAGACATAGTAGTGAGTAGCTGCAGGAGATCTTCGGCCTCTGCTATTCTCCTGGAAAACATAGAGCGGCAAAAAGCCCACACTCGAAGCTCATTGTCCTGCGAAGGTCTGAAACTGCTATGCTCCTGTTCATTCACTACGGATTGAAAATGATTTCAGTAGCATTTAGTTTAGGACACAACCCACAGCTCGGATATATCAGAAGATTTCTGTTTAAAGATAGAGTTAGGGTTAGGGCTAGCATTACGATTACGGTAAGGATAAGCTTTATTATTAGGGTAGGGATAGGGATAGGGATAGGGATAGGGTTAGGGTTAGGGTTAGGGTTAGGGATAGGGTTAGGGTTAGGGTTAGGGTTAGGGTTAGGGTTAGCGTTAGCGTCAGGGTTAGGGATAGGGATAGGTTTAGCATTAGCGTTTGGGTTAATGTTACATATAGGTTTAGGGCCAGGGCTAAAGCTAGATGACGGCCACAGGTAGAGGAGTGTGTGTCCTAGAAGATCGTGCATTTCATAGCTCTCTTAGTTCTTCTGTGCTTTCATTGAGTCCGTTGAGGACGAGAATGTGATTCTGTAGATCGTTGCACTGAAACACAGCCAGGTAAAAGATAACAGAGCAAAAGAGCTGATCATAAGTGCTGAAGAGGGTATGTGATATGGTGCAAGGCACTCATTTCCAATTCAACTGATACGAGCACATTGATGTAGAGCTGCGTTCATGCTTAAAGCCACTTCTCAGGAACATGTTCATTCCCGAGTAACTTGGCAGCTTTCAAACCGTTCACTCCTGTGCTGTGTGAGAGAGTCACTCGAATAGAGTAAGGGGACTGCTAGCTGCACATGCATTTCTACGTTGAAAACACTTATGGGCAAAGTGAGGTAGTAGGCTGTTGCCTCTCTTCTTCCTGGGGCTACGCTTTTCTGATGGAAAAAGTACCTAGGAGAAAACTCTACTGTGGAAGCTCATTCCGCTTCAAGGATCACAAAGTGCTAGCTAGGCTAGCATTCCCTCCGTTGCTGACGGGAAATCATTTCCGTAGCTCTTGGGCTATGACACGAGCCAGAGATCCTATATTGCAGCAAGGTTCTTGGACAGGATGCTGACAAGAGTACGTACTATGTGACACACCACTGCTTTCATCTCCTACTGAAATGAGAACATTGCTAACACGTCAAATAGTGTGGATGGCTTTTGTTGAGAACACTTTTCGCACGACTTGATATAATTCCTGAATGGTGCAGGGGAGCGCATAGTCCTCCCTGCTGTATTCTCAGAGTGGAATGAGTGGCCTGGTAGGCCCATGGCGTACTTTTAGCTTCTTCCTCTTTGAATGCTTCACGAACGGGTGGAGTCCGAGGGACGTAGTATAGTCTCCATGGTTTCTGAGGCTACAGTCTTCTTCTCCCATCACATCTACTACCGAAATGCCAACATTGAGAAGACGTGGAACACTGAGACGGCTTTGGAGAAAAACCCGCTTCCTACGAAATAGGTTGATTCCCGAGTGAGTTTGAGGGGCAAGCAAATCTTCACGAACGTATTATCTTCCACTGGGAGCCCCACAGGCTACTCTGACATTCATATTCCCTTAGATCTTCAGAGACTTGGAGGCCAGGTCGCGTAGCGTGGCCCAGCGGCCTTCCAACGTCCGGATACGCTTTCCTCGCAGAACGCAGAGTTTGGCGAAAACAGTGGTAGCCAAGCTTACTCTCGGGCACAGTTGGCATAGTCCTGTGCTTCCGTTCACTCATTTGCTTTGGGGAACGTGATTGCACAAGTCTGTGCCTAGCAAAGTTACCGCCAAGGTGATCATACAGAAAACCCATTGAAACGACCTGCTAAATCGGTGGCTTCTAGCGGCATCCCACACATTTCGCACTCTACTGAAACGAGTCCATTGACCTAGTGTTACCCGCTGGAGATGAAGTCTTCTAATAAGGCACTTGTACGAAACATCCTGATTCCCTCGTTGTTTGGAAGCTTTCCATGAATTCCTTGCTGTTCTATCAGAAGGAAATTCAATCGAATAGAGTCAGTGGGCTGTGAGCTTCATGGGCATATCTACGTTCGAGAAACAGTTTTGTCCAAAAGACATAGTAGTGAGTAGCTGCAGGAGATCTTCGGCCTCTGCTATTCTCCGGGAAAACATAGAGCGGCGAAAAGCCCACACTCGCAGCTCATTGTCCTGCGAAGGTCTGAAACTGCTATGCTCCTGTTCATTCACTACGGATTGAAAAAGATTTCAGTAGCATTTAGTTTAGGACACAACCCACAGCTCGGATATATCAGAAGATTTCTGTTTAAAGATAGAGTTAGGGTTAGGGCTAGCATTACGATTACGGTAAGGATAAGCTTTATTATTAGGGTAGGGATAGGGATAGGGATAGGGATAGGGTTAGCGTTAGGGTTAGGGTTAGGGATAGGGTTACGGTTAGGGTTAGGGTTAGGGTTAGGGTTAGGGTTAGCGTTAGGGTTAGGGATAGGGATAGGTTTAGCATTAGCGTTTGGGTTAACGTTACATATAGGTTTAGGGCCAGGGCTAAAGCTAGATGACGGCCACAGGTAGAGGAGTGTGTGTCCTAGAAGATCGTGCATTTCATAGCTCTCTTAGTTCTTCTGTGCTTTCATTGAGTCCGTTGAGGACGAGAAAGTGATTCTGTAGATCGTTGCACTGAAACACAGCCAGGTAAAATATAACAGAGCAAAAGAGCTGATCATAAGTGCTGAAGAGGGTATGTGATATGGTGCAAGGCACTCATTTCCAATTCAACTGATACGAGCACATTGATGTAGAGCTGCGTTCATGCTTAAAGCCACTTCTCAGGAACATGTTCATTCCCGAGTAACTTGGCAGCTTTCAAACCGTTCACTCCTGTGCTGTGTGAGAGAGTCACTCGAATAGAGTAAGGGGACTGCTAGCTGCACATGCATTTCTACGTTGAAAACACTTATGGGCAAAGTGAGGTAGTAGGCTGTTGCCTCTCTTCTTCCTGGGGCTACGCTTTTCTGATGGAAAAAGTACCTAGGAGAAAACTCTACTGTGGAAGCTCATTCCGCTTCAAGGATCACAAAGTGCTAGCTAGGCTAGCATTCCCTCCGTTGCTGACGGGAAATCATTTCCGTAGCTCTTGGGCTATGACACGAGCCAGAGATCCTATATTGCAGCAAGGTTCTTGGACAGGATGCTGACAAGAGTACGTACTATGTGACACACCACTGCTTTCATCTCCTACTGAAATGAGAACATTGCTAACACGTCAAATAGTGTGGATGGCTTTTGTTGAGAACACTTTTCGCACGACTTGATATAATTCCTGAATGGTGCAGGGGAGCGCATAGTCCTCCCTGCTGTATTCTCAGAGTGGAATGAGTGGCCTGGTAGGCCCATGGCGTACTTTTAGCTTCTTCCTCTTTGAATGCTTCACGAACGGGTGGAGTCCGAGGGACGTAGTATAGTCTCCATGGTTTCTGAGGCTACAGTCTTCTTCTCCCATCACATCTACTACCGAAATGCCAACATTGAGAAGACGTGGAACACTGAGACGGCTTTGGAGAAAAACCCGCTTCCTACGAAATAGGTTGATTCCCGAGTGAGTTTGAGGGGCAAGCAAATCTTCACGAACGTATTATCTTCCACTGGGAGCCCCACAGGCTACTCTGACATTCATATTCCCTTAGATCTTCAGAGACTTGGAGGCCAGGTCGCGTAGCGTGGCCCAGCGGCCTTCCAACGTCCGGATATGCTTTCCTCGCAGAACGCAGAGTTTGGCGAAAACAGTGGTAGCCAAGCTTACTCTCGGGCAGAGTTGGCATAGTCCTGTGCTTCCGTTCACTCATTTGCTTTGGGGAACGTGATTACACAAGTCTGTGCCTAGCAAAGTTACCGCCAAGGTGATCATACAGAAAACCCATTGAAACGACCTGCTAAATCGGTGGCTTCTAGCGGCATCCCACACATTTCGCACTCTACTGAAACGAGTCCATTGACCTAGTGTTACCCGCTGGAGATGAAGTCTTCTAATAAGCCACTTGTACGAAACATCCTGATTCCCTCGTTGTTTGGAAGCTTTCCATGAATTCCTTGCTGTTCTATCAGAAGGAAATTCAATCGAATAGAGTCAGTGGGCTGTGAGCTTCATGGGCATATCTACGTTCGAGAAACAGTTTTGTCCACAAGACATAGTAGTGAGTAGCTGCAGGAGATCTTCGGCCTCTGCTATTCTCCTGGAAAACATAGAGCGGCGAAAAGCCCACACTCGCAGCTCATTGTCCTGCGAAGGTCTGAAACTGCTATGCTCCTGTTCATTCACTACGGATTGAAAATGATTTCAGTAGCATTTAGTTTAGGACACAACCCACAGCTCGGATATATCAGAAGATTTCTGTTTAAAGATAGAGTTAGGGTTAGGGCTAGCATTACGATTACGGTAAGGATAAGCTTTATTATTAGGGTAGGGATAGGGATAGGGATAGGGATAGGGTTAGCGTTAGGGTTAGGGTTAGGGATAGGGTTACGGTTAGGGTTAGGGTTAGGGTTAGGGTTAGCGTTAGCGTCAGGGTTAGGGATAGGGATAGGTTTAGCATTAGCGTTTGGGTTAATGTTACATATAGGTTTAGGGCCAGGGCTAAAGCTAGATGACGGCCACAGGTAGAGGAGTGTGTGTCCTAGAAGATCGTGCATTTCATAGCTCTCTTAGTTCTTCTGTGCTTTCATTGAGTCCGTTGAGGACGAGAAAGTGATTCTGTAGATCGTTGCACTGAAACACAGCCAGGTAAAAGATAACAGAGCAAAAGAGCTGATCATAAGTGCTGAAGAGGGTATGTGATATGGTGCAAGGCACTCATTTCCAATTCAACTGATACGAGCACATTGATCTAGAGCTGCGTTCATGCTTAAAGCCACTTCTCAGGAACATGTTCATTCCCGAGTAACTTGGCAGCTTTCAAACCGTTCACTCCTGTGCTGTGTGAGAGAGTCACTCGAATAGAGTAAGGGGACTGCTAGCTGCACATGCATTTCTACGTTGAAAACACTTATGGGCAAAGTGAGGTAGTAGGCTGTTGCCTCTCTTCTTCCTGGGGCTACGCTTTTCTGATGGAAAAAGTACCTAGGAGAAAACTCTACTGTGGAAGATCATTCCGCTTCAAGGATCACAAAGTGCTAGCTAGGCTAGCATTCCCTCCGTTGCTGACGGGAAATCATTTCCGTAGCTCTTGGGCTATGACCCGAGCCAGAGATCCTATATTGCAGCAAGGTTCTTGGACAGGATGCTGACAAGAGTACGTACTATGTGACACACCACTGCTTGCATCTCCTACTGAAATGAGAACATTGCTAACACGTCAAATAGTGTGGATGGCTTTTGTTGAGAACACTTTTCGCACGACTTGATATAATTCCTGAATGGTGCAGGGGAGCGCATAGTCCTCCCTGCTGTATTCTCAGAGTGGAATGAGTGGCCTGGTAGGCCCATGGCGTACTTTTAGCTTCTTCCTCTTTGAATGCTTCACGAACGGGTGGAGTCCGAGGGACGTAGTATAGTCTCCATGGTTTCTGAGGCTACAGTCTTCTTCTCCCATCACATCTACTACCGAAATGCCAACATTGAGAAGACGTGGAACACTGAGACGGCTTTGGAGAAAAACCCGCTTCCTACGAAATAGGTTGATTCCCGAGTGAGTTTGAGGAGCAAACAAATCTTCACGAACGTATTATCTTCCACTGGGAGCCCCACAGGCTACTCTGACATTCATATTCCCTTAGATCTTCAGAGACTTGGAGGCCAGGTCGCGTAGCGTGGCCCAGCGGCCTTCCAACGTCCGGATACGCTTTCCTCGCAGAACGCAGAGTTTGGCGAAAACAGTGGTAGCCAAGCTTACTCTCGGGCACAGTTGGCATAGTCCTGTGCTTCCGTTCACTCATTTGCTTTGGGGAACGTGATTGCACAAGTCTGTGCCTAGCAAAGTTACCGCCAAGGTGATCATACAGAAAACCCATTGAAACGACCTGCTAAATCGGTGGCTTCTAGCGGCATCCCACACATTTCGCACTCTACTGAAACGAGTCCATTGACCTAGTGTTACCCGCTGGAGATGAAGTCTTCTAATAAGGCACTTGTACGAAACATCCTGATTCCCTCGTTGTTTGGAAGCTTTCCATGAATTCCTTGCTGTTCTATCAGAAGGAAATTCAATCGAATAGAGTCAGTGGGCTGTGAGCTTCATGGGCATATCTACGTTCGAGAAACAGTTTTGTCCACAAGACATAGTAGTCAGTAGCTGCAGGAGATCTTCGGCCTCTGCTATTCTCCGGGAAAACATAGAGCGGCGAAAAGCCCACACTCGCAGCTCATTGTCCTGCGAAGGTCTGAAACTGCTATGCTCCTGTTCATTCACTACGGATTGAAAAAGATTTCAGTAGCATTTAGTTTAGGACACAACCCACAGCTCGGATATATCAGAAGATTTCTGTTTAAAGATAGAGTTAGGGTTAGGGCTAGCATTACGATTACGGTAAGGATAAGCTTTATTATTAGGGTAGGGATAGGGATAGGGATAGGGATAGGGTTAGCGTTAGGGTTAGGGTTAGGGATAGGGTTACGGTTAGGGTTAGGGTTAGGGTTAGGGTTAGGGTTAGCGTTAGGGTTAGGGATAGGGATAGGTTTAGCATTAGCGTTTGGGTTAACGTTACATATAGGTTTAGGGCCAGGGCTAAAGCTAGATGACGGCCACAGGTAGAGGAGTGTGTGTCCTAGAAGATCGTGCATTTCATAGCTCTCTTAGTTCTTCTGTGCTTTCATTGAGTCCGTTGAGGACGAGAAAGTGATTCTGTAGATCGTTGCACTGAAACACAGCCAGGTAAAAGATAACAGAGCAAAAGAGCTGATCATAAGTGCTGAAGAGGGTATGTGATATGGTGCAAGGCACTCATTTCCAATTCAACTGATACGAGCACATTGATCTAGAGCTGCGTTCATGCTTAAAGCCACTTCTCAGGAACATGTTCATTCCCGAGTAACTTGGCAGCTTTCAAACCGTTCACTCCTGTGCTGTGTGAGAGAGTCACTCGAATAGAGTAAGGGGACTGCTAGCTGCACATGCATTTCTACGTTGAAAACACTTATGGGCAAAGTGAGGTAGTAGGCTGTTGCCTCTCTTCTTCCTGGGGCTACGCTTTTCTGATGGAAAAAGTACCTAGGAGAAAACTCTACTGTGGAAGCTCATTCCGCTTCAAGGATCACAAAGTGCTAGCTAGGTTAGCATTCCCTCCGTTGCTGACGGGAAATCATTTCCGTAGCTCTTGGGCTATGACACGAGCCAGAGATCCTATATTGCAGCAAGGTTCTTGGACAGGATGCTGACAAGAGTACGTACTATGTGACACACCACTGCTTTCATCTCCTACTGAAATGAGAACATTGCTAACACGTCAAATAGTGTGGATGGCTTTTGTTGAGAACACTTTTCGCACGACTTGATATAATTCCTGAATGGTGCAGGGGAGCGCATAGTCCTCCCTGCTGTATTCTCAGAGTGGAATGAGTGGCCTGGTAGGCCCATGGCGTACTTTTAGCTTCTTCCTCTTTGAATGCTTCACGAACGGGTGGAGTCCGAGGGACGTAGTATAGTCTCCATGGTTTCTGAGGCAACAGTCTTCTTCTCCCATCACATCTACTACCGAAATGCCAACATTGAGAAGACGTGGAACACTGAGACGGCTTTGGAGAAAAACCCGCTTCCTACGAAATAGGTTGATTCCCGAGTGAGTTTGAGGAGCAAACAAATCTTCACAAACGTATTATCTTCCACTGGGAGCCCCACAGGCTACTCTGACATTCATATTCCCTTAGATCTTCAGAGACTTGGAGGCCAGGTCGCGTAGCGTGGCCCAGCGGCCTTCCAACGTCCGGATACGCTTTCCTCGCAGAACGCAGAGTTTGGCGAAAACAGTGGTAGCCAAGCTTACTCTCGGGCACAGTTGGCATAGTCCTGTGCTTCCGTTCACTCATTTGCTTTGGGGAACGTGATTGCACAAGTCTGTGCCTAGCAAAGTTACCGCCAAGGTGATCATACAGAAAACCCATTGAAACGACCTGCTAAATCGGTGGCTTCTAGCGGCATCCCACACATTTCGCACTCTACTGAAACGAGTCCATTGACCTAGTGTTACCCGCTGGAGATGAAGTCTTCTAATAAGGCACTTGTACGAAACATCCTGATTCCCTCGTTGTTTGGAAGCTTTCCATGAATTCCTTGCTGTTCTATCAGAAGGAAATTCAATCGAATAGAGTCAGTGGGCTGTGAGCTTCATGGGCATATCTACGTTCGAGAAACAGTTTTGTCCACAAGACATAGTAGTCAGTAGCTGCAGGAGATCTTCGGCCTCTGCTATTCTCCGGGAAAACATAGAGCGGCGAAAAGCCCACACTCGCAGCTCATTGTCCTGCGAAGGTCTGAAACTGCTATGCTCCTGTTCATTCACTACGGATTGAAAAAGATTTCAGTAGCATTTAGTTTAGGACACAACCCACAGCTCGGATATATCAGAAGATTTCTGTTTAAAGATAGAGTTAGGGTTAGGGCTAGCATTACGATTACGGTAAGGATAAGCTTTATTATTAGGGTAGGGATAGGGATAGGGATAGGGATAGGGTTAGCGTTAGGGTTAGGGTTAGGGATAGGGTTACGGTTAGGGTTAGGGTTAGGGTTAGGGTTAGCGTTAGCGTCAGGGTTAGGGATAGGGATAGGTTTAGCATTAGCGTTTGGGTTAATGTTACATATAGGTTTAGGGCCAGGGCTAAAGCTAGATGACGGCCACAGGTAGAGGAGTGTGTGTCCTAGAAGATCGTGCATTTCATAGCTCTCTTAGTTCTTCTGTGCTTTCATTGAGTCCGTTGAGGACGAGAAAGTGATTCTGTAGATCGTTGCACTGAAACACAGCCAGGTAAAAGATAACAGAGCAAAAGAGCTGATCATAAGTGCTGAAGAGGGTATGTGATATGGTGCAAGGCACTCATTTCCAATTCAACTGATACGAGCACATTGATCTAGAGCTGCGTTCATGCTTAAAGCCACTTCTCAGGAACATGTTCATTCCCGAGTAACTTGGCAGCTTTCAAACCGTTCACTCCTGTGCTGTGTGAGAGAGTCACTCGAATAGAGTAAGGGGACTGCTAGCTGCACATGCATTTCTACGTTGAAAACACTTATGGGCAAAGTGAGGTAGTAGGCTGTTGCCTCTCTTCTTCCTGGGGCTACGCTTTTCTGATGGAAAAAGTACCTAGGAGAAAACTCTACTGTGGAAGCTCATTCCGCTTCAAGGATCACAAAGTGCTAGCTAGGCTAGCATTCCCTCCGTTGCTGACGGGAAATCATTTCCGTAGCTCTTGGGCTATGACACGCGCCAGAGATCCTATATTGCAGCAAGGTTCTTGGACAGGATGCTGACAAGAGTACGTACTATGTGACACACCACTGCTTTCATCTCCTACTGAAATGAGAACATTGCTAACACGTCAAATAGTGTGGATGGCTTTTGTTGAGAACACTTTTCGCACGACTTGATATAATTCCTGAATGGTGCAGGGGAGCGCATAGTCCTCCCTGCTGTATTCTCAGAGTCGAATGAGTGGCCTGGTAGGCCCATGGCGTACTTTTAGCTTCTTCCTCTTTGAATGCTTCACGAACGGGTGGAGTCCGAGGGACGTAGTATAGTCTCCATGGTTTCTGAGGCTACAGTCTTCTTCTCCCATCACATCTACTACCGAAATGCCAACATTGAGAAGACGTGGAACACTGAGACGGCTTTGGAGAAAAACCCGCTTCCTACGAAATAGGTTGATTCCCGAGTGAGTTTGAGGAGCAAACAAATCTTCACGAACGTATTATCTTCCACTGGGAGCCCCACAGGCTACTCTGACATTCATATTCCCTTAGATCTTCAGAGACTTGGAGGCCAGGTCGCGTAGCGTGGCCCAGCGGCCTTCCAACGTCCGGATACGCTTTCCTCGCAGAACGCAGAGTTTGGCGAAAACAGTGGTAGCCAAGCTTACTCTCGGGCACAGTTGGCATAGTCCTGTGCTTCCGTTCACTCATTTGCTTTGGGGAACGTGATTGCACAAGTCTGTGCCTAGCAAAGTTACCGCCAAGGTGATCATACAGAAAACCCATTGAAACGACCTGCTAAATCGGTGGCTTCTAGCGGCATCCCACACATTTCGCACTCTACTGAAAGGAGTCCATTGACCTAGTGTTACCCGCTGGAGATGAAGTCTTCTAATAAGGCACTTGTACGAAACATCCTGATTCCCTCGTTGTTTGGAAGCTTTCCATGAATTCCTTGCTGTTCTATCAGAAGGAAATTCAATCGAATAGAGTCAGTGGGCTGTGAGCTTCATGGGCATATCTACGTTCGAGAAACAGTTTTGTCCACAAGACATAGTAGTGAGTAGCTGCAGGAGATCTTCGGCCTCTGCTATTCTCCGGGAAAACATAGAGCGGCGAAAAGCCCACACTCGCAGCTCATTGTCCTGCGAAGGTCTGAAACTGCTATGCTCCTGTTCATTCACTACGGATTGAAAAAGATTTCAGTAGCATTTAGTTTAGGACACAACCCACAGCTCGGATATATCAGAAGATTTCTGTTTAAAGATAGAGTTAGGGTTAGGGCTAGCATTACGATTACGGTAAGGATAAGCTTTATTATTAGGGTAGGGATAGGGATAGGGTTAGCGTTAGGGTTAGGGTTAGGGATAGGGTTACGGTTAGGGTTAGGGTTAGGGTTAGGGTTAGCGTTAGCGTTAGGGTTAGGGATAGGGATAGGTTTAGCATTAGCGTTTGGGTTAATGTTACATATAGGTTTAGGGCCAGGGCTAAAGCTAGATGACGGCCACAGGTAGAGGAGTGTGTGTCCTAGAAGATCGTGCATTTCATAGCTCTCTTAGTTCTTCTGTGCTTTCATTGAGTCCGTTGAGGACGAGAAAGTGATTCTGTAGATCGTTGCACTGAAACACAGCCAGGTAAAAGATAACAGAGCAAAAGAGCTGATCATAAGTGCTGAAGAGGGTATGTGATATGGTGCAAGGCACTCATTTCCAATTCAACTGATACGAGCACATTGATCTAGAGCTGCGTTCATGCTTAAAGCCACTTCTCAGGAACATGTTCATTCCCGAGTAACTTGGCAGCTTTCAAACCGTTCACTCCTGTGCTGTGTGAGAGAGTCACTCGAATAGAGTAAGGGGACTGCTAGCTGCACATGCATTTCTACGTTGAAAACACTTATGGGCAAAGTGAGGTAGTAGGCTGTTGCCTCTCTTCTTCCTGGGGCTACGCTTTTCTGATGGAAAAAGTACCTAGGAGAAAACTCTACTGTGGAAGCTCATTCCGCTTCAAGGATCACAAAGTGCTAGCTAGGCTAGCATTCCCTCCGTTGCTGACGGGAAATCATTTCCGTAGCTCTTGGGCTATGACACGAGCCAGAGATCCTATATTGCAGCAAGGTTCTTGGACAGGATGCTGACAAGAGTACGTACTATGTGACACACCACTGCTTGCATCTCCTACTGAAATGAGAACATTGCTAACACGTCAAATAGTGTGGATGGCTTTTGTTGAGAACACTTTTCGCACGACTTGATATAATTCCTGAATGGTGCAGGGGAGCGCATAGTCCTCCCTGCTGTATTCTCAGAGTGGAATGAGTGGCCTGGTAGGCCCATGGCGTACTTTTAGCTTCTTCCTCTTTGAATGCTTCACGAACGGGTGGAGTCCAAGGGACGTAGTATAGTCTCCATGGTTTCTGAGGCTACAGTCTTCTTCTCCCATCACATCTACTACCGAAATGCCAACATTGAGAAGACGTGGAACACTGAGACGGCTTTGGAGAAAAACCCGCTTCCTACGAAATAGGTTGATTCCCGAGTGAGTTTGAGGAGCAAACAAATCTTCACGAACGTATTATCTTCCACTGGGAGCCCCACAGGCTACTCTGACATTCATATTCCCTTAGATCTTCAGAGACTTGGAGGCCAGGTCGCGTAGCGTGGCCCAGCGGCCTTCCAACGTCCGGATACGCTTTCCTCGCAGAACGCAGAGTTTGGCGAAAACAGTGGTAGCCAAGCTTACTCTCGGGCACAGTTGGCATAGTCCTGTGCTTCCGTTCACTCATTTGCTTTGGGGAACGTGATTGCACAAGTCTGTGCCTAGCAAAGTTACCGCCAAGGTGATCATACAGAAAACCCATTGAAACGACCTGCTAAATCGGTGGCTTCTAGCGGCATCCCACACATTTCGCACTCTACTGAAACGAGTCCATTGACCTAGTGTTACCCGCTGGAGATGAAGTCTTCTAATAAGGCACTTGTACGAAACATCCTGATTCCCTCGTTGTTTGGAAGCTTTCCATGAATTCCTTGCTGTTCTATCAGAAGGAAATTCAATCGAATAGAGTCAGTGGGCTGTGAGCTTCATGGGCATATCTACGTTCGAGAAACAGTTTTGTCCACAAGACATAGTAGTCAGTAGCTGCAGGAGATCTTCGGCCTCTGCTATTCTCCGGGAAAACATAGAGCGGCGAAAAGCCCACACTCGCAGCTCATTGTCCTGCGAAGGTCTGAAACTGCTATGCTCCTGTTCATTCACTACGGATTGAAAAAGATTTCAGTAGCATTTAGTTTAGGACACAACCCACAGCTCGGATATATCAGAAGATTTCTGTTTAAAGATAGAGTTAGGGTTAGGGCTAGCATTACGATTACGGTAAGCATAAGCTTTATTATTAGGGTAGGGATAGGGATAGGGTTAGCGTTAGGGTTAGGGTTAGGGATAGGGTTACGGTTAGGGTTAGGGTTAGGGTTAGGGTTAGCGTTAGCGTTAGGGTTAGGGATAGGGATAGGTTTAGCATTAGCGTTTGGGTTAATGTTACATATAGGTTTAGGGCCAGGGCTAAAGCTAGATGACGGCCACAGGTAGAGGAGTGTGTGTCCTAGAAGATCGTGCATTTCATAGCTCTCTTAGTTCTTCTGTGCTTTCATTGAGTCCGTTGAGGACGAGAAAGTGATTCTGTAGATCGTTGCACTGAAACACAGCCAGGTAAAAGATAACAGAGCAAAAGAGCTGATCATAAGTGCTGAAGAGGGTATGTGATATGGTGCAAGGCACTCATTTCCAATTCAACTGATACGAGCACATTGATGTAGAGCTGCGTTCATGCTTAAAGCCACTTCTCAGGAACATGTTCATTCCCGAGTAACTTGGCAGCTTTCAAACCGTTCACTCCTGTGCTGTGTGAGAGAGTCACTCGAATAGAGTAAGGGGACTGCTAGCTGCACATGCATTTCTACGTTGAAAACACTTATGGGCAAAGTGAGGTAGTAGGCTGTTGCCTCTCTTCTTCCTGGGGCTACGCTTTTCTGATGGAAAAAGTACCTAGGAGAAAACTCTACTGTGGAAGCTCATTCCGCTTCAAGGATCACAAAGTGCTAGCTAGGCTAGCATTCCCTCCGTTGCTGACGGGAAATCATTTCCGTAGCTCTTGGGCTATGACACGAGCCAGAGATCCTATATTGCAGCAAGGTTCTTGGACAGGATGCTGACAAGAGTACGTACTATGTGACACACCACTGCTTTCATCTCCTACTGAAATGAGAACATTGCTAACACGTCAAATAGTGTGGATGGCTTTTGTTGAGAACACTTTTCGCACGACTTGATATAATTCCTGAATGGTGCAGGGGAGCGCATAGTCCTCCCTGCTGTATTCTCAGAGTGGAATGAGTGGCCTGGTAGGCCCATGGCGTACTTTTAGCTTCTTCCTCTTTGAATGCTTCACGAACGGGTGGAGTCCGAGGGACGTAGTATAGTCTCCATGGTTTCTGAGGCTACAGTCTTCTTCTCCCATCACATCTACTACCGAAATGCCAACATTGAGAAGACGTGGAACACTGAGACGGCTTTGGAGAAAAACCCGCTTCCTACGAAATAGGTTGATTCCCGAGTGAGTTTGAGGAGCAAGCAAATCTTCACGAACGTATTATCTTCCACTGGGAGCCCCACAGGCTACTCTGACATTCATATTCCCTTAGATCTTCAGAGACTTGGAGGCCAGGTCGCGTAGCGTGGCCCAGCGGCCTTCCAACGTCCGGATACGCTTTCCTCGCAGAACGCAGAGTTTGGCGAAAACAGTGGTAGCCAAGCTTACTCTCGGGCACAGTTGGCATAGTCCTGTGCTTCCGTTCACTCATTTGCTTTGGGGAACGTGATTGCACAAGTCTGTGCCTAGCAAAGTTACCGCCAAGGTGATCATACAGAAAACCCATTGAAACGACCTGCTAAATCGGTGGCTTCTAGCGGCATCCCACACATTTCGCACTCTACTGAAACGAGTCCATTGACCTAGTGTTACCCGCTGGAGATGAAGTCTTCTAATAAGGCACTTGTACGAAACATCCTGATTCCCTCGTTGTTTGGAAGCTTTCCATGAATTCCTTGCTGTTCTATCAGAAGGAAATTCAATCGAATAGAGTCAGTGGGCTGTGAGCTTCATGGGCATATCTACGTTCGAGAAACAGTTTTGTCCACAAGACATAGTAGTGAGTAGCTGCAGGAGATCTTCGGACTCTGCTATTCTCCTGGAAAACATAGAGCGGCGAAAAGCCCACACTCGCAGCTCATTGTCCTGCGAAGGTCTGAAACTGCTATGCTCCTGTTCATTCACTACGGTTTGAAAAAGATTTCAGTAGCATTTAGTTTAGGACACAACCCACAGCTCGGATATATCAGAAGATTTCTGTTTAAAGATAGAGTTAGGGTTAGGGCTAGCATTACGATTACGGTAAGGATAAGCTTTATTATTAGGGTAGGGATAGGGATAGGGATAGGGATAGGGTTAGCGTTAGGGTTAGGGTTAGAGATAGGGTTACGGTTAGGGTTAGGGTTAGGGTTAGGTTTAGCGTTAGCGTTAGGGTTAGGGATAGGGATAGGTTTAGCATTAGCGTTTGGGTTAATGTTACATATAGGTTTAGGGCCAGGGCTAAAGCTAGATGACGGCCACAGGTAGAGGAGTGTGTGTCCTAGAAGATCGTGCATTTCATAGCTCTCTTAGTTCCTCTGTGCTTTCATTGAGTCCGTTGAGGACGAGAAAGTGATTCTGTAGATCGTTGCACTGAAACACAGCCAGGTAAAAGATAACAGAGCAAAAGAGCTGATCATAAGTGCTGAAGAGGGTATGTGATATGGTGCAAGGCACTCATTTCCAATTCAACTGATACGAGCACATTGATCTAGAGCTGCGTTCATGCTTAAAGCCACTTCTCAGGGACATGTTCATTCCCGAGTAACTTGGCAGCTTTCAAGCCGTTCACTCCTGTGCTGTGTGAGAGAGTCACTCGAATAGAGTAAGGGGACTGCTAGCTGCACATGCATTTCTACGTTGAAAACACTGTATGGGCAAAGTGAGGTAGTAGGCTGTTGCCTCTCTTCTTCCTGGGGCTACGCTTTTCTGATGGAAAAAGTACCTAGGAGAAAACTCTACTGTGGAAGCTCATTCCGCTTCAAGGATCACAAAGTGCTAGCTAGGCTAGCATTCCCTCCGTTGCTGACGGGAAATCATTTCCGTAGCTCTTGGGCTATGACACGCGCCAGAGATCCTATATTGCAGCAAGGTTCTTGGACAGGATGCTGACAAGAGTACGTACTATGTGACACACCACTGCTTTCATCTCCTACTGAAATGAGAACATTGCTAACACGTCAAATAGTGTGGATGGCTTTTGTTGAGAACACTTTTCGCACGACTTGATATAATTCCTGAATGGTGCAGGGGAGCGCATAGTCCTCCCTGCTGTATTCTCAGAGTCGAATGAGTGGCCTGGTAGGCCCATGGCGTACTTTTAGCTTCTTCCTCTTTGAATGCTTCACGAACGGGTGGAGTCCGAGGGACGTAGTATAGTCTCCATGGTTTCTGAGGCTACAGTCTTCTTCTCCCATCACATCTACTACCGAAATGCCAACATTGAGAAGACGTGGAACACTGAGACGGCTTTGGGGAAAAACCCGCTTCCTACGAAATAGGTTGATTCCCGAGTGAGTTTGAGGAGCAAACAAATCTTCACGAACGTATTATCTTCCACTGGGAGCCCCACAGGCTACTCTGACATTCATATTCCCTTAGATCTTCAGAGACTTGGAGGCCAGGTCGCGTAGCGTGGCCCAGCGGCCTTCCAACGTCCGGATATGCTTTCCTCGCAGAACGCAGAGTTTGGCGAAAACAGTGGTAGCCAAGCTTACTCTCAGGCACAGTTGGCATAGTCCTGTGCTTCCGCTCACTCATTTGCTTTGGGGAACGTGATTGCACAAGTCTGTGCCTAGCAAAGTTACCGCCAAGGTGATCATACAGAAAACCCATTGAAACGACCTGCTAAATCGGTGGCTTCTAGCGGCATCCCACACATTTCGCACTCTACTGAAACGAGTCCATTGACCTAGTGTTACCCGCTGTAGATGAAGTCTTCTAATAAGGCACTTGTATGAAACATCCTGATTCCCTCGTTGTTTGGAAGCTTTCCATGAATTCCTTGCTGTTCTATCAGAAGGAAATTCAATCGAATAGAGTCAGTGGGCTGTGAGCTTCATGGGCATATCTACGTTCGAGAAACAGTTTTGTCCACAAGACATAGTAGTGAGTAGCTGCAGGAGATCTTCGGCCTCTGCTATTCTCCTGGAAAACATAGAGCGGCGAAAAGCCCACACTCGCAGCTCATTGTCCTGCGAAGGTCTGAAACTGCTATGCTCCTGTTCATTCACTACGGATTGAAAATGATTTCAGTAGCATTTAGTTTAGGACACAACCCACAGCTCGCATATATCAGAAGATTTCTGTTTAAAGATAGAGTTAGGGTTAGGGCTAGCATTACGATTACGGTAAGGATAAGCTTTATTATTAGGGTAGGGATAGGGATAGGGATAGGGATAGGGTTAGGGTTAGGGTTAGGGTTAGGGATAGGGTTACGGTTAGGGTTAGGGTTAGGGTTAGGGTTAGCGTTAGCGTTAGGGTTAGGGATAGGGATAGGTTTAGCATTAGCGTTTGGGTTAATGTTACATATAGGTTTAGGGCCAGGGCTAAAGCTAGATGACGGCCACAGGTAGAGGAGTGTGTGTCCTAGAAGATCGTGCATTTCATAGCTCTCTTAGTTCCTCTGTGCTTTCATTGAGTCCGTTGAGGATGAGAAAGTGATTCTGTAGATCGTTGCACTGAAACACAGCCAGGTGAAAGATAACAGAGCAAAAGAGCTGATCATAAGTGCTGAAGAGGGTATGTGATATGGTGCAAGGCACTCATTTCCAATTCAACTGATATGAGCACATTGATCTAGAGCTGCGTTCATGCTTAAAGCCACTTCTCAGGAACATGTTCATTCCCGAGTAACTTGGCAGCTTTCAAGCCGTTCACTCCTGTGCTGTGTGAGAGAGTCACTCGAACAGAGTAAGGGGACTGCTAGCTGCACATGCATTTCGACGTTGAAAACACTGTATGGGCAAAGTGAGGTAGTAGGCTGTTGCCTCTCTTCTTCCTGGGGCTACGCTTTTCTGATGGAAAAAGTACCTAGGAGAAAACTCTACTGTGGAAGCTCATTCCGCTTCAAGGATCACAAAGTGCTAGCTAGGCTAGCATTCCCTCCGTTGCTGACGGGAAATCATTTCCGTAGCTCTTGGGCTATGACACGCGCCAGAGATCCTATATTGCAGCAAGGTTCTTGGACAGGATGCTGACAAGAGTACGTACTATGTGACACACCACTGCTTTCATCTCCTACTGAAATGAGAGCATTGCTAACACGTCAAATAGTGTGGATGGCTTTTGTTGAGAACACTTTTCGCACGACTTGATATAATTCCTGAATGGTGCAGGGGAGCGCATAGTCCTCCCTGCTGTATTCTCAGAGTGGAATGAGTGGCCTGGTAGGCCCATGGCGTACTTTTAGCTTCTTCCTCTTTGAATGCTTCACGAACGGGTGGAGTCCGAGGGACGTAGTATAGTCTCCATGGTTTCTGAGGCTACAGTCTTCTTCTCCCATCACATCTACTACCGAAATGCCAACATTGAGAAGACGTGGAACACTGAGACGGCTTTGGAGAAAAACCCGCTTCCTACGAAATAGGTTGATTCCCGAGTGAGTTTGAGGAGCAAACAAATCTTCACGAACGTATTATCTTCCACTGGGAGCCCCACAGGCTACTCTGACATTCATATTCCCTTAGATCTTCAGAGACTTGGAGGCCAGGTCGCGTAGCGTGGCCCAGCGGCCTTCCAACGTCCGGATATGCTTTCCTCGCAGAACGCAGAGTTTGGCGAAAACAGTGGTAGCCAAGCTTACTCTCGGGCACAGTTGGCATAGTCCTGTGCTTCCGCTCACTCATTTGCTTTGGGGAACGTGATTGCAGAAGTCTGTGCCTAGCAAAGTTACCGCCAAGGTGATCATACAGAAAACCCATTGAAACGACCTGCTAAATCGGTGGCTTCTAGCGGCATCCCACACATTTCGCACTCTACTGAAACGAGTCCATTGACCTAGTGTTACCCGCTGGAGATGAAGTCTTCTAATAAGGCACTTGTACGAAACATCCTGATTCCCTCGTTGTTTGGAAGCTTTCCATGAATTCCTTGCTGTTCTATCAGAAGGAAATTCAATCGAATAGAGTCAGTGGGCTGTGAGCTTCATGGGCATATCTACGTTCGAGAAACAGTTTTGTCCACAAGACATAGTAGTGAGTAGCTGCAGGAGATCTTCGGCCTCTGCTATTCTCCTGGAAAACATAGAGCGTCGTAAAGCCCACACTCGCAGCTCATTGTCCTGCGAAGGTCTGAAACTGCTATGCTCCTGTTCATTCACTACGGATTGAAAATGATTTCAGTAGCATTTAGTTTAGGACACAACCCACAGCTCGCATATATCAGAAGATTTCTGTTTAAAGATAGAGTTAGGGTTAGGGCTAGCATTACGATTACGGTAAGGATAAGCTTTATTATTAGGGTAGGGATAGGGATAGGGATAGGGATAGGGATAGGGTTAGGGTTAGGGTTAGGGTTAGGGATAGGGTTACGGTTAGGGTTAGGGTTAGGGTTAGGGTTAGCGTTAGCGTTAGGGTTAGGGATAGGGATAGGTTTAGCATTAGCGTTTGAGTTAATGTTACATATAGGTTTAGGGCCAGGGCTAAAGCTAGATGACGGCCACAGGTAGAGGAGTGTGTGTCCTAGAAGATCGTGCATTTCATAGCTCTCTTAGTTCTTCTGTGCTTTCATTGAGTCCGTTGAGGACGAGAAAGTGATTCTGTAGATCGTTGCACTGAAACACAGCCAGGTAAAAGATAACAGAGCAAAAGAGCTGATCATAAGTGCTGAAGAGGGTATGTGATATGTTGCAAGGCACTCATTTCCAATTCAACTGATACGAGCACATTGATCTAGAGCTGCGTTCATGCTTAAAGCCACTTCTCAGGAACATGTTCATTCCCGAGTAACTTGGCAGCTTTCAAGCCGTTCACTCCTGTGCTGTGTGAGAGAGTCACTCGAATAGAGTAAGGGGACTGCTAGCTGCACATGCATTTCTACGTTGAAAACACTGTATGGGCAAAGTGAGGTAGTAGGCTGTTGCCTCTCTTCTTCCTGGGGCTACGCTTTTCTGATGGAAAAAGTACCTAGGAGAAAACTCTACTGTGGAAGCTCATTCCGCTTCAAGGATCACAAAGTGCTAGCTAGGCTAGCATTCCCTCCGTTGCTGACGGGAAATCATTTCCGTAGCTCTTGGGCTATGACACGAGCCAGAGATCCTATATTGCAGCAAGGTTCTTGGACAGGATGCTGACAAGAGTACGTACTATGTGACACACCACTGCTTTCATCTCCTACTGAAATGAGAACATTGCTAACACGTCAAATAGTGTGGATGGCTTTTGTTGAGAACACTTTTCGCACGACTTGATATAATTCCTGAATGGTGCAGGGGAGCGCATAGTCCTCCCTGCTGTATTCTCAGAGTGGAATGAGTGGCCTGGTAGGCCCATGGCGTACTTTTAGCTTCTTCCTCTTTGAATGCTTCACGAACGGGTGGAGTCCGAGGGACGTAGTATAGTCTCCATGGTTTCTGAGGCTAGGGTCTTCTTCTCCCATCACATCTACTACCGAAATGCCAACATTGAGAAGACGTGGAACACTGAGACGGCTTTGGAGAAAAACCCGCTTCCTACGAAATAGGTTGATTCCCGAGTGAGTTTGAGGAGCAAACAAATCTTCACGAACGTATTATCTTCCACTGGGAGCCCCACAGGCTACTCTGACATTCATATTCCCTTAGATCTTCAGAGACTTGGAGGCCAGGTCGCGTAGCGTGGCCCAGCGGCCTTCCAACGTCCGGATACGCTTTCCTCGCAGAACGCAGAGTTTGGCGAAAACAGTGGTAGCCAAGCTTACTCTCGGGCACAGTTGGCATAGTCCTGTGCTTCCGCTCACTCATTTGCTTTGGGGAACGTGATTGCACAAGTCTGTGCCTAGCTAAGTTACCGCCAAGGTGATCATACAGAAAACCCATTGAAACGACCTGCTAAATCGGTGGCTTCTAGCGGCATCCCACACATTTCGCACTCTACTGAAACGAGTCCATTGACCTAGTGTTACCCGCTGGAGATGAAGTCTTCAAATAAGGCACTTGTATGAAACATCCTGATTCCCTCGTTGTTTGGAAGCTTTCCATGAATTCCTTGCTGTTCTATCAGAAGGAAATTCAATCGAATAGAGTCAGTGGGCTGTGAGCTTCATGGGCATATCTACGTTCGAGAAACAGTTTTGTCCACAAGACATAGTAGTGAGTAGCTGCAGGAGATCTTCGGCCTCTGCTATTCTCCTGGAAAACATAGAGCGGCGAAAAGCCCACACTCGCAGCTCATTGTCCTGCGAAGGTCTGAAACTGCTATGCTCCTGTTCATTCACTACGGATTGAAAATGATTTCAGTAGCATTTAGTTTAGGACACAACCCACAGCTCGCATATATCAGAAGATTTCTGTTTAAAGATAGAGTTAGGGTTAGGGCTAGCATTACGATTACGGTAAGGATAAGCTTTATTATTAGGGTAGGGATAGGGATAGGGATAGGGATAGGGATAGGGTTAGGGTTAGGGTTAGGGTTAGGGATAGGGTTACGGTTAGGGTTAGGGTTAGGGTTAGGGTTAGCGTTAGCGTTAGGGTTAGGGATAGGGATAGGTTTAGCATTAGCGTTTGAGTTAATGTTACATATAGGTTTAGGGCCAGGGCTAAAGCTAGATGACGGCCACAGGTAGAGGAGTGTGTGTCCTAGAAGATCGTGCATTTCATAGCTCTCTTAGTTCTTCTGTGCTTTCATTGAGTCCGTTGAGGACGAGAAAGTGATTCTGTAGATCGTTGCACTGAAACACAGCCAGGTAAAAGATAACAGAGCAAAAGAGCTGATCATAAGTGCTGAAGAGGGTATGTGATATGTTGCAAGGCACTCATTTCCAATTCAACTGATACGAGCACATTGATCTAGAGCTGCGTTCATGCTTAAAGCCACTTCTCAGGAACATGTTCATTCCCGAGTAACTTGGCAGCTTTCAAGCCGTTCACTCCTGTGCTGTGTGAGAGAGTCACTCGAATAGAGTAAGGGGACTGCTAGCTGCACATGCATTTCTACGTTGAAAACACTGTATGGGCAAAGTGAGGTAGTAGGCTGTTGCCTCTCTTCTTCCTGGGGCTACGCTTTTCTGATGGAAAAAGTACCTAGGAGAAAACTCTACTGTGGAAGCTCATTCCGCTTCAAGGATCACAAAGTGCTAGCTAGGCTAGCATTCCCTCCGTTGCTGACGGGAAATCATTTCCGTAGCTCTTGGGCTATGACACGAGCCAGAGATCCTATATTGCAGCAAGGTTCTTGGACAGGATGCTGACAAGAGTACGTACTATGTGACACACCACTGCTTTCATCTCCTACTGAAATGAGAACATTGCTAACACGTCAAATAGTGTGGATGGCTTTTGTTGAGAACACTTTTCGCACGACTTGATATAATTCCTGAATGGTGCAGGGGAGCGCATAGTCCTCCCTGCTGTATTCTCAGAGTGGAATGAGTGGCCTGGTAGGCCCATGGCGTACTTTTAGCTTCTTCCTCTTTGAATGCTTCACGAACGGGTGGAGTCCGAGGGACGTAGTATAGTCTCCATGGTTTCTGAGGCTAGGGTCTTCTTCTCCCATCACATCTACTACCGAAATGCCAACATTGAGAAGACGTGGAACACTGAGACGGCTTTGGAGAAAAACCCGCTTCCTACGAAATAGGTTGATTCCCGAGTGAGTTTGAGGAGCAAACAAATCTTCACGAACGTATTATCTTCCACTGGGAGCCCCACAGGCTACTCTGACATTCATATTCCCTTAGATCTTCAGAGACTTGGAGGCCAGGTCGCGTAGCGTGGCCCAGCGGCCTTCCAACGTCCGGATACGCTTTCCTCGCAGAACGCAGAGTTTGGCGAAAACAGTGGTAGCCAAGCTTACTCTCGGGCACAGTTGGCATAGTCCTGTGCTTCCGCTCACTCATTTGCTTTGGGGAACGTGATTGCACAAGTCTGTGCCTAGCTAAGTTACCGCCAAGGTGATCATACAGAAAACCCATTGAAACGACCTGCTAAATCGGTGGCTTCTAGCGGCATCCCACACATTTCGCACTCTACTGAAACGAGTCCATTGACCTAGTGTTACCCGCTGGAGATGAAGTCTTCAAATAAGGCACTTGTATGAAACATCCTGATTCCCTCGTTGTTTGGAAGCTTTCCATGAATTCCTTGCTGTTCTATCAGAAGGAAATTCAATCGAATAGAGTCAGTGGGCTGTGAGCTTCATGGGCATATCTACGTTCGAGAAACAGTTTTGTCCACAAGACATAGTAGTGAGTAGCTGCAGGAGATCTTCGGCCTCTGCTATTCTCCTGGAAAACATAGAGCGGCGAAAAGCCCACACTCGCAGCTCATTGTCCTGCGAAGGTCTGAAACTGCTATGCTCCTGTTCATTCACTACGGATTGAAAATGATTTCAGTAGCATTTAGTTTAGGACACAACCCACAGCTCGCATATATCAGAAGATTTCTGTTTAAAGATAGAGTTAGGGTTAGGGCTAGCATTACGATTACGGTAAGGATAAGCTTTATTATTAGGGTAGGGATAGGGATAGGGATAGGGATAGGGATAGGGATAGGGTTAGGGTTAGGGTTAGGGATAGGGTTACGGTTAGGGTTAGGGTTAGGGTTAGGGTTAGCGTTAGCGTTAGGGTTAGGGATAGGGATAGGTATAGCATTAGCGTTTGGGTTAATGTTACATATAGGTTTAGGGCCAGGGCTAAAGCTAGATGACGGCCACAGGTAGAGGAGTGTGTGTCCTAGAAGATCGTGCATTTCATAGCTCTCTTAGTTCCTCTGTGCTTTCATTGAGTCCGTTGAGGACGAGAAAGTGATTCTGTAGATCGTTGCACTGAAACACAGCCAGGTAAAAGATAACAGAGCAAAAGAGCTGATCATAAGTGCTGAAGAGGGTATGTGATATGGTGCAAGGCACTCATTTCCAATTCAACTGATACGAGCACATTGATCTAGAGCTGCGTTCATGCTTAAAGCCACTTCTCAGGAACATGTTCATTCCCGAGTAACTTGGCAGCTTTCAAACCGTTCACTCCTGTGCTGTGTGAGAGAGTCACTCGAATAGAGTAAGGGGACTGCTAGCTGCACATGCATTTCTACGTTGAAAACACTGTATGGGCAAAGTGAGGTAGTAGGCTGTTGCCTCTCTTCTTCCTGGGGCTACGCTTTTCTGATGGAAAGAGTACCTAGGAGAAAACTCTACTGTGGAAGCTCATTGCGCTTCAAGGATCACAAAGTGCTAGCTAGGCTAGCATTCCCTCCGTTGCTGACGGGAAATCATTTCCGTAGCTCTTGGGCTATGACACGCGCCAGAGATCCTATATTGCAGCAAGGTTCTTGGACAGGATGCTGACAAGAGTACGTACTATGTGACACACCACTGCTTTCATCTCCTACTGAAATGAGAACATTGCTAACACGTCAAATAGTGTGGATGGCTTTTGTTGAGAACACTTTTCGCAGGACTTGATATAATTCCTGAATGGTGCAGGGGAGCGCATAGTCCTCCCTGCTGTATTCTCAGAGTGGAATGAGTGGCCTGGTAGGCCTATGGCGTACTTTTAGCTTCTTCCTCTTTGAATGCTTCACGAACGGGTGGAGTCCGAGGGACGTAGTATAGTCTCCATGGTTTCTGAGGCTACAGTCTTCTTCTCCCATCACATCTACTACCGAAATGCCAACATTGAGAAGACGTGGAACACTGAGACGGCTTTGGAGAAAAACCCGCTTCCTACGAAATAGGTTGATTCCCGAGTGAGTTTGAGGAGCAAACAAATCTTCACGAACGTATTATCTTCCACTGGGAGCCCCACAGGCTACTCTGACATTCATATTCCCTTAGATCTTCAGAGACTTGGAGGCCAGGTCGCGTAGCGTGGCCCAGCGGCCTTCCAACGTCCGGATATGCTTTCCTTGCAGAACGCAGAGTTTGGCGAAAACAGTGGTAGCCAAGCTTACTCTCGGGCACAGTTGGCATAGTCCTGTGCTTCCGCTCACTCATTTGCTTTGGGGAACGTGATTGCACAAGTCTGTGCCTAGCAAAGTTACCGCCAAGGTGATCATACAGAAAACCCATTGAAACGACCTGCTAAATCGGTGGCTTCTAGCGGCATCCCACACATTTCGCACTCTACTGAAACGAGTCCATTGACCTAGTGTTACCCGCTGGAGATGAAGTCTTCTAATAAGGCACTTGTACGAAACATCCTGATTCCCTCGTTGTTTGGAAGCTTTCCATGAATTCCTTGCTGTTCTATCAGAAGGAAATTCAATCGAATAGAGTCAGTGGGCTGTGAGCTTCATGGGCATATCTACGTTCGAGAAACAGTTTTGTCCACAAGACATAGTAGTCAGTAGCTGCAGGAGATCTTCGGCCTCTGCTATTCTCCTGGAAAACATAGAGCGGCGAAAAGCCCACACTCGCAGCTCATTGTCCTGCGAAGGTCTGAAACTGCTATGCTCCTGTTCATTCACTACGGATTGAAAATGATTTCAGTAGCATTTAGTTTAGGACACAACCCACAGCTCGCATATATCAGAAGATTTCTGTTTAAAGATAGAGTTAGGGTTAGGGCTAGCATTACGATTACGGTAAGGATAAGCTTTATTATTAGGGTAGGGATAGGGATAGGGATAGGGATAGGGATAGGGTTAGGGTTAGGGTTAGGGTTAGGGATAGGGTTACGGTTAGGTTTAGGGTTAGGGTTAGGGATAGGGTTAGGGTTAGGGTTAGGGTTAGGGTTATGGATAGGGATAGGGTTAGGGTTAGGGTTAGGGTTAAGGTTAGGTATAGGGATAGGGTTAGGGTTAGGGATAGGGTTAGGGTTCGGGTTAGGGTTAGGGTTAGGGATACGGTTAGGGTTAGGGTTAGGGATAGGGATAGGGTTAGGGTTCAGGTTAGGGATAGGGTTAGGGTTAGGGTTAGGGATAGGGATAGGCTTAGGGTTAGGGTTAGGGATAGGGATAGGGTTAGGGATAGTGATAGGGATAGGGTTAGGGATAGGAATAGGGTTAGGGTTCGGGTTAGGGATAGGGTTAGGTTTAGGTTTAGGTTTAGGGATAGGGATAGGGATAGGGTTACGTAGGGTTAGGGTTAGGGATAGGGATATGGTGGGTTAGGGTTAGGGTTAGGGTTAAGGTTAGGTATAGGGATAGGGTTAGGGTTAGGGATAAGGTTACGGTTCGGGTTAGGGTTAGGGTTAGGGATAGGGTTAGGGTTAGTGTTAGGGTTAGGGTTAGGGATAGGGATAGGGTAAGGGTTCGGGATAGGGATAGGGTTAGGTTTAGGGTTAGGATTAGGGATAGGGATAGGGTTTGGTTTAGGGTTAGGGTTAGGGATAGCGTTAGGGATAGGGATAGGGTTAGGGATAGGGATGGGGATAGGGTTAGGGTTCGGGTTAGGGATTGGGTTAGGGTTAGGGTTAGGGTTAGGTATAGTGTTACGGTTAGTGTTAGGGTTAGGGTTAGGGATAGGGATAGGGTTAGGGTTCGGGTTAGGGATAGGGTTAGGGTTAGGGTTAGGTTTGGAATAGGGTTAGGGTTAGGGTTAGGGTTAGGGTTAAGGATAGGGATAGATTTAGGGTTAGGGTTAGTGTTAGGGATAGGGATAGGGTTAGGGTTAGGGTTAGGGTTAGGCTTTGGGTTAGGTATAGGGATAGGTTTAGCATTAGCGTTTGGGTTAATGTTACATATAGGTTTAGGGCCAGGGCTAATGCTAGATGACGGCCACAGGTAGAGGAGTGTGTTATAGAAGATCGTGCATTTCATAGCTCTCTTAGTTCTGTGCTTTCATTAAGTCCGTTGATGACGAGAAAGTGATTCTGTAGATCGTTGAACTGAAACACAGCAAGGTAAAGATAACAGAGCAAAAGAGCTGATCATAAGTTCTGAAGAGGGTATGTAATATGGTACAAGGCACTCATTTCCAATTCAACTGATATGAGCACATTGATGTAGAGCTGCGTTCATGCTTAAAGCCACTTCTCAGGAACATGTTCATTCCCGAGTAACTTGGCAGCTTTCAAACCGTTCACTTCTGTGCTGTGTGAGAGAGTCACTCTAATAGAGTAAAGGGACTGCTAGCTGCACATGCATTTCTACGTTGAAAACACTGTATGGGCAAAGTGAGGTAGTAGGCTGTTGCCTCTCTTCTTCTTGGGGCTACGCTTTTCTGATGCAAAAAGTACCCAGGAGAAAACTCTACTGTGGAAGCTCATTCCGCTTCAAGGATCACAAAGTGCTAGCTAGGCTAGCATTCCCTCCGTTGCGGACGGGAAATCATTTCCGTAGCTCTTGGGCTATGACACGAGCCAGAGATCCTATATTGCAGCAAGGTTCTTGGACAGGATCCTGACAAGAGTACGTACTATGTGACACACCACTGCTTTCATCTCCTATGAAATGAGAACATTGCTAACACGTCAAATAGTGTGGATGGCTTTTGTTGAGAACACTTTTCACACGACTTGATATAATTCCTGAATGGTGCAGGGGATCGCAAAGTCTTCCCTGCTGTATTCTCAGAGTGGAATGAATGGCCTGGTAGGCCCATGGCGTACTTTTAGCTTCTTCCTCTCTGAATGCTTCACGAACGGGTGGAGTCCAAGGGACGTAGTATAGTCTCCATGGTTTCTTAGGCTACAGTCTTCTTCTCCCATCACATCTACTACTGAAATGACAACATTGAGAAGACGTTGAACAATGAGACGGCTTTGGAGAAAAACCCGCTTCCTACGAAATAGGTTGATTCCCAAGTGAGTTTGAGGAGGAAACAAATCTTCACGAATGTCTTATCTTCCACTGGGAGCCCCACAGGCTACTCTGACATTCATATTCCCTTACATCTTCAGAGAATGGGTCGCGTAGCGTGGCCCAGCGGCCTTCCAACGTCCGGATACACTTTCCTCGCAGAACGCATAGTTTGGCAAAAACAGTGGTAGCCAAGCTTACTCTCGGTCATAGGTGGCATAGTTCTGTGCTTCCGTTCACTCATTTGTTTTGGGGAACGTCATTCCACAACTCTGTGCCGAGCAAAGTTACTGCCAAGGTGATCATACAGAAAACCCATTGAAATGACGTTCTAAATCGGTGGCTTCTAGCGGAATTCCACGCATTTCGCACTCTACTGAAACGAGTCCATTGACCTAGTGTTACCCGCTGGAGATGAAGTCTTCTAATAAGGCACTTGTACGAAACATCCTGATTCCCTCGTTGTTTGGAAGCTTTCCATGAATTCCTTGCTGTTCTTTCAGAAGGAAATTCAATCGAATAGAGTCAGTGGGCTGTGAGCTTCATGGGCATATGTACGTTCGAGAAACAGTTTTGTCCACAAGACACAGTAGTCAGTAGCTGCAGGAGATCTTCGGCCTCTGCTATTTTCCTGGAAAAAACAAAGCGGCGAAAAGCCCACACTCGCAGCTCATTGTCCTGCAAAGGTCTGAAACTGATAGGCTCCTCTTCATTCAGTACGGATTGAAAATGATTTCAGTAGCATTTAGTTTAGGACACAACCCACAGCTCTGATATATCAGAAGATTTCTGTTTAAAGATAGAGTTAGGGTTACGGCTAGCATTACGATTACGGTAAGGATAAACTTTATTATTAGTTTAGGGATAGGGATAGGGATAGGGTTAGGTGTAGGGTTAGGGTTAGGGATAGGGTGAGGGTTAGGGTAAGGGAAAGGGATAGGGATAGGATTAGGGTTAGGGATAGGGTTAGGGTTAGGGTTAGGGTTAGCGTTAAGGTTGGGGATAGGGATAGGGTTAGGGTTAGGGATAGGGTTAGTGTTCGGGTTAGGGTTAGGGTTAGGGTTAGGGATATGGTTAGGGTTATGTTTAGGGTTAGGGTTAAGGTTAGGGATAGGGATAGGGTTCGGGTTAGGGATAGGGTTAGTGTTAGGGTTAGGGTTAGGGATAGGGATAGGGTTAGGGTTAGGGTTAGGGATAGGGATAGGGTTAGGGATAGGGATAGGGTTAGGATTAGGGATAGGGATAGGGTTAGGGTTCGGGTTAGGGATAGGGTTAGGGTTAGGGTTAGGGTTAGGTATAGGTTTAGGGTTAGGGTTAGGGTTAGGGTTAGGGTTAGGGTTAGGGATAGGGATAGGGTTAGGGTTCGGGTTAGGGATAGGGGTAGGGTTAGGGTTAGGGTTAGGGTTAGGGATAGGGGTAGGGTTAGGGTTAGGGTTAGGGATAGGGATAGGTTTGGGGTTAGGGTTAGGGTTAGGGATAGGTATAGGGTTAAGGTTAGGGTTAGGGATAGGGATAGGGTTAAGGTTAGGGTTAGGGTTAGGGTTAGGTTTAGGTGTAGGGTTAGGGTTAGGGTTAGGGTTAGGGTTAGGGTTAGGGTTAGGGATAGGGTTAGGGTTAGGGTTAGGGTTTGGGTTAGGGATAGGGAGTGGGTTAGGGTTAGGGTTAGGGATAGGATTAGGGTTAGGGTTAGGGATAGGGATAGGGTTAGGGTTAGGGTTAGGGTTAGGGATAGGGATAGGGTTAGGTTTAGGGTTAGGGTTAGGGATAGAGACAGGGTTACGTTAGGGTTAGGGTTAGGGTTAGGGTTCGGGTTAGGGTTAGGGATAGGATTAGTGTTAGGGTTGGGTTTAGGATAGGGATAGGGTTAGGATAGGGTTAGGGTTAAGGTTAGGGTTAGGGATAGGGTTAGGGTTTGTGTTAGGGATAGGGTTAGGATTAGGGTTAGGGATAGGGATAGGTTTAGCATTAGCGTTTGGGTTAATGTTACATATCGGTTTAGGCTAGGGCTAAAGCTGGATGACGGCCACAGCTAGAGGAGTGTGTGTCATAGAAGATCGTGCATTTCATAGCTGTCTTAGTTCTGTGCTTTCATTGAGTCCGTTGATGACCTGAAAGTGATTCTGTAGATCGTTGCACTGATATACAGCAAGGTAAAAGATAACAGAGCAAAAGAGATGATCATAAGTTCTGAAGAGCGTATGTGATATGGTACAAGGCACTTATTTCCAATTCAACTGATATGAGCACATTCATCTGGAGCTGCGTTCATGCTTAAAGCCACTTCTCAGGAACATGTTCATTCCCGAGTAACTTGGCAGCTTTCAAACCGTTCACTCCTGTGCTGTGTGAGAGAGTCACTCGAATAGAGTAAGGGGACTGCTAGCTGCACATGCATTTCTACGTTGAAAACACTGTATGGGCAAAGTGAGGTAGTAGGCTGTTGCCTCTCTTCTTCTTGGGGCTACGCTTTTCTGATGCAAAAAGTACCCAGGAGAAAACTCTACTGTGGAAGCTCATTCCGCTTCAAGGATCACAAAGTGCTAGCTAGGCTAGCATTCCCTCCGTTGCGGACGGGAAATCATTTCCGAAGCTCTTGGGCTATGACACGAGCCAGAGATCCTATATTGCAGCAAGGTTCTTGGACAGGATCCTGACAAGAGTACGTACTATGTGACACACCACTGCTTTCATCTCCTATGAAATGAGCACATTGCTAACACGTCAAATAGTGTGGATGGCTTTTGTTGAGAACACTTTTCACACGACTTGATATAATTCCTGAATGGTGCAGGGGATCGCAAAGTCTTCCCTGCTGTATTCTCAGAGTGGAATGAATGGCCTGGTAGGCCCATGGCGTACTTTTAGCTTCTTCCTCTCTGAATGCTTCACGAACGGGTGGAGTCCAAGGGACGTAGTATAGTCTCCATGGTTTCTTAGGCTACAGTCTTCTTCTCCCATCACATCTACTACTGAAATGACAACATTGAGAAGACGTTGAACAATGAGACGGCTTTGGAGAAAAACCCGCTTCCTACGAAATAGGTTGATTCCCAAGTGAGTTTGAGGAGGAAACAAATCTTCACGAATGTCTTATCTTCCACTGGGAGCCCCACAGGCTACTCTGACATTCATATTCCCTTACATCTTCAGAGAATGGGTCGCGTAGCGTGGCCCAGCGGCCTTCCAACGTCCTGATACGCTTTCCTCGCAGAACGCATAGTTTGGCGAGAACAGTGGTAGCCAAGCTTACTCTCAGTCATAGTTGGCATAGTCCTGTGCTTCCGTTCACTCATTTGTTTTGGGGAACGGGATTCCACAACTCTGTGCCTAGCAAAGTTACCGCCAAGGTGATCATACAGAAAACACATTGAAATGACGTTCTAAATGGGTGGCTTCTAGCGGAATCCCACGCATTTCGCACTCTACTGAAACGAATCCATTGTCCTAGTGTTACCCACTGGAGATGAAGTTTTCTAATAAGGCACTTGTATGAAACATCCTGATTCCCTAGTTGTTTGGAAGCTTTCCATGAATTCCTTGCTGTTCTATCAGAAGGAAATTCAATCGAATAGAGTCAGTGGGCTGTGAGCTTCATGGGCATATCTACGTTCGAGAAACAGTTTTGACCACAAGACACACTAGTCAGTAGCTGCAGTAGATCTTCGGCCTCTCCTATTTTCCTGGAAAAAACAGAGCGGCGAAAATCCCACACTCGCAGCTCATTGTCTTGCGAAGGTCTGAAACTGCTATGCTCCTGTTCATTCACTTACGGATTGAAAATGATTTCAGTAGCATTTAGTTTAGGACACAACCCACAGCTCTGATATATCAGTAGATTTTTGTTTAAAGAAAGAGTTCGGGTTAGGGCTAGCATTACGATTACGGTAAGGATAAGCTTTATTATTAGGGTAGGGATAGGGATAGGGATAGGGTTAGGGTTAGGGTTAGGTTTAGGGATAGGGTTAGGGTTAGGGTTAGGGTTAGGGTTAGGGGAAGGGATAGGGTTAGGGTTAAGGTTAGGGTTAGGGTTAGGGATAAGGATATTTCCACAGGACATTTCGCAGTGAGGCGGCTGTGGATAAAAAACCCGCTTCCTACGAAATAAGTTTATTCCCGTGTGAGGTTGAGGAGAAAACACAACTACACCAATGAATTATCTTTTACTCGGAAGCCCGCAGGTTACTCTGATATCCGTTTTGACTTAGATCTTCAGGGACATGGAATCCAAGTCACATAACATGGGCTAATGCTGACAAGAGTATGTATTTTGTGTGACACCACTGCTTTCATATCCTACTGAATGAGAACATTGATAACACGTCCAATGGTGTGGAAGGCTTTGTGGACAACACTATTCGCAGGACTTCATATCATTCCAGAATGATGCAGGGGAGCGCAAAGTCTTCACTGCTGTATTGTCAGAGTGGAATGAATGCCCTGGTAGGCCCCAGGTGTACTCTCCATGCGTTTCCCAATACACTCTTATTCTCTATGACATCTGCTCCTGAAAAGAGAACATTCAGAGGACATTTCGCACTGAGGCGGCTGTGGATATAAAACCCGCTTCCTACAAAATAAGTTTATTCCCGAGTGAGGTTGAGGAGAAAACACAACTACACCAATGAATTATCTTTTACCTGGAGACCCGCAGGTTACTCTGAGATCCATATTAACTTAGCTCTTCAGGGAGTTGGAATCCAAGTCACATAATGTTGGGTGCGGTTCCACTCTTGCTGGCTGACAGAGTCCCAGAAGATGTTCCCAGAAGGCAAAGACCAGATGGGAAAGGAAAACTCCCCACTCTTCCCCTTATAGTGTGTTTCATCTTATTAATCATGGGTGGTTTTTGGATGGTGCGTCATAATGGTGGGAAAAAGACTTTCCCAAGAGGGGTTCCAGGGAAACAGGAGACTGCAGATGGAATGACAGAAAGTAATTCCACACGCCCCGATACTCCTGCCTGTAATTCTAGGGAGTCAAAACAAAAGAACTTTCTCATAAGATTAATGTACCACGAAGGAGAAACAGGATATAATCAGACCAATACGTTTCTAGTCAACAAGCCCCTGAATGTCTAAAAGTCGTTAGAGTAACACCCCCTCCTTTACCTTAAATAAGAATATATATCAATTAGACAGCCATAGAAATAAGAAAAGCTGGTTAGCTATTAGGTATACAGAAATAATTACTATGAAGCTAAAGTTTATAGTACACAGAGAAACATTTTAGACAGAAAAGATAGATAGCTAAGTTAGATATCACAAAGGCCTTATTGCCTCTGCTCAATCTACCGTATACTTTTGCCCTATGAACAATTTCTGAAAATGTCTAATCGTCTGATTTATGACTCTCCTAGTTAAAATAATCTTTGTTCACTATAACTGAATCTATGGAAACTTTGGCCAAAACAATCCTTGTTTAATATATTTAAATCCAAAGAAACTTTCGTACTTTTCCTGGTTACCTTTGTATTGATGTTTCTGCTTAACTGATCATGCTATACACTTGCAAATGTTAATCTATGCCAAAAAGGAAAATATAAAAATCCATTTGTGCTTGCAATAAACGGAACAGAGCTTCACTGTCCTCTGAGGCGTGATGTTGTCTGTCTCCCATCGCCGACGCCTCATAGCACCTTCGGGACCCCCTGGACTCTGCTGCGGCTGGACCGCGGCAACTGGCGCCCGAACAGGGACCTGAAGGTAAGCCCCCCCAAAGTTCAGTGAGGCTAGGATCTCGCCGTATGGGTGCTGCAGACCCCCTAGTGGAATAGGCTAGGTAAGGAGGGCGAGTAATCATAGGACATACAAAGTCCAGAGAAAAGGAGAGGCTCTGTACTGAAGTCATTTAGTAATTAAAAACCTTTTTCAGAAGTTTTGAGCCATACTGAGCCTAAAGAAAGAGGGCTTGGTATTGAAATTGAAAACTTTTTAAGAAGCTAGGTGCCATACAGAGTCCAGAGAAAGAAAGAGGGCTCTGTATTGAATTCATTCAGCATTTAAGAGTTGAGACTATGGGACACACTGAGTCAAAAGAAAGAGGACTGTTCATAGATATCACTAAGCGTATGTTAAGAAAAAGAGGAATTAATGTAGCAACTAAGCAATTTAGAGAATTTTTTCATCTTGTTCAAGAATGTGCGCCCTGGTTCCCGGAAGAGGGATCAGTGAATTTAGAAACATGGCAGAAGTTAGGGCGAGATATGAAAACTTATTATACTTTTCACGGGCCAGAAAAGGTCCCAATAGATGCATTCTCTCTATGGAATGTTTTAAAAGACAGCTTTGACCCCATCCATGAGGCTGTTTGTTTAGCAAAACAAGTTACAGAGGAATCTATGCCCCTGCTAGTATCACTGCCCCCGCTCCTCCACTGACAGCGGAGAACAAAGAGGATCCTGAGGAATCCGAGGAGGAGGAAGAGGAGGAAGAAAAGGATGATATTCTGCCTCCCGACTATCAGGCTGAACTAGATGAGGCAGCAGCACCATATCATAATGATGATCTTAGTCCTTTTAACTTTGCTGTAAGAGCTTCCGCCCCACCAAGGAAAGATAATAGAAGAAAGATTAGACAAGTACCAATTAAAGTAGGTTTTCTAGGAGCCATAAAGCAGGCTAGAGAACAGGGAAAAAATTTAGGATGCTTCCCAGTGATTTGGGGATCCTCTTCTGAGGAAGCTCCTGTATGAGAACCACTGCCATTCAAGTTAGTAAAAGAATTGAAATTGGCTGTCAAAGAATTTGTCCCTACCTCTCCTTACACCATGCAATTAGTAGATTCTATTGCTAGTGAGTGGATGACACCCTTTGATTGGCAACAGACAGCAAAACCATGTCTATCTGCTGGACAATATTTACTATGGAAGGCTGATTATGAAGATAGAGCTAAACAGGTCGCACTAAGAGGTTTATTTAAGAAGTCACAAGACAAAATAACACTTTCTATGCCAACAGGCTCTGATGAATTTTACTCACCACAGGCTCAGCTACACCTGCTAAAGGCGGCCTTAAAAGAGTTTTTGAAATTAGCAGTCACAGCTTGGCGACAGCTTCCGGCTTCAGATATCAAAACAACTTTCTTAGGCAACGTAAAGCAGGGCCCAGAAGAGTCTTATGAGGAATTTTTAGCTAAATTGGAGGACAATGTATCTAAAGCCATTTACTAACCCTGAGGCTGCTGAATTAATTTTAAAACCCTTTAAAAATGCTAACCCTACGTGCCAAGACTTATTAAGGCCTGTTAGAAGAACTGGTACTATTAGAGATTTTATAAAAACTTGCCTAGAGGCCTCGCCAGCCTACATACAGGTAATGGTTAAATGGAAAGGTTTACTAACAGGACAGTGGAAAGGTCCTGATGTGTTATTAACATCGGGGCGAGGGTATGCTTGTGTCTTCCCTCAGGATGCAGATGCCCCCATTTGAATCCCGGTTCGGCTCATCCCCCCTACACCAGAAGCAAAGGATGCCTCCACTCCTGTACCCAGTTCCTGATCGACACCTAGAAAAGGATGGGCCAGATTCGCTGATTCTGGAAGTTGCGAAGCTTCATCTCTCATCTTCTACTCAGCAGCTCATCACACCCCAGGCAAAAACCACCCAGAGGGCTGAGCTTCCTACGTGAGGACAAATCAAGAAGCTGACATCTAAAGCCACTAAAGTTGTTACTTTAGGTGGCCATCACCCGACCCCTGAAGCTATTTTTCTTGCTATGGTCACTCTACTATCTGCTAAGATAGTTACTATTGAGGCTAATCAATCTTATTGGGCATATATGCCTAATCCTCCCCTTTTTCATCCCACGCCCTGGGGAGAACAACACCTCAAGGTTTATACTAATAATTCTGATCTCCTTGGAGGTGTTCTGGACTCCTTCATTCAACATAGACAGATCCAGAATTTTACTTTTGAGGGCTATAGTGATGATGCTCCTTTGTGTTTTGTCACCCAAGGAGTTCCCCCTCCAGGGTGCTTACCTATTAATTATAGGACTTATATTACTGATTCTCCAATGAAAAACAACAAGAGATCTATTTGGGCTCTTAATATAGTCTCTCTAGGATATCATTCCTATAATGATACTATTAAAAATTTGACAAATTTTTCTCTCCTTTTAGAGTCATGTCAGCAAAAGTATTCAGAAAAAGATATATATTGCAAAAGTATTAATAAGCTTTCTGGATTTCCGAAATGGTTAGATTGCAGGTTTCCCCATGCAGCAATTACCCACTCACCTCGAGATACTGACTTGACCATATATGATTTCTCAGTATCCTCTCCTAATCATAATTATACTGGATATTTGCTCAAAAATATGGGGAGATTTTTCATTAATGGAACTAATATTTTTACTCCCCAGGAAACTCTCAGCTGATAGTTTTCTACTGGCTGGGTTTCTCCTATTTTCCAGAGCATCTCTTCTAATCATAATAGAACAATCTTATACCCAGATTTATATAGACTTGTTGCAGCAACTGATATGATTCTTTTTAATAGGCCTTCTAAGAATACCACAGAAATCTATGCGGTACGAGCCTGTGTGAATACTCCCCATGCAATTTTAGTAGGGAAACCTAATATTACTAAGCATAATACTTCTTTCCATATTCGCTGTGAACATTGTATTTTAACTAATTGCATTGATGCAGGACTGCCTAAGAATCAGAGAACTTTTCTTATTGTCCACCAACCACCACATGTGTTATTGCCTGTTACCTTGAAAGGGGATTGGTACGAGGACAAAGGATTGTATATTCTGCAAAAGTTAGATGCTTTGATTAGGCCTAAGAGGTTTATTGCAGCTTTAATTTTAGGAATTACTGCTTTAATTAGTATAATAAGTTCACTAACTCTCTCAACAACAGCTTTAGTTCAGGAAATTCATACTGCTAGTCATGTTAACCAACTATCTCATAATATTTCCTTAGCACTAATTTTGCAAGAAAAAATAGATAAGAAGTTAGAAACTAGAGTTAATGCTTTAGAAGACATAGTCATTTATTTAGGTAATCAGATTCAAAGTATTAAGACCCAGATGACCACTAAGTGTCATGCAGGTTTCAAGTGGATTTGTGTTACCCCTCTTCCTTATAAGCATTCAGAGATCCCTTGGTCTGCAATAAAAAATCATCTAACTGGAATTTGGAACCATAGTAATTTAGGTATTGATATTGATACCTTGCACTGCAAAATTAAAGATATAACTAACTCTCCTGATGACTCTCTCCCTACCGCTGACATAGCGTCCGCGTTCATGTCCAGTTTACATCAATATATTCATTCCCAAAACTTCCTTCCTTTTATTATTAATCTGGCACTAATTCTTGGAGTGGTGGGTGTTGTGTTTTGTGTATTTCCAGTCTGCTTCCGACTCCTGATTCGTGGAATTCGGCAGACCCAAGTGGAATTGCAAACCCTGCATTTAAAAAATAAAAAAGGGGGAGATGTTGGGAGCGGTTCCACTCTTGCTGGCTGACAAAGTCCCAGAAGATGTTCCCAGAAGGCAAAGACCAGATGGGAAAGGAAAACTCCCCACTCTTCCCCTTATAGTGTGTTTCATCTTATTAATCATGGGTGGTTTTTGGATGGTGCATCATAATGGTGGGAAAAAGACTTTCCCAAGAGGGGTTCCAGGGAAACAGGAGACTGCAGACGGAATGACAGAAAGTAATTCCACACACCCCGATACTCCTGCCTGTAATTCTAGGGAGTCAAAACAAAAGAACTTTCTCATAAGATTAATGTACCACGAAGGAGAAACAGGATATAATCAGACCAATACGTTTCTAGTCAACAAGCCCCTGAATGTCTAAAAGTCGTTAGAGTAACACCCCCTCCTTTACCTTGAATAAGAATATATATCAATTAGACAGCCATAGAAATAAGAAAAGCTGGTTAGCTATTAGGTATACAGAAATAGTTACTATGAAGCTAAAGTTTATAGTACACAGAGAAATATTTTAGACAGAAAAGATAGATAGCTAAGTTAGATATCACAAAGGCCTTATTGCCTCTGCTCAATCTACCGTATACTTTTGCCCTATGAACAATTTCTGAAAATGTCTAATTGTCTGATTTATGACTCTCCTAGTTAAAATAATCTTTGTTCACTATAACTGAATCTATGGAAACTTTGGCCAAAACAATCCTTGTTTAATATATTTAAAACCATAGAAACTTTCGTACTTTTCCTGGTTACCTTTGTATTGATGTTTCTGCTTAACGGATCATGCTATACACTTGCAAATGTTAATCTATGCCAAAAACTAAAGCTTATGTAATCAATCTTAGATACTATAAATAAAGAAAGGGCTTCTGATTAAAAGCAAGCTATTGCTTCACACCATATCCAGTCTCTGCCTCTTTATCGCCGACTCCGTTCATCCACTCGGGATTCCTGACCTGCCAGGGATGGACCCCGGTAGACCACGGCGGTCAAACTGCATGCCCGGCGGGCCTGAACCTACGAGCACGGGGCTCCACCAGCCTGCACGGCCGAACTGAGCCTCCTGGCGCGAGGCGAGGGGGTCGACCAGCCGGCCCGGCGGGGCTCGCCCTCTGTGCGCGCGGCTTCACCAGCCCGCAGGGAGGGACTGAGCCTCCGAGCACGGCGCTCCACCCGCCTGCCCGGCAGGTCTGAGTCTCCTGGCGCGGGCAGCGGGGCTCCACCAGCCTCCACAGCAGGACTCAGGCTCCCTGCGCGGGGATCCACCAGCCTGGCGAGCGGGACTGAGCCTCCGTGCACGAGGGCCACTGCGGTCGACCAGGCGGAACGGAGGGACTCAGCCTCCGTGCACGGGGTCTGTGGGTTCGACCAGCATGCCGGGCGGGACTCAGCCTCTGCGTGCCGGCCATCAGGGTCGACCAGCCAGCCCGGCGGGACTCTTCGTCCCGGCGCGGGCCACGGGGTTTGACGCGTCGGCCAGGCGCGTAACCGCCTCCGGACGCTGGGCTGCGGGGTTTAAAGAGTCAGCTCCGCGGTACTCAGCCTGCGGGTGCTGGGCTGCGGGGGTCAACCATTCACCCGGCGGGAAGGAGCCTCCTGGCTCAGGTCACCGGGGTCGACCAGCCGGCCCGGCGGGACACAGCCTCCAGGTGTGGGGCTGGGACGTCGACCAGCCGGCCCGGCGGCACTCATTGTCCGTGCCCGGGCCACGGGTGTAGACCAAACATCCAGCAGGACTCAGCCTCCGGGCTCGGTGCCACGGGGGTCGACCAGCAGGCACGGCGGAACTGAGCCTCCGAGCGCGGAGCTCCACCAACCTGCCCGGCGGGACTGAGCCTCTGTGCACTGGGTCCGTGGTTTCGACCAGCCTTCCAGGCGGGACTCAGCCTCTGCGTGTGGGGCGCGAAGGTCGACCGGCAGGCCCGGCGGGAGTCAGCCTCCGGGTTTGGGTACGCGGGGGTCAACCACCGAGCCCAGAACGAATCAACATGAGGGTTCGCAGGGAAGGGCCGTGGGACGCGGGTGTAGACCAGCCGGCCAGCGTGAATAGGCCTCCGGGCGCGGGGCAGCGGGGCTGGATCCGCCGTGCAGGCGGGCCTCAGCCTTCGGGCTCTGGACCACGGCGGTCGAACTGCATGCGCGGGGGGCCTGAACCTACGAGTACGGGGCTCCACCAGCCAGCACGGCCGAACTGAGCCTCCTGGCGCAAGGCGCGGGGGTCGACCAGCCGGCCCGGCGGGACTCTTCGTCCCGGCGCGGGCCACGGGGTTCGACGCGTCGGCCAGGCGCGTAACCGCCTCCGGACGCTGGGCTTCGGGGCTTAAAGAGTCAGCTCCGCGGTACTCAGCCTGCGGGTGCTGGGCTGCGGGGGTCAACCATTCGTCCCGGCGGGAATGAGCCTCCTGGCTCAGGTCACCGGGGTCGACCAGCCGGCCCGGCGGGACACAGCCTCCAGGTGTGGGGCTGGGACGTCGACCAGCCGGCCCGGCGGCACTCATTGTCCGTGCCCGGGCCACGGGTGTAGACCAAACGTCCAGCAGGACTCAGCCTCCGGGCTCGGTGCCACGGGGGTCGACCAGCAGGCACGGCGGAACTGAGCCTCCGAGCACGGAGCTCCACCAGCCTGCCCGGCGGGACTGAGCCTCTGTGCACGGGGTCCGTGGTTTCGACCAGCCTTCCAGGCGGGACTCAGCCTCTGGGTGTGGGGCGCGAGGGTCGACCGGCAGGCCCGACGGGAGTCAGCCTCCAACTTTGGGCCGAGGCGGCCGACTAGTCGGCACGGCGGGAATCAGTCTCCAGGTTTGGGTACGCGGGGGTCGACCACCGAGCACGGAACGAATCAGAATCCGGGCGCGCGGGGAAGGGGTGTGGGACGCGGGTGTGGACCAGCGGGCCAGCGACACTCAGCCTCCGGTCGCGGGGCAGCGGGGCTGATTCAGCGGTGCAGGCCGGCCTCAGCCTCCGGGCTCTGGACCACGGCGGTCGAACTGCAGGCCCGGCGGGACTGAGCCTACGAGCACGGGGCTCCAGCAGCCTGCACGGTGGGACTGAGCCCCCTGGCGCGAGCCGCGGGGGTCGAACAGCCTGCCCGGCGGGACTCGGCCTCCCTGCGCGGGGCTCCAGCAGCCCTCACAGAGGTACTGAGCCTCCGAGCACGGGGCTCCACCAGCCTGCCCCGCGGGACTGAGCCTCCTGGCGCGGACCGCGGGGTCGACCAGCCAGCCCGGCGGGACTCATCGTCCAGGCGCGAGCCATGGGGTCGACCAGCCGGCCAGGTGGGAAACAGCCTCAGGACGCTGGGCTGCGTGGCTCAGTCAGCTCGGCGGTACTCATCCTGCGGGCGCTGGGCTGCGGGGCTCGACCAGCCTGCCCGGAGGGACTGAGCTTCCGAACATGGGGCTCCACCAGCCTCCACGGCAGAACTGAACCTCCTGGCTCAGGCCGCGGTGGTCGACCAGCCGGCCCGGCGGGACTCGGCCTCCGGGCGTGGGGCTCCACCAGGCTGCACAGACATACTGAGCCTCCGAGCACGGGGCTCCACCAGCCTGCCCTGTGGGACTGAGCCTCCTGGCGAGGGCCGCGCGTCTCCAGCAGCCTTCACAGCGGGACTCAGCCTCCGGGCGCGGGCAGCAGGGCTGGATCAGCCTTCCCGGCGCGACTGAGCCTCTGCGTGTGGGGCGCGAGGGTCGACCGGCAGGCCCGGCGGGAGTCAGCCTCCGGGTTTGGGTACGCGGGGGTCGAACACCGAGCCCGGAACGAATCAACATGAGGGCTCGCGGGGAAGGGCGGTGGGACGCGGGTGTAGACCAGCCGGCCAGCGTGAATAGGCCTCCGGGCGCGGGGCAGCCGGGCTGGATACGCCGTGCAGGCGGGCCTCAGCCTTCGGGCTCTGGACCACGGCGGTCGAACTGCATGGCCGGCGGGCCTGAACCTACGAGCACGGGGGTCCACCAGCCTGCACGGCCGAACTGAGCCTCCTGGCGCGAGGCGCGGGGTCGACCAGCCAGCCCGGCGGGACTCATCGTCCAGGCGCGAGCCATGGGGTCGACCAGCCGGCCAGGCGGGAAACAGCCTCCGGACGCTGGGCTGCGTGGCTCAGTCAGCTCGGCGGTACTCATCCTGCGGGCGCTGGGCTGCGGGGCTCGACCAGCCTGCCCGGAGGGACTGAGCTTCCGAACATGGGGCTCCACCAGCCTCCACGGCAGAACTGAGCCTCCTGGCTCAGGCCGCGGTGGTGGACCAGCCGGCCCGGCGGGACTCGGCCTCCGGGCGTGGGGCTCCACCAGGCTGCACAGACATACTGAGCCTCCGAGCACGGGGCTCCACCAGCCTGCCCTGGGGGACTGAGCCTCCTGGCGAGGGCCGCGCATCTCCAGCAGCCTTCACAGCGGGACTCAGCCTCCGGGTTTGGGTACGCGGGGGTCGACCACCGAGCCCGGAACGAATCAACATGAGGGCTGGCGGGGAAGGGCCGTGGGACGCGGGTGTAGACCAGCCGGCCAGCGTGAATAGGCCTCCGGGCGCGGGGCAGCCGGGCTGGATACGCCGTGCAGGCGGGCCTCAGCCTTCGGGCTCTGGACCACGGCGGTCGAACTGCATGGCCGGCGGGACTGAGCCTACGAGCACGGGGCTCCAGCAGCCTGCACGGCAGGACTGAGCCTCCTGACGCGAGGCGCGGGGGTCGTACAGCCGGCCCGTGGGGCTCGCCCTCCGTGCGCGTGGTCCACCAGCCTGCACAGAGGGACTGAGCCTCTGAGCACGGGGCTCCACCAGCCTGCCCCGCGGTACTGAGCCTCCTGGCGCGGACCGCGGGGGTCGAACAACATGCCCGGCGGGACTCGGCCTCCCTGCGCGGGGCTCCAGCAGCCCTCACAGAGGTACTGAGCCTCTGGCACGGGGCTCCACCAGCCTGCCCCGCGGGACTGAGCCTCCTGGCGCGGACCGCGGGGTCGACCAGCCAGCCCGGCGGTACTCATCGTCCAGGCGCGAGCCATGGGGTCGACCAGCCGGCCAGGCGGGAAACAGCCTCCGGACGCTGGGCTGCGTGGCTCAGTCAGCTCGGCGGTACTCATCCTGCGGGCGCTGGGCTGCGGGGCTCGACCAGCCTGCCCGGAGGGACTGAGCTTCCGAACATGGGGCTCCACCAGCCTCCACGGCAGAACTGAGCCTCCTGGCTCAGGCCGAGGTGGTGGACCAGCCGGCCCGGCGGGACTCGGCCTCCGGGCGTGGGGATCCACCAGGCTGCACAGACATACTGAGCCTCCGAGCACGGGGCTCCACCAGCCTGCCCTGTGGGACTGAGCCTCCTGGCGAGGGCCGCGCATCTCCAGCAGCCTTCACAGCGGGACTCAGTTTCATGGCGCGGGGCTCCATCAGCCTGCCCGGGGGGACTCAGCCTCCGGTAGAGGGTCGCAGGTGTAGATAATTCGGCCCGGCGGGACTCAACCTCCGGGTGCACGGGCGAGGGGCTTGGGACGCGTGTGTAGACCAGCCAGCCCGGCGGGACTCATCATCCAGGCACGGGCCACAGTGTTCGAAAAGCCGGCCAGGCGGGTCTGAGCCTACGTGCATGGGGCTCCACCAGCCTGCCCATCGTGACTGAGCCTCCGTGCACGGGGTCCGTGGTTTCGACCAGCCTTCCCGGCGGGACTCAGCCTCAGGGTTTGGGTACGCGGGTGTCGACCACCGAGCCCGGAATGAATCAGCATCCCGTCGTGCGGGGAAGGGGCGTGGGACGCAGGTGTAGACCAGCCGGCCAGCGGGACTCAGCCTGCGGGTGGGGGGCGCGGGGGTCGAACAGCAGGCCCGGCGGGAGTCAGCCTCCAGGCTTTGGGCCGAGGCGGTCGACTAGTCGGCTCGGCGGGAGTAAGCCTCCGGACGCTGGGCTGCGTGTCTCAGTCAGCTCGGCGGTAGTCAGCCTGAGGGCGCTGGGCTGCGAGGGTCGACCAGCCCGCCCGGCGGGAATGAGCCTCCTGTCTCAGGCCGCGGTGGTCGACCAGCCGGACCGGCGGGACTCGGCCTCCGGGCGCGGGGCTCCAGCAGCCTGCACAGAGGTACTGAGCCTCCTGGCGCGGACCGCGGGGTCGACCAGCCAGCCCGGCGGGACTCATCGTCCAGGCGCGAGCCACGGGGTTCGACCAGCCTGCCAGGCGGGAGACAGCCTCCGGACGCTGGGCTGCGGGGTCAGTCAGCTCGGCGGTACTAAGCCTGCGGGCGCTTGGCTGCGGGGGTCGACCCTCTGGCCCGGCGTGACTTAGGCCCGAAGCGTCCCCGGATCCCAGCGCGCGCCAAGACTGGGGCGCGGGTCCCGTGCCATCGCCACGGCGCTTTCCGCCCCTTCCCGACGCCTCGGGGGTTGCGTTCTGTAGGCGGCGGCGGCGGCGGCGGCGGCGGCGGCTTGGCGGGTATTGGGGTGGAGACGGTCGTGGGGGTGGAAGCTCGGTGTGGTACTGTCGCGCCTGCCCGCCGGCGACTCAGGGGAAATTCTGTCGCGTGCCAGGCACCCGGCCACCGTGGCCCGAGAGCCCAAGGTCCTCTTTCCCAGTCCCCCTACCGATGCCGCGGTCGCGCCGTGGAGGCCGGGAGCTCCGAGGCGGACGTGGTGTGCCGGGACGGGATCGGCCCTACGGCAGGGCGGCGGGTCGCCCTGGCCGCCCGGTGATGCGGCTCCGTGCCGCTGACGCGCGCGACGGTTGTCGGGCGCCACCTGGCGGCCGTTTGTATAGCGTTCGTTCCTTCCGGAGCCACGAGGGACGCGATTTGGCCACGTCGCACGCGCTGGACTTCCAGCAGGCCGGCCGTGCTTGCGGGATCGTGCCGGTGGCGCCGGCGTGTCGGTGCCCGGCCTCGGGGCCCGAGGTTGCACCTGCAGGACTACTAGGGTGGTATGGCCGCCTGCACGGGTCGACCAGCACGCGCGGGCGCCCGCGGTGACGGACGGACAGACCGAACGACGGCCCCGGTCGGTGGGGGGGGAACGCCTGAGGTGGTTGGCACCTGGCCGTTCCGGAGCTGCCGACCGAGGCAGGCCGTGTCGGCCGATCGGACGACGCTCCACGGACGCCGAACGCGGAAGCTCCTGGACGCGGGACTCCACCAGCCTGCCCTGTGGTGCTGAGCCTCCTGGCGAGGGCCGCGCGTCTCCAGCAGCCTTCACAGCGGGACTCAGCCTCCGATGCGCGGGCAGCGGGGCTGGATCAGCCTTCCCGGCGCGACTCAGCCTCTGCGTGTGGGGCGCGAGGGTCGACCGGCAGGCCCGGCGGGAGTCAGCCTCCGGGTTTGGGTACGCGGGGGTCGACCACCGAGCCCGGAACGAATCAACATGAGGGCTCGCGGGGAAGGGCGGTGGGACGCGGGTGTAGACCAGCCGGCCAGCGTGAATAGGCCTCCGGGCGCGGGGCAGCCAGGCTGGATCCGCCGTGCAGGCGGGCCTCAGCCTTCGGGCTCTGGACCACGGCGGTCGAACTGCATGCGCGGCGGGCCTGAACCTACGAGCACGGGGCTCCACCAGCCTGCACGGCCGAACTGAGCCTCCTGGCGCGAGGCGCGGGGGTCGACCAGCCGGCCCGGCGGGGCTCGCCCTCCGTGCGCGCGGCTTCACCAGCCCGCAGGGAGGGACTGAGCCTCCGAGCACGGCGCTCCACCCGCCTGCCCGGCAGGTCTGAGTCTCCTGGCGCGGGCAGCGGGGCTCCACCAGCCTCCACAGCAGGACTCAGGCTCCCTGCGCGGGGATCCACCAGCCTGGCGAGCGGGACTGAGCCTCCGTGCACGAGGGCCACTGCGGTCGACCAGGCGGAACGGAGGGACTCAGCCTCCGTGCACGGGGTCTGTGGGTTCGACCAGCATGCCGGGCGGGACTCAGCCTCTGCGTGCCGGCCATCAGGGTCGACCAGCCAGCCCGGCGGGACTCTTCGTCCCGGCGCGGGCCACGGGGTTTGACGCGTCGGCCAGGCGCGTAACCGCCTCCGGACGCTGGGCTGCGGGGTTTAAAGAGTCAGCTCCGCGGTACTCAGCCTGCGGGTGCTGGGCTGCGGGGGTCAACCATTCACCCGGCGGGAAGGAGCCTCCTGGCTCAGGTCACCGGGGTCGACCAGCCGGCCCGGCGGGACACAGCCTCCAGGTGTGGGGCTGGGACGTCGACCAGCCGGCCCGGCGGCACTCATTGTCCGTGCCCGGGCCACGGGTGTAGACCAAACATCCAGCAGGACTCAGCCTCCGGGCTCGGTGCCACGGGGGTCGACCAGCAGGCACGGCGGAACTGAGCCTCCGAGCGCGGAGCTCCACCAACCTGCCCGGCGGGACTGAGCCTCTGTGCACTGGGTCCGTGGTTTCGACCAGCCTTCCAGGCGGGACTCAGCCTCTGCGTGTGGGGCGCGAAGGTCGACCGGCAGGCCCGGCGGGAGTCAGCCTCCGGGTTTGGGTACGCGGGGGTCAACCACCGAGCCCAGAACGAATCAACATGAGGGTTCGCAGGGAAGGGCCGTGGGACGCGGGTGTAGACCAGCCGGCCAGCGTGAATAGGCCTCCGGGCGCGGGGCAGCGGGGCTGGATCCGCCGTGCAGGCGGGCCTCAGCCTTCGGGCTCTGGACCACGGCGGTCGAACTGCATGCGCGGGGGGCCTGAACCTACGAGTACGGGGCTCCACCAGCCAGCACGGCCGAACTGAGCCTCCTGGCGCAAGGCGCGGGGGTCGACCAGCCGGCCCGGCGGGACTCTTCGTCCCGGCGCGGGCCAAGGGGTTCGACGCGTCGGCCAGGCGCATAACCGCCTCCGGACAATGGGCTTCGGGGCTTAAAGAGTCAGCTCCGCGGTACTCAGCCTGCGGGTGCTGGGCTGCGGGGGTCAACCATTCGTCCCGGCGGGAATGAGCCTCCTGGCTCAGGTCACCGGGGTCGACCAGCCGGCCCGGCGGGACACAGCCTCCAGGTGTGGGGCTGGGACGTCGACCAGCCGGCCCGGCGGCACTCATTGTCCGTGCCCGGGCCACGGGTGTAGACCAAACGTCCAGCAGGACTCAGCCTCCGGGCTCGGTGCCACGGGGGTCGACCAGCAGGCACGGCGGAACTGAGCCTCCGAGCACGGAGCTCCACCAGCCTGCCCGGCGGGACTGAGCCTCTGTGCACGGGGTCCGTGGTTTCGACCAGCCTTCCAGGCGGGACTCAGCCTCTGGGTGTGGGGCGCGAGGGTCGACCGGCAGGCCCGACGGGAGTCAGCCTCCAACTTTGGGCCGAGGCGGCCGACTAGTCGGCACGGCGGGAATCAGTCTCCAGGTTTGGGTACGCGGGGGTCGACCACCGAGCACGGAACGAATCAGAATCCGGGCGCGCGGGGAAGGGGTGTGGGACGCGGGTGTGGACCAGCGGGCCAGCGACACTCAGCCTCCGGTCGCGGGGCAGCGGGGCTGATTCAGCGGTGCAGGCCGGCCTCAGCCTCCGGGCTCTGGACCACGGCGGTCGAACTGCAGGCCCGGCGGGACTGAGCCTACGAGCACGGGGCTCCAGCAGCCTGCACGGTGGGACTGAGCCCCCTGGCGCGAGCCGCGGGGGTCGAACAGCCTGCCCGGCGGGACTCGGCCTCCCTGCGCGGGGCTCCAGCAGCCCTCACAGAGGTACTGAGCCTCCGAGCACGGGGCTCCACCAGCCTGCCCCGCGGGACTGAGCCTCCTGGCGCGGACCGCGGGGTCGACCAGCCAGCCCGGCGGGACTCATCGTCCAGGCGCGAGCCATGGGGTCGACCAGCCGGCCAGGTGGGAAACAGCCTCAGGACGCTGGGCTGCGTGGCTCAGTCAGCTCGGCGGTACTCATCCTGCGGGCGCTGGGCTGCGGGGCTCGACCAGCCTGCCCGGAGGGACTGAGCTTCCGAACATGGGGCTCCACCAGCCTCCACGGCAGAACTGAACCTCCTGGCTCAGGCCGCGGTGGTCGACCAGCCGGCCCGGCGGGACTCGGCCTCCGGGCGTGGGGCTCCACCAGGCTGCACAGACATACTGAGCCTCCGAGCACGGGGCTCCACCAGCCTGCCCTGTGGGACTGAGCCTCCTGGCGAGGGCCGCGCGTCTCCAGCAGCCTTCACAGCGGGACTCAGCCTCCGGGCGCGGACAGCAGGGCTGGATCAGCCTTCCCGGCGCGACTGAGCCTCTGCGTGTGGGGCGCGAGGGTCGACCGGCAGGCCCGGCGGGAGTCAGCCTCCGGGTTTGGGTACGCGGGGGTCGAACACCGAGCCCGGAACGAATCAACATGAGGGCTCGCGGGGAAGGGCGGTGGGACGCGGGTGTAGACCAGCCGGCCAGCGTGAATAGGCCTCCGGGCGCGGGGCAGCCGGGCTGGATACGCCGTGCAGGCGGGCCTCAGCCTTCGGGCTCTGGACCACGGCGGTCGAACTGCATGGCCGGCGGGCCTGAACCTACGAGCACGGGGGTCCACCAGCCTGCACGGCCGAACTGAGCCTCCTGGCGCGAGGCGCGGGGTCGACCAGCCAGCCCGGCGGGACTCATCGTCCAGGCGCGAGCCATGGGGTCGACCAGCCGGCCAGGCGGGAAACAGCCTCCGGACGCTGGGCTGCGTGGCTCAGTCAGCTCGGCGGTACTCATCCTGCGGGCGCTGGGCTGCGGGGCTCGACCAGCCTGCCCGGAGGGACTGAGCTTCCGAACATGGGGCTCCACCAGCCTCCACGGCAGAACTGAGCCTCCTGGCTCAGGCCGCGGTGGTGGACCAGCCGGCCCGGCGGGACTCGGCCTCCGGGCGTGGGGCTCCACCAGGCTGCACAGACATACTGAGCCTCCGAGCACGGGGCTCCACCAGCCTGCCCTGGGGGACTGAGCCTCCTGGCGAGGGCCGCGCATCTCCAGCAGCCTTCACAGCGGGACTCAGCCTCCGGGTTTGGGTACGCGGGGGTCGACCACCGAGCCCGGAACGAATCAACATGAGGGCTGGCGGGGAAGGGCCGTGGGACGCGGGTGTAGACCAGCCGGCCAGCGTGAATAGGCCTCCGGGCGCGGGGCAGCCGGGCTGGATACGCCGTGCAGGCGGGCCTCAGCCTTCGGGCTCTGGACCACGGCGGTCGAACTGCATGGCCGGCGGGACTGAGCCTACGAGCACGGGGCTCCAGCAGCCTGCACGGCAGGACTGAGCCTCCTGACGCGAGGCGCGGGGGTCGTACAGCCGGCCCGTGGGGCTCGCCCTCCGTGCGCGTGGTCCACCAGCCTGCACAGAGGGACTGAGCCTCTGAGCACGGGGCTCCACCAGCCTGCCCCGCGGTACTGAGCCTCCTGGCGCGGACCGCGGGGGTCGAACAACATGCCCGGCGGGACTCGGCCTCCCTGCGCGGGGCTCCAGCAGCCCTCACAGAGGTACTGAGCCTCTGGCACGGGGCTCCACCAGCCTGCCCCGCGGGACTGAGCCTCCTGGCGCGGACCGCGGGGTCGACCAGCCAGCCCGGCGGTACTCATCGTCCAGGCGCGAGCCATGGGGTCGACCAGCCGGCCAGGCGGGAAACAGCCTCCGGACGCTGGGCTGCGTGGCTCAGTCAGCTCGGCGGTACTCATCCTGCGGGCGCTGGGCTGCGGGGCTCGACCAGCCTGCCCGGAGGGACTGAGCTTCCGAACATGGGGCTCCACCAGCCTCCACGGCAGAACTGAGCCTCCTGGCTCAGGCCGCGGTGGTGGACCAGCCGGCCCGGCGGGACTCGGCCTCCGGGCGTGGGGATCCACCAGGCTGCACAGACATACTGAGCCTCCGAGCACGGGGCTCCACCAGCCTGCCCTGTGGGACTGAGCCTCCTGGCGAGGGCCGCGCATCTCCAGCAGCCTTCACAGCGGGACTCAGTTTCATGGCGCGGGGCTCCATCAGCCTGCCCGGGGGGACTCAGCCTCCGGTAGAGGGTCGCAGGTGTAGATAATTCGGCCCGGCGGGACTCAACCTCCGGGTGCACGGGCGAGGGGCTTGGGACGCGTGTGTAGACCAGCCAGCCCGGCGGGACTCATCATCCAGGCACGGGCCACAGTGTTCGAAAAGCCGGCCAGGCGGGTCTGAGCCTACGTGCATGGGGCTCCACCAGCCTGCCCATCGTGACTGAGCCTCCGTGCACGGGGTCCGTGGTTTCGACCAGCCTTCCCGGCGGGACTCAGCCTCAGGGTTTGGGTACGCGGGTGTCGACCACCGAGCCCGGAATGAATCAGCATCCCGTCGTGCGGGGAAGGGGCGTGGGACGCAGGTGTAGACCAGCCGGCCAGCGGGACTCAGCCTGCGGGTGGGGGGCGCGGGGGTCGAACAGCAGGCCCGGCGGGAGTCAGCCTCCAGGCTTTGGGCCGAGGCGGTCGACTAGTCGGCTCGGCGGGAGTAAGCCTCCGGACGCTGGGCTGCGTGTCTCAGTCAGCTCGGCGGTAGTCAGCCTGAGGGCGCTGGGCTGCGAGGGTCGACCAGCCCGCCCGGCGGGAATGAGCCTCCTGTCTCAGGCCGTGGTGGTCGACCAGCCGGACCGGCGGGACTCGGCCTCCGGGCGCGGGGCTCCAGCAGCCTGCACAGAGGTACTGAGCCTCCTGGCGCGGACCGCGGGGTCGACCAGCCAGCCCGGCGGGACTCATCGTCCAGGCGCGAGCCACGGGGTTCGACCAGCCTGCCAGGCGGGAGACAGCCTCCGGACGCTGGGCTGCGGGGTCAGTCAGCTCGGCGGTACTAAGCCTGCGGGCGCTTGGCTGCGGGGGTCGACCCTCTGGCCCGGCGTGACTTAGGCCCGAAGCGTCCCCGGATCCCAGCGCGCGCCAAGACTGGGGCGCGGGTCCCGTGCCATCGCCACGGCGCTTTCCGCCCCTTCCCGACGCCTCGGGGGTTGCGTTCTGTAGGCGGCGGCGGCGGCGGCGGCGGCGGCGGCTTGGCGGGTATTGGGGTGGAGACGGTCGTGGGGGTGGAAGCTCGGTGTGGTACTGTCGCGCCTGCCCGCCGGCGACTCAGGGGAAATTCTGTCGCGTGCCAGGCACCCGGCCACCGTGGCCCGAGAGCCCAAGGTCCTCTTTCCCAGTCCCCCTACCGATGCCGCGGTCGCGCCGTGGAGGCCGGGAGCTCCGAGGCGGACGTGGTGTGCCGGGACGGGATCGGCCCTACGGCAGGGCGGCGGGTCGCCCTGGCCGCCCGGTGATGCGGCTCCGTGCCGCTGACGCGCGCGACGGTTGTCGGGCGCCACCTGGCGGCCGTTTGTATAGCGTTCGTTCCTTCCGGAGCCACGAGGGACGCGATTTGGCCACGTCGCACGCGCTGGACTTCCAGCAGGCCGGCCGTGCTTGCGGGATCGTGCCGGTGGCGCCGGCGTGTCGGTGCCCGGCCTCGGGGCCCGAGGTTGCACCTGCAGGACTACTAGGGTGGTATGGCCGCCTGCACGGGTCGACCAGCACGCGCGGGCGCCCGCGGTGACGGACGGACAGACCGAACGACGGCCCCGGTCGGTGGGGGGGGAACGCCTGAGGTGGTTGGCACCTGGCCGTTCCGGAGCTGCCGACCGAGGCAGGCCGTGTCGGCCGATCGGACGACGCTCCACGGACGCCGAACGCGGAAGCTCCTGGACGCGGGACTCCACCAGCCTGCCCTGTGGTGCTGAGCCTCCTGGCGAGGGCCGCGCGTCTCCAGCAGCCTTCACAGCGGGACTCAGCCTCCGATGCGCGGGCAGCGGGGCTGGATCAGCCTTCCCGGCGCGACTCAGCCTCTGCGTGTGGGGCGCGAGGGTCGACCGGCAGGCCCGGCGGGAGTCAGCCTCCGGGTTTGGGTACGCGGGGGTCGACCACCGAGCCCGGAACGAATCAACATGAGGGCTCGCGGGGAAGGGCGGTGGGACGCGGGTGTAGACCAGCCGGCCAGCGTGAATAGGCCTCCGGGCGCGGGGCAGCCGGGCTGGATCCGCCGTGCAGGCGGGCCTCAGCCTTCGGGCTCTGGACCACGGCGGTCGAACTGCATGCGCGGCGGGCCTGAACCTACGAGCACGGGGCTCCACCAGCCTGCACGGCCGAACTGAGCCTCCTGGCGCGAGGCGCGGGGGTCGACCAGCCGGCCCGGCGGGGCTCGCCCTCCGTGCGCGCGGCTTCACCAGCCCGCAGGGAGGGACTGAGCCTCCGAGCACGGCGCTCCACCCGCCTGCCCGGCAGTTCTGAGTCTCCTGGCGCGGGCAGCGGGGCTCCACCAGCCTCCACAGCAGGACTCAGGCTCCGTGCGCGGGGCTCCACCAGCCTGGCGAGCGGGACTGAGCCTCCGTGCACGAGGGCCACGGCGGTCGACCAGGCGGCACGGAGGGACTCAGCCTCTGCGTGCCGGCCATCAGGGTCGACCAGCCAGCCCGGCGGGACTCTTCGTCCCGGCGCGGGCCACGGGGTTCGACGCGTCGGCCAGGCGCGTAACCGCCTCCGGACGCTGGGCTGCGGGGCTTAAAGAGTCAGCTCGGCGGTACTCAGCCTGCGGGTGCTGGGCTGCGGGGGTCAACCATTCGGCCCGGCGGGAATGAGCCTCCTGGCTCAGATCACCGGGGTCGACCAGCCGGCCCGGCGGGACACAGCCTCCAGGTGTGGGGCTGGGACGTCGACCAGCCGGCCCGGCGGCACTCATTGTCCGTGCCCGGGCCACGGGTGTAGACCAAACGTCCAGCAGGACTCAGCCTCCGGGCTCGGTGCCACGGGGGTCGACCAGCAGGCACGGCGGAACTGAGCCTCCGAGCACGGAGCTCCACCAGCCTGCCCGGCGGGACTGAGCCTCTGTGCACGGGGTCCGTGGTTTCGACCAGCCTTCCAGGCGGGACTCAGCCTCTGGGTGTGGGGCGCGAGGGTCGACCGGCAGGCACGACGGGAGTCAACCTCCAACTTTGGGCCGAGGCGGCCGACTAGTCGGCACGGCGGGAATCAGTCTCCAGGTTTGGGTACGCGGGGGTCGACCACCGAGCACGGAAGGAATCAGAATCCGGGCGCGCGGGGAAGGGGTGTGGGACGCGGGTGTGTACCAGCGGGCCAGCGACACTCAGCCTCCGGTCGCGGGGCAGCGGGGCTGATTCAGCGGTGCAGGCCGGCCTCAGCCTCCGGGCTCTGGACCACGGCGGTCGAACTGCAGGCCCGGCGGGACTGAGCCTACGAGCACGGGGCTCCAGCAGCCTGCACGGTGGGACTGAGCCCCCTGGCGCGAGCCGCGGGGGTCGAACAGCCTGCCTGGCGGGACTCGGCCTCCCTGCGCGGGGCTCCAGCAGCCCTCACAGAGGTACTGAGCCTCCGAGCACGGGGCTCCACCAGCCTGCCCCGCGGTACTGAGCCTCCTGGCGCGGACCGCGGGGTCGACCAGCCAGCCCGGCGGGACTCATCGTCCAGGCGCGAGCCATGGGGTCGACCAGCCGGCCAGGTGGGAAACAGCCTCAGGACGCTGGGCTGCGTGGCTCAGTCAGCTCGGCGGTACTCATCCTGCGGGCGCTGGGCTGCGGGGCTCGACCAGCCTGCCCGGAGGGACTGAGCTTCCGAACATGGGGCTCCACCAGCCTCCACGGCAGAACTGAACCTCCTGGCTCAGGCCGCGGGGGTCGACCAGCCGGCCCGGCGGGACTCGGCCTCCGGGCGTGGGGCTCCACCAGGCTGCACAGACATACTGAGCCTCCGAGCACGGGGCTCCACCAGCCTGCCCTGTGGGACTGAGCCTCCTGGCGAGGGCCGCGCGTCTCCAGCAGCCTTCACAGCGGGACTCAGCCTCCGGGTTTGGGTACGCGGGGGTCGACCACCGAGCCCGGAACGAATCAACATGAGGGCTCGCGGGGAAGGGCCGTGGGACGCGGGTGTAGACCAGTCGGCCAGCGTGAATAGGCCTCAGGGCGCGGGGCAGCGGGGCTGGATCCGCCGTGCAGGCGGGCCTCAGCCTTCGGGCTCTGGACCACGGGGGTCGAACTGCATGGCCGGCGGGCCTGAACCTACGAGCACGGGGCTCCAGCAGCCTGCACGGCGGGACTGAGCCTCCTGGCGAGGGCCGCGCGTCTCCAGCAGCCTTCACAGCGGGACTCAGCCTCCGGGCGCGGGCAGCAGGGCTGGATCAGCCTTCCCGGCGCGACTGAGCCTCTGCGTGTGGGGCGCGAGGGTCGACCGGCAGGCCCGGCGGGAGTCAGCCTCCGGGTTTGGGTACGCGGGGGTCCACCACTGAGCCCGGAACGAATCAACATGAGGGCTCGCGGAGAAGGGCGGTGGGACGCGGGTGTAGACCAGCCGGCCAGCGTGAATAGGCCTCCGGGCGCGGGGCAGCCGGGCTGGATACGCCGTGCAGGCGGGCCTCAGCCTTCGGGCTCTGGACCACGGCGGTCGAAATGCATGGCCGGCAGGCCTGAACCTACGAGCACGGGGGTCCACCAGCCTGCACGGCCGAACTGAGCCTCCTGGCGCGAGGCGCGGGGTCGACCAGCCAGCCCGGCGGTACTCATCGTCCAGGCGCGAGCCATGGGGTCGACCAGCTGGCCAGGCGGGAAACAGCCTCCGGACGCTGGGCTGCGTGGCTCAGTCAGCTCGGCGGTACTCATCCTGCGGGCGCTGGGCTACGGGGCTCGACCAGCCTGCCCGGAGGGACTGAGCTTCCGAACATGGGGCTCCACCAGCCTCCACGGCAGAACTGAGCCTCCTGGCTCAGGCCGCGGTGGTCGACCAGCCGGCCCGGCGGGACTCGGCCTCCGGGCGTGGGGCTCCACCAGGCTGCACAGACATACTGAGCCTCCGAGCACGGGGCTCCACCAGCCTTCCCTGTGGGACTGAGCCTCCTGGCGAGGGCCGCGCGTCTCCAGCAGCCTTCACAGCGGGACTCAGCCTCACGGCGCGGGGCTCCATCAGCCTGCCCGGGGCGACTCAGCCTCCGGTAGAGGGTCGCAGGTGTAGATAATCCGGCCCGGCGGGACTCAACCTCCGGGTGCACGGGCGAGGGGCTTGGCACGCGTGTGTAGACCAGCCAGCCCCGCGGGACTCATCATCCAGGCGCGGGCCACAGTGTTCGAAAAGCCGGCCAGGCGGGTCTGAGCCTCCGTGCATGGGGCTCCACCAGCCTGCCCAGCGGGACTGAGCCTCCGTGCACGGGGTCCGTGGTTTCGACCAGCCTTCCCGGCGGGACTCAGCCTCCGGGTTTGGGTACGCGGGTGTCGACCACCGAGCCCGGAATGAATCAGCATGAGGGCTCGCGGGGAAGGGACGTGGGACGCGGGTGTAGACCAGCCGGCCAGCGTGAATAGGCCTCCGGGCGCGGGGCAGCCGGGCTGGATACGCCGTGCAGGCGGGCCTCAGCCTTCGGGCTCTGGACCACGGCGGTCGAACTGCATGGCCGGCGGGACTGAGCCTACGAGCACGGGGCTCCAGCAGCCTGCACGGCAGGACTGAGCCTCCTGGCGCGAGGCGCGGGGGTCGTACAGCCGGCCCGTGGGGCTCGCCCTCCGTGCGCGTGGTCCACCAGCCTGCCCCGCGGGACTGAGCCTCCTGGCGCGGACCGCGGGGTCGACCAGCCAGCCCGGCGGGACTCATCGTCCAGGCGCGAGCCATGGGGTCGACCAGCCGGCCAGGCGGGAAACAGCCTCCGGACGCTGGGCTGCATGGCTCAGTCAGCTCGGCGGTACTCATCCTGCGGGCGCTGGGCTGCGGGGCTCGACCAGCCTGCCCGGAGGGACTGAGCTTCCGAACATGGGGCTCCACCAGCCTTCACGGCAGAACTGAGCCTCCTGGCTCAGGCCGCGGTGGTCGACCAGCCGGCCCGGCGGGACTCGGCCTCCGGGCGTGGGGCCCTCCAGGCTGCACAGACATACTGAGCCTCCGAGCACGTGGCTCCACCAGCCTGCCCTGTGGGACTGAGCCTCCTGGCGAGGGCCGCGCATCTCCAGCAGCCTTCACAGCGGGACTCAGTTTCACGGCGCGGGGCTCCATCAGCCTGCCCGGGGGGACTCAGCCTCCGGTAGAGGGTCGCAGGTGTAGATAATTCGGCCCGGCGGGACTCAACCTCCGGGTGCACGGGCGAGGGGCTTGGGACGCGTGTGTAGACCAGCCAGCCCGGCGGGACTCATCATCCAGGCACGGGCCACAGTGTTCGAAAAGCCGGCCAGGCGGGTCTGAGCCTACGTGCATGGGGCTCCACCAGCCTGCCCATCGTGACTGAGCCTCCGTGCACGGGGTCCGTGGTTTCGACCAGCCTTCCCGGCGGGACTCAGCCTCCGGGTTTGGGTACGCGGGTGTCGACCACCGAGCCCGGAATGAATCAGCATCCCGTCGTGCGGGGAAGGGGCGTGGGACGCAGGTGTAGACCAGCCGGCCGGCGGGACTCAGCCTGCGGGTGGGGGGCGCGGGGGTCGAACAGCAGGCCCGGCGGGAGTCAGCCTCCAGGCTTTGGGCCGAGGCGGTCGACTAGTCGGCTCGGCGGGAGTAAGCCTCCGGACGCTGGGCTGCGTGTCTCAGTCAGCTCGGCGGTAGTCAGCCTGAGGGCGCTGGGCTGCGAGGGTCGACCAGCCCGCCCGGCGGGAATGAGCCTCCTGTCTCAGGCCGCGGTGGTCGACCAGCCGGACCGGCGGGACTCGGCCTCCGGGCGCGGGGCTCCAGCAGCCTGCACAGAGGTACTGAGCCTCCTGGCGCGGACCGCGGGGTCGACCAGCCAGCCCGGCGGGACTCATCGTCCAGGCGCGAGCCACGGGGTTCGACCAGCCTGCCAGGCGGGAGACAGCCTCCGGACGCTGGGCTGCGGGGTCAGTCAGCTCGGCGGTACTAAGCCTGCGGGCGCTTGGCTGCGGGGGTCGACCCTCTGGCCCGGCGTGACTTAGGCCCGAAGCGTCCCCGGATCCCAGCGCGCGCCAAGACTGGGGCGCGGGTCCCGTGCCATCGCCGCGGCGCTTTCCGCCCCTTCCCGACGCCTCGGGGGTTGCGTTCTGTAGGCGGCGGCGGCGGCGGCGGCGGCGGCGGCGGCGGCGGCTTGGAGGGTATTGGGGTGGAGACGGTCGTGGGGGTGGAAGCTCGGTGTGGTATTGTCGCGCCTGCCCGCCGGCGACTCAGGGGAAATTCTGTCGCGTGCCAGGCACCCGGCCACCGTGGCCCGAGAGCCCAAGGTCCTCTTTCCCAGTCCCCCTACCGATGCCGCGGTCGCGCCGTGGAGGCCGGGAGCTCCGAGGCGGACGTGGTGTGCCGGGACGGGATCGGCCCTACGGCAGGGCGGCGGGTCGCCCTGGCCGCCCGGTGATGCGGCTCCGTGCCGCTGACGCGCGCGACGGTTGTCGGGCGCCACCTGGCGGCCGTTTGTATAGCGTTCGTTCCTTCCGGAGCCACGAGGGACGCGATTTGGCCACGTCGCACGCGCTGGACTTCCAGCAGGCCGGCCGTGCTTGCGGGATCGTGCCGGTGGCGCCGGCGTGTCGGTGCCCGGCCTCGGGGCCCGAGGTTGCACCTGCAGGACTACTAGGGTGGTATGGCCGCCTGCACGGGTCGACCAGCACGCGCGGGCGCCCGCGGTGACGGACGGACAGACCGAACGACGGCCCCGGTCGGTGGGGGGGGAACGCCTGAGGTGGTTGGCACCTGGCCGTTCCGGAGCTGCCGACCGAGGCAGGCCGTGTCGGCCGATCGGACGACGCTCCACGGACGCCGAACGCGGAAGCTCCTGGACGCGGGACTCCACCAGCCTGCCCTGTGGTGCTGAGCCTCCTGGCGAGGGCCGCGCGTCTCCAGCAGCCTTCACAGCGGGACTCAGCCTCCGATGCGCGGGCAGCGGGGCTGGATCAGCCTTCCCGGCGCGACTCAGCCTCTGCGTGTGGGGCGCGAGGGTCGACCGGCAGGCCCGGCGGGAGTCAGCCTCCGGGTTTGGGTACGCGGGGGTCGACCACCGAGCCCGGAACGAATCAACATGAGGGCTCGCGGGGAAGGGCGGTGGGACGCGGGTGTAGACCAGCCGGCCAGCGTGAATAGGCCTCCGGGCGCGGGGCAGCCGGGCTGGATCCGCCGTGCAGGCGGGCCTCAGCCTTCGGGCTCTGGACCACGGCGGTCGAACTGCATGCGCGGCGGGCCTGAACCTACGAGCACGGGGCTCCACCAGCCTGCACGGCCGAACTGAGCCTCCTGGCGCGAGGCGCGGGGGTCGACCAGCCGGCCCGGCGGGGCTCGCCCTCCGTGCGCGCGGCTTCACCAGCCCGCAGGGAGGGACTGAGCCTCCGAGCACGGCGCTCCACCCGCCTGCCCGGCAGGTCTGAGTCTCCTGGCGCGGGCAGCGGGGCTCCACCAGCCTCCACAGCAGGACTCAGGCTCCGTGCGCGGGGCTCCACCAGCCTGGCGAGCGGGACTGAGCCTCCGTGCACGAGGGCCACGGCGGTCGACCAGGCGGCACGGAGGGACTCAGCCTCTGCGTGCCGGCCATCAGGGTCGACCAGCCAGCCCGGCGGGACTCTTCGTCCCGGCGCGGGCCACGGGGTTCGACGCGTCGGCCAGGCGCGTAACCGCCTCCGGACGCTGGGCTGCGGGGCTTAAAGAGTCAGCTCGGCGGTACTCAGCCTGCGGGTGCTGGGCTGCGGGGGTCAACCATTCGGCCCGGCGGGAATGAGCCTCCTGGCTCAGATCACCGGGGTCGACCAGCCGGCCCGGCGGGACACAGCCTCCAGGTGTGGGGCTGGGACGTCGACCAGCCGGCCCGGCGGCACTCATTGTCCGTGCCCGGGCCACGGGTGTAGACCAAACGTCCAGCAGGACTCAGCCTCCGGGCTCGGTGCCACGGGGGTCGACCAGCAGGCACGGCGGAACTGAGCCTCCGAGCACGGAGCTCCACCAGCCTGCCCGGCGGGACTGAGCCTCTGTGCACGGGGTCCGTGGTTTCGACCAGCCTTCCAGGCGGGACTCAGCCTCTGGGTGTGGGGCGCGAGGGTCGACCGGCAGGCACGACGGGAGTCAACCTCCAACTTTGGGCCGAGGCGGCCGACTAGTCGGCACGGCGGGAATCAGTCTCCAGGTTTGGGTACGCGGGGGTCGACCACCGAGCACGGAAGGAATCAGAATCCGGGCGCGCGGGGAAGGGGTGTGGGACGCGGGTGTGTACCAGCGGGCCAGCGACACTCAGCCTCCGGTCGCGGGGCAGCGGGGCTGATTCAGCGGTGCAGGCCGGCCTCAGCCTCCGGGCTCTGGACCACGGCGGTCGAACTGCAGGCCCGGCGGGACTGAGCCTACGAGCACGGGGCTCCAGCAGCCTGCACGGTGGGACTGAGCCCCCTGGCGCGAGCCGCGGGGGTCGAACAGCCTGCCCGGCGGGACTCGGCCTCCCTGCGCGGGGCTCCAGCAGCCCTCACAGAGGTACTGAGCCTCCGAGCACGGGGCTCCACCAGCCTGCCCCGCGGTACTGAGCCTCCTGGCGCGGACCGCGGGGTCGACCAGCCAGCCCGGCGGGACTCATCGTCCAGGCGCGAGCCATGGGGTCGACCAGCCGGCCAGGTGGGAAACAGCCTCAGGACGCTGGGCTGCGTGGCTCAGTCAGCTCGGCGGTACTCATCCTGCGGGCGCTGGGCTGCGGGGCTCGACCAGCCTGCCCGGAGGGACTGAGCTTCCGAACATGGGGCTCCACCAGCCTCCACGGCAGAACTGAACCTCCTGGCTCAGGCCGCGGGGGTCGACCAGCCGGCCCGGCGGGACTCGGCCTCCGGGCGTGGGGCTCCACCAGGCTGCACAGACATACTGAGCCTCCGAGCACGGGGCTCCACCAGCCTGCCCTGTGGGACTGAGCCTCCTGGCGAGGGCCGCGCGTCTCCAGCAGCCTTCACAGCGGGACTCAGCCTCCGGGTTTGGGTACGCGGGGGTCGACCACCGAGCCCGGAACGAATCAACATGAGGGCTCGCGGGGAAGGGCCGTGGGACGCGGGTGTAGACCAGTCGGCCAGCGTGAATAGGCCTCCGGGCGCGGGGCAGCCGGGCTGGATCCGCCGTGCAGGCGGGCCTCAGCCTTCGGGCTCTGGAACACGGCGGTCGAACTGCATGGCCGGCGGGCCTGAACCTACGAGCACGGGGCTCCAGCAGCCTGCACGGCGGGACTGAGCCTCCTGGCGAGGGCCGCGCGTCTCCAGCAGCCTTCACAGCGGGACTCAGCCTCCGGGCGCGGGCAGCAGGGCTGGATCAGCCTTCCCGGCGCGACTGAGCCTCTGCGTGTGGGGCGCGAGGGTCGACCGGCAGGCCCGGCGGGAGTCAGCCTCCGGGTTTGGGTACGCGGGGGTCGACCACTGAGCCCGGAACGAATCAACATGAGGGCTCGCGGAGAAGGGCGGTGGGACGCGGGTGTAGACCAGCTGGCCAGCGTGAATAGGCCTCCGGGCGCGGGGCAGCCGGGCTGGATACGCCGTGCAGGCGGGCCTCAGCCTTCGGGCTCTGGACCACGGCGGTCGAAATGCATGGCTGGCAGGCCTGAACCTACGAGCACGGGGGTCCACCAGCCTGCACGGCCGAACTGAGCCTCCTGGCGCGAGGCGCGGGGTCGACCAGCCAGCCCGGCGGTACTCATCGTCCAGGCGCGAGCCATGGGGTCGACCAGCTGGCCAGGCGGGAAACAGCCTCCGGACGCTGGGCTGCGTGGCTCAGTCAGCTCGGCGGTACTCATCCTGCGGGCGCTGGGCTGCGGGGCTCGACCAGCCTGCCCGGAGGGACTGAGCTTCCGAACATGGGGCTCCACCAGCCTCCACGGCAGAACTGAGCCTCCTGGCTCAGGCCGCGGTGGTCGACCAGCCGGCCCGGCGGGACTCGGCCTCCGGGCGTGGGGCTCCACCAGGCTGCACAGACATACTGAGCCTCCGAGCACGGGGCTCCACCAGCCTTCCCTGTGGGACTGAGCCTCCTGGCGAGGGCCGCGCGTCTCCAGCAGCCTTCACAGCGGGACTCAGCCTCACGGCGCGGGGCTCCATCAGCCTGCCCGGGGGGACTCAGCCTCCGGTAGAGGGTCGCAGGTGTAGATAATCCGGCCCGGCGGGACTCAACCTCCGGGTGCACGGGCGAGGGGCTTGGCACGCGTGTGTAGACCAGCCAGCCCCGCGGGACTCATCATCCAGGCGCGGGCCACAGTGTTCGAAAAGCCGGCCAGGCGGGTCTGAGCCTCCGTGCATGGGGCTCCACCAGCCTGCCCAGCGGGACTGAGCCTCTGTGCACGGGGTCCGTGGTTTCGTCCAGCCTTCCCGGCGGGACTCAGCCTCCGGGTTTGGGTACGCGTGTGTCGACCACCGAGCCCGGAATGAATCAGCATGAGGGCTCGCGGGGAAGGGCCGTGGGACGCGGGTGTAGACCAGCCGGCCAGCGTGAATAGGCCTCCGGGCGCGGGGCAGCCAGGCTGGATACGCCGTGCAGGCGGGCCTCAGCCTTCGGGCTCTGGACCACGGCGGTCGAACTGCATGGCCGGCGGGACTGAGCCTACGAGCACGGGGCTCCAGCAGCCTGCACGGCAGGACTGAGCCTCCTGGCGCGAGGCGCGGGGGTCGTACAGCCGGCCCGTGGGGCTCGCCCTCCGTGCGCGTGGTCCACCAGCCTGCCCCGCGGGACTGAGCCTCCTGGCGCGGACCGCGGGGTCGACCAGCCAGCCCGGCGGGACTCATCGTCCAGGCGCGAGCCATGGGGTCGACCAGCCGGCCAGGCGGGAAACAGCCTCCGGACGCTGGGCTGCGTGGCTCAGTCAGCTCGGCGGTACTCATCCTGCGGGCGCTGGGCTGCGGGGCTCGACCAGCCTGCCCGGAGGGACTGAGCTTCCGAACATGGGGCTCCACCAGCCTTCACGGCAGAACTGAGCCTCCTGGCTCAGGCCGCGGTGGTCGACCAGCCGGCCCGGCGGGACTCGGCCTCCGGGCGTGGGGCCCTCCAGGCTGCACAGACATACTGAGCCTCCGAGCACGGGGCTCCACCAGCCTGCCCTGTGGGACTGAGCCTCCTGGCGAGGGCCGCGCATCTCCAGCAGCCTTCACAGCGGGACTCAGTTTCACGGCGCGGGGCTCCATCAGCCTGCCCGGGGGGACTCAGCCTCCGGTAGAGGGTCGCAGGTGTAGATAATTCGGCCCGGCGGGACTCAACCTCCGGGTGCACGGGCGAGGGGCTTGGGACGCGTGTGTAGACCAGCCAGCCCGGCGGGACTCATCATCCAGGCACGGGCCACAGTGTTCGAAAAGCCGGCCAGGCGGGTCTGAGCCTACGTGCATGGGGCTCCACCAGCCTGCCCATCGTGACTGAGCCTCCGTGCACGGGGTCCGTGGTTTCGACCAGCCTTCCCGGCGGGACTCAGCCTCCGGGTTTGGGTACGCGGGTGTCGACCACCGAGCCCGGAATGAATCAGCATCCCGTCGTGCGGGGAAGGGGCGTGGGACGCAGGTGTAGACCAGCCGGCCGGCGGGACTCAGCCTGCGGGTGGGGGGCGCGGGGGTCGAACAGCAGGCCCGGCGGGAGTCAGCCTCCAGGCTTTGGGCCGAGGCGGTCGACTAGTCGGCTCGGCGGGAGTAAGCCTCCGGACGCTGGGCTGCGTGTCTCAGTCAGCTCGGCGGTAGTCAGCCTGAGGGCGCTGGGCTGCGAGGGTCGACCAGCCCGCCCGGCGGGAATGAGCCTCCTGTCTCAGGCCGCGGTGGTCGACCAGCCGGACCGGCGGGACTCGGCCTCCGGGCGCGGGGCTCCAGCAGCCTGCACAGAGGTACTGAGCCTCCTGGCGCGGACCGCGGGGTCGACCAGCCAGCCCGGCGGGACTCATCGTCCAGGCGCGAGCCACGGGGTTCGACCAGCCTGCCAGGCGGGAGACAGCCTCCGGACGCTGGGCTGCGGGGTCAGTCAGCTCGGCGGTACTAAGCCTGCGGGCGCTTGGCTGCGGGGGTCGACCCTCTGGCCCGGCGTGACTTAGGCCCGAAGCGTCCCCGGATCCCAGCGCGCGCCAAGACTGGGGCGCGGGTCCCGTGCCATCGCCGCGGCGCTTTCCGCCCCTTCCCGACGCCTCGGGGGTTGCGTTCTGTAGGCGGCGGCGGCGGCGGCGGCGGCGGCGGCGGCGGCTTGGAGGGTATTGGGGTGGAGACGGTCGTGGGGGTGGAAGCTCGGTGTGGTATTGTCGCGCCTGCCCGCCGGCGACTCAGGGGAAATTCTGTCGCGTGCCAGGCACCCGGCCACCGTGGCCCGAGAGCCCAAGGTCCTCTTTCCCAGTCCCCCTACCGATGCCGCGGTCGCGCCGTGGAGGCCGGGAGCTCCGAGGCGGACGTGGTGTGCCGGGACGGGATCGGCCCTACGGCAGGGCGGCGGGTCGCCCTGGCCGCCCGGTGATGCGGCTCCGTGCCGCTGACGCGCGCGACGGTTGTCGGGCGCCACCTGGCGGCCGTTTGTATAGCGTTCGTTCCTTCCGGAGCCACGAGGGACGCGATTTGGCCACGTCGCACGCGCTGGACTTCCAGCAGGCCGGCCGTGCTTGCGGGATCGTGCCGGTGGCGCCGGCGTGTCGGTGCCCGGCCTCGGGGCCCGAGGTTGCACCTGCAGGACTACTAGGGTGGTATGGCCGCCTGCACGGGTCGACCAGCACGCGCGGGCGCCCGCGGTGACGGACGGACAGACCGAACGACGGCCCCGGTCGGTGGGGGGGGAACGCCTGAGGTGGTTGGCACCTGGCCGTTCCGGAGCTGCCGACCGAGGCAGGCCGTGTCGGCCGATCGGACGACGCTCCACGGACGCCGAACGCGGAAGCTCCTGGACGCGGGACTCCACCAGCCTGCCCTGTGGTGCTGAGCCTCCTGGCGAGGGCCGCGCGTCTCCAGCAGCCTTCACAGCGGGACTCAGCCTCCGATGCGCGGGCAGCGGGGCTGGATCAGCCTTCCCGGCGCGACTCAGCCTCTGCGTGTGGGGCGCGAGGGTCGACCGGCAGGCCCGGCGGGAGTCAGCCTCCGGGTTTGGGTACGCGGGGGTCGACCACCGAGCCCGGAACGAATCAACATGAGGGCTCGCGGGGAAGGGCGGTGGGACGCGGGTGTAGACAAGCCGGCCAGCGTGAATAGGCCTCCGGGCGCGGGGCAGCCGGGCTGGATCCGCCGTGCAGGCGGGCCTCAGCCTTCGGGCTCTGGACCACGGCGGTCGAACTGCATGCGCGGCGGGCCTGAACCTACGAGCACGGGGCTCCACCAGCCTGCACGGCCGAACTGAGCCTCCTGGCGCGAGGCGCGGGGGTCGACCAGCCGGCCCGGCGGGGCTCGCCCTCCGTGCGCGCGGCTTCACCAGCCCGCAGGGAGGGACTGAGCCTCCGAGCACGGCGCTCCACCCGCCTGCCCGGCAGGTCTGAGTCTCCTGGCGCGGGCAGCGGGGCTCCACCAGCCTCCACAGCAGGACTCAGGCTCCGTGCTCGGGGCTCCACCAGCCTGGCGAGCGGGACTGAGCCTCCGTGCACGAGGGCCACGGCGGTCGACCAGGCGGCACGGAGGGACTCAGCCTCTGCGTGCCGGCCATCAGGGTCGACCAGCCAGCCCGGCGGGACTCTTCGTCCCGGCGCGGGCCACGGGGTTCGACGCGTCGGCCAGGCGCGTAACCGCCTCCGGACGCTGGGCTGCGGGGCTTAAAGAGTCAGCTCGGCGGTACTCAGCCTGCGGGTGCTGGGCTGCGGGGGTCAACCATTCGGCCCGGCGGGAATGAGCCTCCTGGCTCAGATCACCGGGGTCGACCAGCCGGCCCGGCGGGACACAGCCTCCAGGTGTGGGGCTGGGACGTCGACCAGCCGGCCCGGCGGCACTCATTGTCCGTGCCCGGGCCACGGGTGTAGACCAAACGTCCAGCAGGACTCAGCCTCCGGGCTCGGTGCCACGGGGGTCGACCAGCAGGCACGGCGGAACTGAGCCTCCGAGCACGGAGCTCCACCAGCCTGCCCGGCGGGACTGAGCCTCTGTGCACGGGGTCCGTGGTTTCGACCAGCCTTCCAGGCGGGACTCAGCCTCTGGGTGTGGGGCGCGAGGGTCGACCGGCAGGCACGACGGGAGTCAACCTCCAACTTTGGGCCGAGGCGGCCGACTAGTCGGCACGGCGGGAATCAGTCTCCAGGTTTGGGTACGCGGGGGTCGACCACCGAGCACGGAACGAATCAGAATCCGGGCGCGCGGGGAAGGGGTGTGGGACGCGGGTGTGTACCAGCGGGCCAGCGACACTCAGCCTCCGGTCGCGGGGCAGCGGGGCTGATTCAGCGGTGCAGGCCGGCCTCAGCCTCCGGGCTCTGGACCACGGCGGTCGAACTGCAGGCCCGGCGGGACTGAGCCTACGAGCACGGGGCTCCAGCAGCCTGCACGGTGGGACTGAGCCCCCTGGCGCGAGCCGCGGGGGTCGAACAGCCTGCCCGGCGGGACTCGGTCTCCCTGCGCGGGGCTCCAGCAGCCCTCACAGAGGTACTGAGCCTCCGAGCACGGGGCTCCACCAGCCTGCCCCGCGGTACTGAGCCTCCTGGCGCGGACCGCGGGGGTCGACCAGCCAGCCCGGCGGGACTCATCGTCCAGGCGCGAGCCATGGGGTCGACCAGCCGGCCAGGCGGGAAACAGCCTCCGGACGCTGGGCTGCGTGGCTCAGTCAGCTCGGCGGTACTCATCCTGCGGGCGCTGGGCTGCGGGGCTCGACCAGCCTGCCCGGAGGGACTGAGCTTCCGAACATGGGGCTCCACCAGCCTCCACGGCAGAACTGAGCCTCCTGGCTCAGGCCGCGGTGGTCGACCAGCCGGCCCGGCGGGACTCGGCCTCCGGGCGTGGGGCTCCACCAGGCTGCACAGACATACTGAGCCTCCGAGCACGGGGCTCCACCAGCCTGCCCTGTGGGACTGAGCCTCCTGGCGAGGGCCGCGCGTCTCCAGCAGCCTTCACAGCGGGACTCAGCCTCACGGCGCGGGGCTCCATCAGCCTGCCCGGGGGGACTCAGCCTCCGGTAGAGGGTCGCAGGTGTAGATAATCCGGCCCGGCGGGACTCAACCTCCGGGTGCACGGGCGAGGGGCTTGGCACGCGTGTGTAGACCAGCCAGCCCCGCGGGACTCATCATCCAGGCGCGGGCCACAGTGTTCGAAAAGCCGGCCAGGCGGGTCTGAGCCTCCGTGCATGGGGCTCCACCAGCCTGCCCAGCGGGACTGAGCCTCCGTGCACGGGGTCCGTGGTTTCGACCAGCCTTCCCGGCGGGACTCAGCCTCCGGGTTTGGGTACGCGGGTGTCGACCACCGAGCCCGGAATGAATCAGCATGAGGGCTCGCGGGGAAGGGCCGTGGGACGCGGGTGTAGACCAGCCGGCCAGCGTGAATAGGCCTCCGGGCGCGGGGCAGCCGGGCTGGATACGCCGTGCAGGCGGGCCTCAGCCTTCGGGCTCTGGACCACGGCGGTCGAACTGCATGGCCGGCGGGACTGAGCCTACGAGCACGGGGCTCCAGCAGCCTGCACGGCAGGACTGAGCCTCCTGGCGCGAGGCGCGGGGGTCGTACAGCCGGCCCGTGGGGCTCGCCCTCCGTGCGCGTGGTCCACCAGCCTGCCCCGCGGGACTGAGCCTCCTGGCGCGGACCGCGGGGGTCGACCAGCCAGCCCGGCGGGACTCATCGTCCAGGCGCGAGCCATGGGGTCGACCAGCCGGCCAGGCGGGAAACAGCCTCTGGACGCTGGGCTGCGTGGCTCAGTCAGCTCGGCGGTACTCATCCTGCGGGCGCTGGGCTGCGGGGCTCGACCAGCCTGCCCGGAGGGACTGAGCTTCCGAACATGGGGCTCCACCAGCCTTCACGGCAGAACTGAGCCTCCTGGCTCAGGCCGCGGTGGTCGACCAGCCGGCCCGGCGGGACTCGGCCTCCGGGCGTGGGGCCCTCCAGGCTGCACAGACATACTGAGCCTCCGAGCACGGGGCTCCACCAGCCTGCCCTGTGGGACTGAGCCTCCTGGCGAGGGCCGCGCATCTCCAGCAGCCTTCACAGCGGGACTCAGTTTCACGGCGCGGGGCTCCATCAGCCTGCCCGGGGGGACTCAGCCTCCGGTAGAGGGTCGCAGGTGTAGATAATTCGGCCCGGCGGGACTCAACCTCCGGGTGCACGGGCGAGGGGCTTGGGACGCGTGTGTAGACCAGCCAGCCCGGCGGGACTCATCATCCAGGCACGGGCCACAGTGTTCGAAAAGCCGGCCAGGCGGGTCTGAGCCTACGTGCATGGGGCTCCACCAGCCTGCCCATCGTGACTGAGCCTCCGTGCACGGGGTCCGTGGTTTCGACCAGCCTTCCCGGCGGGACTCAGCCTCCGGGTTTGGGTACGCGGGTGTCGACCACCGAGCCCGGAATGAATCAGCATCCCGTCGTGCGGGGAAGGGGCGTGGGACGCAGGTGTAGACCAGCCGGCCGGCGGGACTCAGCCTGCGGGTGGGGGGCGCGGGGGTCGAACAGCAGGCCCGGCGGGAGTCAGCCTCCAGGCTTTGGGCCGAGGCGGTCGACTAGTCGGCTCGGCGGGAGTAAGCCTCCGGACGCTGGGCTGCGTGTCTCAGTCAGCTCGGCGGTAGTCAGCCTGAGGGCGCTGGGCTGCGAGGGTCGACCAGCCCGCCCGGCGGGAATGAGCCTCCTGTCTCAGGCCGCGGTGGTCGACCAGCCGGACCGGCGGGACTCGGCCTCCGGGCGCGGGGCTCCAGCAGCCTGCACAGAGGTACTGAGCCTCCTGGCGCGGACCGCGGGGTCGACCAGCCAGCCCGGCGGGACTCATCGTCCAGGCGCGAGCCACGGGGTTCGACCAGCCTGCCAGGCGGGAGACAGCCTCCGGACGCTGGGCTGCGGGGTCAGTCAGCTCGGCGGTACTAAGCCTGCGGGCGCTTGGCTGCGGGGGTCGACCCTCTGGCCCGGCGTGACTTAGGCCCGAAGCGTCCCCGGATCCCAGCGCGCGCCAAGACTGGGGCGCGGGTCCCGTGCCATCGCCGCGGCGCTTTCCGCCCCTTCCCGACGCCTCGGGGGTTGCGTTCTGTAGGCGGCGGCGGCGGCGGCGGCGGCGGCGGCGGCGGCGGCGGCGGCTTGGAGGGTATTGGGGTGGAGACGGTCGTGGGGGTGGAAGCTCGGTGTGGTATTGTCGCGCCTGCCCGCCGGCGACTCAGGGGAAATTCTGTCGCGTGCCAGGCACCCGGCCACCGTGGCCCGAGAGCCCAAGGTCCTCTTTCCCAGTCCCCCTACCGATGCCGCGGTCGCGCCGTGGAGGCCGGGAGCTCCGAGGCGGACGTGGTGTGCCGGGACGGGATCGGCCCTACGGCAGGGCGGCGGGTCGCCCTGGCCGCCCGGTGATGCGGCTCCGTGCCGCTGACACGCGCGACGGTTGTCGGGCGCCACCTGGCGGCCGTTTGTATAGCGTTCGTTCCTTCCGGAGCCACGAGGGACGCGATTTGGCCACGTCGCACCCGCTGGACTTCCAGCAGGCCGGCCGTGCTTGCGGGATCGTGCCGGTGGCGCCGGCGTGTCGGTGCCCGGCCTCGGGGCCCGAGGTTGCACCTGCAGGACTACTAGGGTGGTATGGCCGCCTGCACGGGTCGACCAGCACGCGCGGGCGCCCGCGGTGACGGACGGACAGACCGAACGACGGCCCCGGTCGGTGGGGGGGGAACGCCTGAGGTGGTTGGCACCTGGCCGTTCCGGAGCTGCCGACCGAGGCAGGCCGTGTCGGCCGATCGGACGACGCTCCACGGACGCCGAACGCGGAAGCTCCTGGACGCGGGACTCCACCAGCCTGCCCTGTGGTGCTGAGCCTCCTGGCGAGGGCCGCGCGTCTCCAGCAGCCTTCACAGCGGGACTCAGCCTCCGATGCGCGGGCAGCGGGGCTGGATCAGCCTTCCCGGCGCGACTCAGCCTCTGCGTGTGGGGCGCGAGGGTCGACCGGCAGGCCCGGCGGGAGTCAGCCTCCGGGTTTGGGTACGCGGGGGTCGACCACCGAGCCCGGAACGAATCAACATGAGGGCTCGCGGGGAAGGGCGGTGGGACGCGGGTGTAGACCAGCCGGCCAGCGTGAATAGGCCTCCGGGCGCGGGGCAGCCGGGCTGGATCCGCCGTGCAGGCGGGCCTCAGCCTTCGGGCTCTGGACCACGGCGGTCGAACTGCATGCGCGGCGGGCCTGAACCTACGAGCACGGGGCTCCACCAGCCTGCACGGCCGAACTGAGCCTCCTGGCGCGAGGCGCGGGGGTCGACCAGCCGGCCCGGCGGGGCTCGCCCTCCGTGCGCGCGGCTTCACCAGCCCGCAGGGAGGGACTGAGCCTCCGAGCACGGCGCTCCACCCGCCTGCCCGGCAGGTCTGAGTCTCCTGGCGCGGGCAGCGGGGCTCCACCAGCCTCCACAGCAGGACTCAGGCTCCGTGCGCGGGGCTCCAGCAGCCTGGCGCGCGGGACTGAGCCTCCGTGCACGAGGGCCACGGCGGTCGACCAGCCAGCCCGGCGGGACTCTTCGTCCCGGCGCGGGCCACGGGGTTCGACGCGTCGGCCAGGCGCGTAACCGCCTCCGGACGCTGGGCTTCGGGGCTTAAAGAGTCAGCTCCGCGGTACTCAGCCTGCGGGTGCTGGGCTGCGGGGGTCAACCATTCGTCCCGGCGGGAATGAGCCTCCTGGCTCAGGTCACCGGGGTCGACCAGCCGGCCCGGCGGGACACAGCCTCCAGGTGTGGGGCTGGGACGTCGACCAGCCGGCCCGGCGGCACTCATTGTCCGTGCCCGGGCCACGGGTGTAGACCAAACGTCCAGCAGGACTCAGCCTCCGGGCTCGGTGCCACGGGGGTCGACCAGCAGGCACGGCGGAACTGAGCCTCCGAGCACGGAGCTCCACCAGCCTGCCCGGCGGGACTGAGCCTCTGTGCACGGGGTCCGTGGTTTCGACCAGCCTTCCAGGCGGGACTCAGCCTCTGGGTGTGGGGCGCGAGGGTCGACCGGCAGGCCCGACGGGAGTCAGCCTCCAACTTTGGGCCGAGGCGGCCGACTAGTCGGCACGGCGGGAATCAGTCTCCAGGTTTGGGTACGCGGGGGTCGACCACCGAGCACGGAACGAATCAGAATCCGGGCGCGCGGGGAAGGGGTGTGGGACGCGGTTGTGGACCAGCGGGCCAGCGACACTCAGCCTCCGGTCGCGGGGCAGCGGGGCTGATTCAGCGGTGCAGGCCGGCCTCAGCCTCCGGGCTCTGGACCACGGCGGTCGAACTGCAGGCCCGGCGTGACTGAGCCTACGAGCACGGGGCTCCAGCAGCCTGCACGGTGGGACTGAGCCCCCTGGCGCGAGCCGCGGGGGTCGAACAGCCTGCCCGGCGGGACTCGGCCTCCCTGCGCGGGGCTCCAGCAGCCCTCACAGAGGTACTGAGCCTCCGAGCACGGGGCTCCACCAGCCTGCCCCGCGGGACTGAGCCTCCTGGCGCGGACCGCAGGGTCGACCAGCCAGCCCGGCGGGACTCATCGTCCAGGCGCGAGCCATGGGGTCGACCAGCCGGCCAGGTGGGAAACAGCCTCCGGACGCTGGGCTGCGTGGCTCAGTCAGCTCGGCGGTACTCATCCTGCGGGCGCTGGGCTGCGGGGCTCGACCAGCCTGCCCGGAGGGACTGAGCTTCCGAACATGGGGCTCCACCAGCCTCCACGGCAGAACTGAACCTCCTGGCTCAGGCCGCGGTGGTCGACCAGCCGGCCCGGCGGGACTCGGCCTCCGGGCGTGGGGCTCCACCAGGCTGCACAGACATACTGAGCCTCCGAGCACGGGGCTCCACCAGCCTGCCCTGTGGGACTGAGCCTCCTGGCGAGGGCCGCGCGTCTCCAGCAGCCTTCACAGCGGGACTCAGCCTCCGGGCGCGGGCAGCAGGGCTGGATCAGCCTTCCCGGCGCGACTGAGCCTCTGCGTGTGGGGCGCGAGGGTCGACCGGCAGGCCCGGCGGGAGTCAGCCTCCGGGTTTGGGTACGCGGGGGTCGACCACCGAGCCCGGAACGAATCAACATGAGGGCTCGCGGGGAAGGGCGGTGGGACGCGGGTGTAGACCAGCCGGCCAGCGTGAATAGGCCTCCGGGCGCGGGGCCGCCGGGCTGGATACGCCGTGCAGGCGGGCCTCAGCCTTCGGGCTCTGGACCACGGCGGTCGAACTGCATGGCCGGCGGGACTGAGCCTACGAGCACGGGGCTCCAGCAGCCTGCACGGCACGACTGAGCCTCCTGGCGCGAGGCGCGGGGGTCGTACAGCCGGCCCGTGGGGCTCGCCCTCCGTGCGCGTGGTCCACCAGCCTGCACAGAGGGACTGAGCCTCTGAGCACGGGGCTCCACCAGCCTGCCCCGCGGTACTGAGCCTCCTGGCGCGGACCGCGGGGGTCGAACAACATGCCCGGCGGGACTCGGCCTCCCTGCGCGGGGCTCCAGCAGCCCTCACAGAGGTACTGAGCCTCCGGCACGGGGCTCCACCAGCCTGCCCCGCGGGACTGAGCCTCCTGGCGCGGACCGCGGGGTCGACCAGCCAGCCCGGCGGGACTCATCGTCCAGGCGCGAGCCATGGGGTCGACCAGCCGGCCAGGCGGGAAACAGCCTCCGGACGCTGTGCTGCGTGGCTCAGTCAGCTCGGCGGTACTCATCCTGCGGGCGCTGGGCTGCGGGGCTCGACCAGCCTGCCCGGAGGGACTGAGCTTCCGAACATGGGGCTCCACCAGCCTTCACGGCAGAACTGAGCCTCCTGGCTCAGGCCGCGGTGGTCGACCAGCCGGCCCGGCGGGACTCGGCCTCCGGGCGTGGGGCCCACCAGGCTGCACAGACATACTGAGCCTCCGAGCACGGGGCTCCACCAGCCTGCCCTGTGGGACTGAGCCTCCTGGCGAGGGCCGCGCATCTCCAGCAGCCTTCACAGCGGGACTCAGTTTCACAGCGCGGGGCTCCATCAGCCTGCCCGGGGGGACTCAGCCTCCGGTAGAGGGTCGCAGGTGTAGATAATTCGGCCCGGCGGGACTCAACCACCGGGTGCACGGGCGAGGGGCTTGGGACGCGTGTGTAGACCAGCCAGCCCGGCGGGACTCATCATCCAGGCACGGGCCACAGTGTTCGAAAAGCCGGCCAGGCGGGTCTGAGCCTACGTGCATGGGGCTCCACCAGCCTGCCCATCGTGACTGAGCCTCCGTGCACGGGGTCCGTGGTTTCGACCAGCCTTCCCGGCGGGACTCAGCCTCCGGGTTTGGGTACGCGGGTGTCGACCACCGAGCCCGGAATGAATCAGCATCCCGTCGTGCGGGGAAGGGGCGTGGGACGCAGGTGTAGACCAGCCGGCCGGCGGGACTCAGCCTGCGGGTGGGGGGCGCGGGGGTCGAACAGCAGGCCCGGCGGGAGTCAGCCTCCAGGCTTTGGGCCGAGGCGGTCGACTAGTCGGCTCGGCGGGAGTAAGCCTCCGGACGCTGGGCTGCGTGTCTCAGTCAGCTCGGCGGTAGTCAGCCTGAGGGCGCTGGGCTGCGAGGGTCGACCAGCCCGCCCGGCGGGAATGAGCCTCCTGTCTCAGGCCGCGGTGGTCGACCAGCCGGACCGGCGGGACTCGGCCTCCGGGCGCGGGGCTCCAGCAGCCTGCACAGAGGTACTGAGCCTCCTGGCGCGGACCGCGGGGTCGACCAGCCAGCCCGGCGGGACTCATCGTCCAGGCGCGAGCCACGGGGTTCGACCAGCCTGCCAGGCGGGAGACAGCCTCCGGACGCTGGGCTGCGGGGTCAGTCAGCTCGGCGGTACTAAGCCTGCGGGCGCTTGGCTGCGGGGGTCGACCCTCTGGCCCGGCGTGACTTAGGCCCGAAGCGTCCCCGGATCCCAGCGCGCGCCAAGACTGGGGCGCGGGTCCGGTGCCATCGCCGCGGCGCTTTCCGCCCCTTCCCGACGCCTCGGGGGTTGCGTTCTGTAGGCGGCGGCGGCGGCGGCGGCGGCGGCGGCGGCGGCTTGGCGGGTATTGGGGTGGAGACGGTCGTGGGGGTGGAAGCTCGGTGTGGTACTGTCGCGCCTGCCCGCCGGCGACTCAGGGGAAATTCTGTCGCGTGCCAGGCACCCGGCCACCGTGGCCCGAGAGCCCAAGGTCCTCTTTCCCAGTCCCCCTACCGATGCCGCGGTCGCGCCGTGGAGGCCGGGAGCTCCGAGGCGGACGTGGTGTGCCGGGACGGGATCGGCCCTACGGCAGGGCGGCGGGTCGCCCTGGCCGCCCGGTGATGCGGCTCTGTGCCGCTGACGCGCGCGACGGTTGTCGGGCGCCACCTGGCGGCCGTTTGTATAGCGTTCGTTCCTTCCGGAGCCACGAGGGACGCGATTTGGCCACGTCGCACGCGCTGGACTTCCAGCAGGCCGGCCGTGCTTGCGGGATCGTGCCGGTGGCGCCGGCGTGTCGGTGCCCGGCCTCGGGGCCCGAGGTTGCACCTGCAGGACTACTAGGGTGGTATGGCCGCCTGCACGGGTCGACCAGCACGCGCGGGCGCCCGCGGTGACGGACGGACAGACCGAACGACGGCCCCGGTCGGTGGGGGGGGAACGCCTGAGGTGGTTGGCACCTGGCCGTTCCGGAGCTGCCGACCGAGGCAGGCCGTGTCGGCCGATCGGACGACGCTCCACGGACGCCGAACGCGGAAGCTCCTGGACGCGGGACTCCACCAGCCTGCCCTGTGGTGCTGAGCCTCCTGGCGAGGGCCGCGCGTCTCCAGCAGCCTTCACAGCGGGACTCAGCCTCCGATGCGCGGGCAGCGGGGCTGGATCAGCCTTCCCGGCGCGACTCAGCCTCTGCGTGTGGGGCGCGAGGGTCGACCGGCAGGCCCGGCGGGAGTCAGCCTCCGGGTTTGGGTACGCGGGGGTCGACCACCGAGCCCGGAACGAATCAACATGAGGGCTCGCGGGGAAGGGCGGTGGGACGCGGGTGTAGACCAGCCGGCCAGCGTGAATAGGCCTCCGGGCGCGGGGCAGTCGGGCTGGATCCGCCGTGCAGGCGGGCCTCAGCCTTCGGGCTCTGGACCACGGCGGTCGAACTGCATGCGCGGCGGGCCTGAACCTACGAGCACGGGGCTCCACCAGCCTGCACGGCCGAACTGAGCCTCCTGGCGCGAGGCGCGGGGGTCGACCAGCCGGCCCGGCGGGGCTCGCCCTCCGTGCGCGCGGCTTCACCAGCCCGCAGGGAGGGACTGAGCCTCCGAGCACGGCGCTCCACCCGCCTGCCCGGCAGGTCTGAGTCTCCTGGCGCGGGCAGCGGGGCTCCACCAGCCTCCACAGCAGGACTCAGGCTCCGTGCGCGGGGCTCCAGCAGCCTGGCGCGCGGGACTGAGCCTCCGTGCACGAGGGCCACGGCGGTCGACCAGCCAGCCCGGCGGGACTCTTCGTCCCGGCGCGGGCCACGGGGTTCGACGCGTCGGCCAGGCGCGTAACCGCCTCCGGACGCTGGGCTGCGGGGCTTAAAGAGTCAGCTCCGCGGTACTCAGCCTGCGGGTGCTGGGCTGCGGGGGTCAACCATTCGTCCCGGCGGGAATGAGCCTCCTGGCTCAGATCACCGGGGTCGACCAGCCGGCCCGGCGGGACACAGCCTCCAGGTGTGGGGCTGGGACGTCGACCAGCCGGCCCGGCGGCACTCATTGTCCGTGCCCGGGCCACGGGTGTAGACCAAACGTCCAGCAGGACTCAGCCTCCGGGCTCGGTGCCACGGGGGTCGACCAGCAGGCACGGCGGAACTGAGCCTCCGAGCACGGAGCTCCACCAGCCTGCCCGGCGGGACTGAGCCTCTGTGCACGGGGTCCGTGGTTTCGACCAGCCTTCCAGGCGGGACTCAGCCTCTGGGTGTGGGGCGCGAGGGTCGACCGGCAGGCACGACGGGAGTCAACCTCCAACTTTGGGCCGAGGCGGCCGACTAGTCGGCACGGCGGGAATCAGTCTCCAGGTTTGGGTACGCGGGGGTCGACCACCGAGCACGGAACGAATCAGAATCCGGGCGCGCGGGGAAGGGGTGTGGGACGCGGGTGTGGACCAGCGGGCCAGCGACACTCAGCCTCCGGTCGCGGGGCAGCGGGGCTGATTCAGCGGTGCAGGCCGGCCTCAGCCTCCGGGCTCTGGACCACGGCGGTCGAACTGCAGGCCCGGCGGGACTGAGCCTACGAGCACGGGGCTCCAGCAGCCTGCACGGTGGGACTGAGCCCCATGGCGCGAGCCGCGGGGGTCGAACAGCCTGCCCGGCGGGACTCGGCCTCCCTGCGCGGGGCTCCAGCAGCCCTCACAGAGGTACTGAGCCTCCGAGCACGGGGCTCCACCAGCCTGCCCCGCGGTACTGAGCCTCCTGGCGCGGACCGCGGGGTCGACCAGCCAGCCCGGCGGGACTCATCGTCCAGGCGCGAGCCATGGGGTCGACCAGCCGGCCAGGCGGGAAACAGCCTCCGGACGCTGGGCTGCGTGGCTCAGTCAGCTCGGCGGTACTCATCCTGCGGGCGCTGGGCTGCGGGGCTCGACCAGCCTGCCCGGAGGGACTGAGCTTCCGAACATGGGGCTCCACCAGCCTCCACGGCAGAACTGAGCCTCCTGGCTCAGGCCGCGGTGGTCGACCAGCCGGCCCGGCGGGACTCGGCCTCCGGGCGTGGGGCTCCACCAGGCTGCACAGACATACTGAGCCTCCGAGCACGGGGCTCCACCAGCCTGCCCTGTGGGACTGAGCCTCCTGGCGAGGGCCGCGCGTCTCCAGCAGCCTTCACAGCGGGACTCAGCCTCACGGCGCGGGGCTCCATCAGCCTGCCCGGGGGGACTCAGCCTCCGGTAGAGGGTCGCAGGTGTAGATAATCCGGCCCGGCGGGACTCAACCTCCGGGTGCACGGGCGAGGGGCTTGGCACGCGTGTGTAGACCAGCCAGCCCCGCGGGACTCATCATCCAGGCGCGGGCCACAGTGTTCGAAAAGCCGGCCAGGCGGGTCTGAGCCTCCGTGCATGGGGCTCCACCAGCCTGCCCAGCGGGACTGAGCCTCCGTGCACGGGGTCCGTGGTTTCGACCAGCCTTCCCGGCGGGACTCAGCCTCCGGGTTTGGGTACGCGGGTGTCGACCACCGAGCCCGGAATGAATCAGCATGAGGGCTCGCGGGGAAGGGCCGTGGGACGCGGGTGTAGACCAGCCGGCCAGCGTGAATAGGCCTCCGGGCGCGGGGCAGCCGGGCTGGATACGCCGTGCAGGCGGGCCTCAGCCTTCGGGCTCTGGACCACGGCGGTCGAACTGCATGGCCGGCGGGACTGAGCCTACGAGCACGGGGCTCCAGCAGCCTGCACGGCAGGACTGAGCCTCCTGGCGCGAGGCGCGGGGGTCGTACAGCCGGCCCGTGGGGCTCGCCCTCCGTGCGCGTGGTCCACCAGCCTGCCCCGCGGGACTGAGCCTCCTGGCGCGGACCGCGGGGTCGACCAGCCAGCCCGGCGGGACTCATCGTCCAGGCGCGAGCCATGGGGTCGACCAGCCGGCCAGGCGGGAAACAGCCTCCGGACGCTGGGCTGCGTGGCTCAGTCAGCTCGGCGGTACTCATCCTGCGGGCGCTGGGCTGCGGGGCTCGACCAGCCTGCCCGGAGGGACTGAGCTTCCGAACATGGGGCTCCACCAGCCTTCACGGCAGAACTGAGCCTCCTGGCTCAGGCCGCGGTGGTCGACCAGCCGGCCCGGCGGGACTCGGCCTCCGGGCGTGGGGCCCTCCAGGCTGCACAGACATACTGAGCCTCCGAGCACGGGGCTCCACCAGCCTGCCCTGTGGGACTGAGCCTCCTGGCGAGGGCCGCGCATCTCCAGCAGCCTTCACAGCGGGACTCAGTTTCACGGCGCGGGGCTCCATCAGCCTGCCCGGGGGGACTCAGCCTCCGGTAGAGGGTCGCAGGTGTAGATAATTCGGCCCGGCGGGACTCAACCTCCGGGTGCACGGGCGAGGGGCTTGGGACGCGTGTGTAGACCAGCCAGCCCGGCGGGACTCATCATCCAGGCACGGGCCACAGTGTTCGAAAAGCCGGCCAGGCGGGTCTGAGCCTACGTGCATGGGGCTCCACCAGCCTGCCCATCGTGACTGAGCCTCCGTGCACGGGGTCCGTGGTTTCGACCAGCCTTCCCGGCGGGACTCAGCCTCCGGGTTTGGGTACGCGGGTGTCGACCACCGAGCCCGGAATGAATCAGCATCCCGTCGTGCGGGGAAGGGGCGTGGGACGCAGGTGTAGACCAGCCGGCCGGCGGGACTCAGCCTGCGGGTGGGGGGCGCGGGGGTCGAACAGCAGGCCCGGCGGGAGTCAGCCTCCAGGCTTTGGGCCGAGGCGGTCGACTAGTCGGCTCGGCGGGAGTAAGCCTCCGGACGCTGGGCTGCGTGTCTCAGTCAGCTCGGCGGTAGTCAGCCTGAGGGCGCTGGGCTGCGAGGGTCGACCAGCCCGCCCGGCGGGAATGAGCCTCCTGTCTCAGGCCGCGGTGGTCGACCAGCCGGACCGGCGGGACTCGGCCTCCGGGCGCGGGGCTCCAGCAGCCTGCACAGAGGTACTGAGCCTCCTGGCGCGGACCGCGGGGTCGACCAGCCAGCCCGGCGGGACTCATCGTCCAGGCGCGAGCCACGGGGTTCGACCAGCCTGCCAGGCGGGAGACAGCCTCCGGACGCTGGGCTGCGGGGTCAGTCAGCTCGGCGGTACTAAGCCTGCGGGCGCTTGGCTGCGGGGGTCGACCCTCTGGCCCGGCGTGACTTAGGCCCGAAGCGTCCCCGGATCCCAGCGCGCGCCAAGACTGGGGCGCGGGTCCCGTGCCATCGCCGCGGCGCTTTCCGCCCCTTCCCGACGCCTCGGGGGTTGCGTTCTGTAGGCGGCGGCGGCGGCGGCGGCGGCGGCGGCGGCGGCGGCGGCGGCTTGGAGGGTATTGGGGTGGAGACGGTCGTGGGGGTGGAAGCTCGGTGTGGTATTGTCGCGCCTGCCCGCCGGCGACTCAGGGGAAATTCTGTCGCGTGCCAGGCACCCGGCCACCGTGGCCCGAGAGCCCAAGGTCCTCTTTCCCAGTCCCCCTACCGATGCCGCGGTCGCGCCGTGGAGGCCGGGAGCTCCGAGGCGGACGTGGTGTGCCGGGACGGGATCGGCCCTACGGCAGGGCGGCGGGTCGCCCTGGCCGCCCGGTGATGCGGCTCCGTGCCGCTGACACGCGCGACGGTTGTCGGGCGCCACCTGGCGGCCGTTTGTATAGCGTTCGTTCCTTCCGGAGCCACGAGGGACGCGATTTGGCCACGTCGCACCCGCTGGACTTCCAGCAGGCCGGCCGTGCTTGCGGGATCGTGCCGGTGGCGCCGGCGTGTCGGTGCCCGGCCTCGGGGCCCGAGGTTGCACCTGCAGGACTACTAGGGTGGTATGGCCGCCTGCACGGGTCGACCAGCACGCGCGGGCGCCCGCGGTGACGGACGGACAGACCGAACGACGGCCCCGGTCGGTGGGGGGGGAACGCCTGAGGTGGTTGGCACCTGGCCGTTCCGGAGCTGCCGACCGAGGCAGGCCGTGTCGGCCGATCGGACGACGCTCCACGGACGCCGAACGCGGAAGCTCCTGGACGCGGGACTCCACCAGCCTGCCCTGTGGTGCTGAGCCTCCTGGCGAGGGCCGCGCGTCTCCAGCAGCCTTCACAGCGGGACTCAGCCTCCGATGCGCGGGCAGCGGGGCTGGATCAGCCTTCCCGGCGCGACTCAGCCTCTGCGTGTGGGGCGCGAGGGTCGACCGGCAGGCCCGGCGGGAGTCAGCCTCCGGGTTTGGGTACGCGGGGGTCGACCACCGAGCCCGGAACGAATCAACATGAGGGCTCGCGGGGAAGGGCGGTGGGACGCGGGTGTAGACCAGCCGGCCAGCGTGAATAGGCCTCCGGGCGCGGGGCAGCCGGGCTGGATCCGCCGTGCAGGCGGGCCTCAGCCTTCGGGCTCTGGACCACGGCGGTCGAACTGCATGCGCGGCGGGCCTGAACCTACGAGCACGGGGCTCCACCAGCCTGCACGGCCGAACTGAGCCTCCTGGCGCGAGGCGCGGGGGTCGACCAGCCGGCCCGGCGGGGCTCGCCCTCCGTGCGCGCGGCTTCACCAGCCCGCAGGGAGGGACTGAGCCTCCGAGCACGGCGCTCCACCCGCCTGCCCGGCAGGTCTGAGTCTCCTGGCGCGGGCAGCGGGGCTCCACCAGCCTCCACAGCAGGTCTCAGGCTCCGTGCGCGGGGCTCCAGCAGCCTGGCGCGCGGGACTGAGCCTCCGTGCACGAGGGCCACGGCGGTCGACCAGCCAGCCCGGCGGGACTCTTCGTCCCGGCGCGGGCCACGGGGTTCGACGCGTCGGCCAGGCGCGTAACCGCCTCCGGACGCTGGGCTTCGGGGCTTAAAGAGTCAGCTCCGCGGTACTCAGCCTGCGGGTGCTGGGCTGCGGGGGTCAACCATTCGTCCCGGCGGGAATGAGCCTCCTGGCTCAGGTCACCGGGGTCGACCAGCCGGCCCGGCGGGACACAGCCTCCAGGTGTGGGGCTGGGACGTCGACCAGCCGGCCCGGCGGCACTCATTGTCCGTGCCCGGGCCACGGGTGTAGACCAAACGTCCAGCAGGACTCAGCCTCCGGGCTCGGTGCCACGGGGGTCGACCAGCAGGCACGGCGGAACTGAGCCTCCGAGCACGGAGCTCCACCAGCCTGCCCGGCGGGACTGAGCCTCTGTGCACGGGGTCCGTGGTTTCGACCAGCCTTCCAGGCGGGACTCAGCCTCTGGGTGTGGGGCGCGAGGGTCGACCGGCAGGCCCGACGGGAGTCAGCCTCCAACTTTGGGCCGAGGCGGCCGACTAGTCGGCACGGCGGGAATCAGTCTCCAGGTTTGGGTACGCGGGGGTCGACCACCGAGCACGGAACGAATCAGAATCCGGGCGCGCGGGGAAGGGGTGTGGGACGCGGTTGTGGACCAGCGGGCCAGCGACACTCAGCCTCCGGTCGCGGGGCAGCGGGGCTGATTCAGCGGTGCAGGCCGGCCTCAGCCTCCGGGCTCTGGACCACGGCGGTCGAACTGCAGGCCCGGCGTGACTGAGCCTACGAGCACGGGGCTCCAGCAGCCTGCACGGTGGGACTGAGCCCCCTGGCGCGAGCCGCGGGGGTCGAACAGCCTGCCCGGCGGGACTCGGCCTCCCTGCGCGGGGCTCCAGCAGCCCTCACAGAGGTACTGAGCCTCCGAGCACGGGGCTCCACCAGCCTGCCCCGCGGGACTGAGCCTCCTGGCGCGGACCGCAGGGTCGACCAGCCAGCCCGGCGGGACTCATCGTCCAGGCGCGAGCCATGGGGTCGACCAGCCGGCCAGGTGGGAAACAGCCTCCGGACGCTGGGCTGCGTGGCTCAGTCAGCTCGGCGGTACTCATCCTGCGGGCGCTGGGCTGCGGGGCTCGACCAGCCTGCCCGGAGGGACTGAGCTTCCGAACATGGGGCTCCACCAGCCTCCACGGCAGAACTGAACCTCCTGGCTCAGGCCGCGGTGGTCGACCAGCCGGCCCGGCGGGACTCGGCCTCCGGGCGTGGGGCTCCACCAGGCTGCACAGACATACTGAGCCTCCGAGCACGGGGCTCCACCAGCCTGCCCTGTGGGACTGAGCCTCCTGGCGAGGGCCGCGCGTCTCCAGCAGCCTTCACAGCGGGACTCAGCCTCCGGGCGCGGGCAGCAGGGCTGGATCAGCCTTCCCGGCGCGACTGAGCCTCTGCGTGTGGGGCGCGAGGGTCGACCGGCAGGCCCGGCGGGAGTCAGCCTCCGGGTTTGGGTACGCGGGGGTCGACCACCGAGCCCGGAACGAATCAACATGAGGGCTCGCGGGGAAGGGCGGTGGGACGCGGGTGTAGACCAGCCGGCCAGCGTGAATAGGCCTCCGGGCGCGGGGCCGCCGGGCTGGATACGCCGTGCAGGCGGGCCTCAGCCTTCGGGCTCTGGACCACGGCGGTCGAACTGCATGGCCGGCGGGACTGAGCCTACGAGCACGGGGCTCCAGCAGCCTGCACGGCACGACTGAGCCTCCTGGCGCGAGGCGCGGGGGTCGTACAGCCGGCCCGTGGGGCTCGCCCTCCGTGCGCGTGGTCCACCAGCCTGCACAGAGGGACTGAGCCTCTGAGCACGGGGCTCCACCAGCCTGCCCCGCGGTACTGAGCCTCCTGGCGCGGACCGCGGGGGTCGAACAACATGCCCGGCGGGACTCGGCCTCCCTGCGCGGGGCTCCAGCAGCCCTCACAGAGGTACTGAGCCTCCGGCACGGGGCTCCACCAGCCTGCCCCGCGGGACTGAGCCTCCTGGCGCGGACCGCGGGGTCGACCAGCCAGCCCGGCGGGACTCATCGTCCAGGCGCGAGCCATGGGGTCGACCAGCCGGCCAGGCGGGAAACAGCCTCCGGACGCTGTGCTGCGTGGCTCAGTCAGCTCGGCGGTACTCATCCTGCGGGCGCTGGGCTGCGGGGCTCGACCAGCCTGCCCGGAGGGACTGAGCTTCCGAACATGGGGCTCCACCAGCCTTCACGGCAGAACTGAGCCTCCTGGCTCAGGCCGCGGTGGTCGACCAGCCGGCCCGGCGGGACTCGGCCTCCGGGCGTGGGGCCCACCAGGCTGCACAGACATACTGAGCCTCCGAGCACGGGGCTCCACCAGCCTGCCCTGTGGGACTGAGCCTCCTGGCGAGGGCCGCGCATCTCCAGCAGCCTTCACAGCGGGACTCAGTTTCACAGCGCGGGGCTCCATCAGCCTGCCCGGGGGGACTCAGCCTCCGGTAGAGGGTCGCAGGTGTAGATAATTCGGCCCGGCGGGACTCAACCACCGGGTGCACGGGCGAGGGGCTTGGGACGCGTGTGTAGACCAGCCAGCCCGGCGGGACTCATCATCCAGGCACGGGCCACAGTGTTCGAAAAGCCGGCCAGGCGGGTCTGAGCCTACGTGCATGGGGCTCCACCAGCCTGCCCATCGTGACTGAGCCTCCGTGCACGGGGTCCGTGGTTTCGACCAGCCTTCCCGGCGGGACTCAGCCTCCGGGTTTGGGTACGCGGGTGTCGACCACCGAGCCCGGAATGAATCAGCATCCCGTCGTGCGGGGAAGGGGCGTGGGACGCAGGTGTAGACCAGCCGGCCGGCGGGACTCAGCCTGCGGGTGGGGGGCGCGGGGGTCGAACAGCAGGCCCGGCGGGAGTCAGCCTCCAGGCTTTGGGCCGAGGCGGTCGACTAGTCGGCTCGGCGGGAGTAAGCCTCCGGACGCTGGGCTGCGTGTCTCAGTCAGCTCGGCGGTAGTCAGCCTGAGGGCGCTGGGCTGCGAGGGTCGACCAGCCCGCCCGGCGGGAATGAGCCTCCTGTCTCAGGCCGCGGTGGTCGACCAGCCGGACCGGCGGGACTCGGCCTCCGGGCGCGGGGCTCCAGCAGCCTGCACAGAGGTACTGAGCCTCCTGGCGCGGACCGCGGGGTCGACCAGCCAGCCCGGCGGGACTCATCGTCCAGGCGCGAGCCACGGGGTTCGACCAGCCTGCCAGGCGGGAGACAGCCTCCGGACGCTGGGCTGCGGGGTCAGTCAGCTCGGCGGTACTAAGCCTGCGGGCGCTTGGCTGCGGGGGTCGACCCTCTGGCCCGGCGTGACTTAGGCCCGAAGCGTCCCCGGATCCCAGCGCGCGCCAAGACTGGGGCGCGGGTCCGGTGCCATCGCCGCGGCGCTTTCCGCCCCTTCCCGACGCCTCGGGGGTTGCGTTCTGTAGGCGGCGGCGGCGGCGGCGGCGGCGGCGGCGGCGGCTTGGCGGGTATTGGGGTGGAGACGGTCGTGGGGGTGGAAGCTCGGTGTGGTACTGTCGCGCCTGCCCGCCGGCGACTCAGGGGAAATTCTGTCGCGTGCCAGGCACCCGGCCACCGTGGCCCGAGAGCCCAAGGTCCTCTTTCCCAGTCCCCCTACCGATGCCGCGGTCGCGCCGTGGAGGCCGGGAGCTCCGAGGCGGACGTGGTGTGCCGGGACGGGATCGGCCCTACGGCAGGGCGGCGGGTCGCCCTGGCCGCCCGGTGATGCGGCTCTGTGCCGCTGACGCGCGCGACGGTTGTCGGGCGCCACCTGGCGGCCGTTTGTATAGCGTTCGTTCCTTCCGGAGCCACGAGGGACGCGATTTGGCCACGTCGCACGCGCTGGACTTCCAGCAGGCCGGCCGTGCTTGCGGGATCGTGCCGGTGGCGCCGGCGTGTCGGTGCCCGGCCTCGGGGCCCGAGGTTGCACCTGCAGGACTACTAGGGTGGTATGGCCGCCTGCACGGGTCGACCAGCACGCGCGGGCGCCCGCGGTGACGGACGGACAGACCGAACGACGGCCCCGGTCGGTGGGGGGGGAACGCCTGAGGTGGTTGGCACCTGGCCGTTCCGGAGCTGCCGACCGAGGCAGGCCGTGTCGGCCGATCGGACGACGCTCCACGGACGCCGAACGCGGAAGCTCCTGGACGCGGGACTCCACCAGCCTGCCCTGTGGTGCTGAGCCTCCTGGCGAGGGCCGCGCGTCTCCAGCAGCCTTCACAGCGGGACTCAGCCTCCGATGCGCGGCTAGCGGGGCTGGATCAGCCTTCCCGGCGCGACTCAGCCTCTGCGTGTGGGGCGCGAGGGTCGACCGGCAGGCCCGGCGGGAGTCAGCCTCCGGGTTTGGGTACGCGGGGGTCGACCACCGAGCCCGGAACGAATCAACATGAGGGCTCGCGGGGAAGGGCGGTGGGACGCGGGTGTAGACCAGCCGGCCAGCGTGAATAGGCCTCCGGGCGCGGGGCAGTCGGGCTGGATCCGCCGTGCAGGCGGGCCTCAGCCTTCGGGCTCTGGACCACGGCGGTCGAACTGCATGCGCGGCGGGCCTGAACCTACGAGCACGGGGCTCCACCAGCCTGCACGGCCGAACTGAGCCTCCTGGCGCGAGGCGCGGGGGTCGACCAGCCGGCCCGGCGGGGCTCGCCCTCCGTGCGCGCGGCTTCACCAGCCCGCAGGGAGGGACTGAGCCTCCGAGCACGGCGCTCCACCCGCCTGCCCGGCAGGTCTGAGTCTCCTGGCGCGGGCAGCGGGGCTCCACCAGCCTCCACAGCAGGACTCAGGCTCCGTGCGCGGGGCTCCAGCAGCCTGGCGCGCGGGACTGAGCCTCCGTGCACGAGGGCCACGGCGGTCGACCAGCCAGCCCGGCGGGACTCTTCGTCCCGGCGCGGGCCACGGGGTTCGACGCGTCGGCCAGGCGCGTAACCGCCTCCGGACGCTGGGCTTCGGGGCTTAAAGAGTCAGCTCCGCGGTACTCAGCCTGCGGGTGCTGGGCTGCGGGGGTCAACCATTCGTCCCGGCGGGAATGAGCCTCCTGGCTCAGGTCACCGGGGTCGACCAGCCGGCCCGGCGGGACACAGCCTCCAGGTGTGGGGCTGGGACGTCGACCAGCCGGCCCGGCGGCACTCATTGTCCGTGCCCGGGCCACGGGTGTAGACCAAACGTCCAGCAGGACTCAGCCTCCGGGCTCGGTGCCACGGGGGTCGACCAGCAGGCACGGCGGAACTGAGCCTCCGAGCACGGAGCTCCACCAGCCTGCCCGGCGGGACTGAGCCTCTGTGCACGGGGTCCGTGGTTTCGACCAGCCTTCCAGGCGGGACTCAGCCTCTGGGTGTGGGGCGCGAGGGTCGACCGGCAGGCCCGACGGGAGTCAGCCTCCAACTTTGGGCCGAGGCGGCCGACTAGTCGGCACGGCGGGAATCAGTCTCCAGGTTTGGGTACGCGGGGGTCGACCACCGAGCACGGAACGAATCAGAATCCGGGCGCGCGGGGAAGGGGTGTGGGACGCGGGTGTGGACCAGCGGGCCAGCGACACTCAGCCTCCGGTCGCGGGGCAGCGGGGCTGATTCAGCGGTGCAGGCCGGCCTCAGCCTCCGGGCTCTGGACCACGGCGGTCGAACTGCAGGCCCGGCGGGACTGAGCCTACGAGCACGGGGCTCCAGCAGCCTGCACGGTGGGACTGAGCCCCCTGGCGCGAGCCGCGGGGGTCGAACAGCCTGCCCGGCGGGACTCGGCCTCCCTGCGCGGGGCTCCAGCAGCCCTCACAGAGGTACTGAGCCTCCGAGCACGGGGCTCCACCAGCCTGCCCCGCGGTACTGAGCCTCCTGGCGCGGACCGCGGGGTCGACCAGCCAGCCCGGCGGGACTCATCGTCCAGGCGCGAGCCATGGGGTCGACCAGCCGGCCAGGTGGGAAACAGCCTCCGGACGCTGGGCTGCGTGGCTCAGTCAGCTCGGCGGTACTCATCCTGCGGGCGCTGGGCTGCGGGGCTCGACCAGCCTGCCCGGAGGGACTGAGCTTCCGAACATGGGGCTCCACCAGCCTCCACGGCAGAACTGAACCTCCTGGCTCAGGCCGCGGTGGTCGACCAGCCGGCCCGGCGGGACTCGGCCTCCGGGCGTGGGGCTCCACCAGGCTGCACAGACATACTGAGCCTCCGAGCACGGGGCTCCACCAGCCTGCCCTGTGGGACTGAGCCTCCTGGCGAGGGCCGCGCGTCTCCAGCAGCCTTCACAGCGGGACTCAGCCTCCGGGCGCGGGCAGCAGGGCTGGATCAGCCTTCCCGGCGCGACTGAGCCTCTGCGTGTGGGGCGCGAGGGTCGACCGGCAGGCCCGGCGGGAGTCAGCCTCCGGGTTTGGGTACGCGGGGGTCGACCACCGAGCCCGGAACGAATCAACATGAGGGCTCGCGGGGAAGGGCGGTGGGACGCGGGTGTAGACCAGCCGGCCAGCGTGAATAGGCCTCCGGGCGCGGGGCCGCCGGGCTGGATACGCCGTGCAGGCGGGCCTCAGCCTTCGGGCTCTGGACCACGGCGGTCGAACTGCATGGCCGGCGGGACTGAGCCTACGAGCACGGGGCTCCAGCAGCCTGCACGGCACGACTGAGCCTCCTGGCGCGAGGCGCGGGGGTCGTACAGCCGGCCCGTGGGGCTCGCCCTCCGTGCGCGTGGTCCACCAGCCTGCACAGAGGGACTGAGCCTCTGAGCACGGGGCTCCACCAGCCTGCCCCGCGGTACTGAGCCTCCTGGCGCGGACCGCGGGGGTCGAACAACATGCCCGGCGGGACTCGGCCTCCCTGCGCGGGGCTCCAGCAGCCCTCACAGAGGTACTGAGCCTCCGGCACGGGGCTCCACCAGCCTGCCCCGCGGGACTGAGCCTCCTGGCGCGGACCGCGGGGTCGACCAGCCAGCCCGGCGGGACTCATCGTCCAGGCGCGAGCCATGGGGTCGACCAGCCGGCCAGGCGGGAAACAGCCTCCGGACGCTGGGCTGCGTGGCTCAGTCAGCTCGGCGGTACTCATCCTGCGGGCGCTGGGCTGCGGGGCTCGACCAGCCTGCCCGGAGGGACTGAGCTTCCGAACATGGGGCTCCACCAGCCTTCACGGCAGAACTGAGCCTCCTGGCTCAGGCCGCGGTGGTCGACCAGCCGGCCCGGCGGGACTCGGCCTCCGGGCGTGGGGCCCTCCAGGCTGCACAGACATACTGAGCCTCCGAGCACGGGGCTCCACCAGCCTGCCCTGTGGGACTGAGCCTCCTGGCGAGGGCCGCGCATCTCCAGCAGCCTTCACAGCGGGACTCAGTTTCACGGCGCGGGGCTCCATCAGCCTGCCCGGGGGGACTCAGCCTCCGGTAGAGGGTCGCAGGTGTAGATAATTCGGCCCGGCGGGACTCAACCTCCGGGTGCACGGGCGAGGGGCTTGGGACGCGTGTGTAGACCAGCCAGCCCGGCGGGACTCATCATCCAGGCACGGGCCACAGTGTTCGAAAAGCCGGCCAGGCGGGTCTGAGCCTACGTGCATGGGGCTCCACCAGCCTGCCCATCGTGACTGAGCCTCCGTGCACGGGGTCCGTGGTTTCGACCAGCCTTCCCGGCGGGACTCAGCCTCCGGGTTTGGGTACGCGGGTGTCGACCACCGAGCCCGGAATGAATCAGCATCCCGTCGTGCGGGGAAGGGGCGTGGGACGCAGGTGTAGACCAGCCGGCCGGCGGGACTCAGCCTGCGGGTGGGGGGCGCGGGGGTCGAACAGCAGGCCCGGCGGGAGTCAGCCTCCAGGCTTTGGGCCGAGGCGGTCGACTAGTCGGCTCGGCGGGAGTAAGCCTCCGGACGCTGGGCTGCGTGTCTCAGTCAGCTCGGCGGTAGTCAGCCTGAGGGCGCTGGGCTGCGAGGGTCGACCAGCCCGCCCGGCGGGAATGAGCCTCCTGTCTCAGGCCGCGGTGGTCGACCAGCCGGACCGGCGGGACTCGGCCTCCGGGCGCGGGGCTCCAGCAGCCTGCACAGAGGTACTGAGCCTCCTGGCGCGGACCGCGGGGTCGACCAGCCAGCCCGGCGGGACTCATCGTCCAGGCGCGAGCCACGGGGTTCGACCAGCCTGCCAGGCGGGAGACAGCCTCCGGACGCTGGGCTGCGGGGTCAGTCAGCTCGGCGGTACTAAGCCTGCGGGCGCTTGGCTGCGGGGGTCGACCCTCTGGCCCGGCGTGACTTAGGCCCGAAGCGTCCCCGGATCCCAGCGCGCGCCAAGACTGGGGCGCGGGTCCCGTGCCATCGCCGCGGCGCTTTCCGCCCCTTCCCGACGCCTCGGGGGTTGCGTTCTGTAGGCGGCGGCGGCGGCGGCGGCGGCGGCGGCGGCGGCGGCGGCGGCTTGGAGGGTATTGGGGTGGAGACGGTCGTGGGGGTGGAAGCTCGGTGTGGTATTGTCGCGCCTGCCCGCCGGCGACTCAGGGGAAATTCTGTCGCGTGCCAGGCACCCGGCCACCGTGGCCCGAGAGCCCAAGGTCCTCTTTCCCAGTCCCCCTACCGATGCCGCGGTCGCGCCGTGGAGGCCGGGAGCTCCGAGGCGGACGTGGTGTGCCGGGACGGGATCGGCCCTACGGCAGGGCGGCGGGTCGCCCTGGCCGCCCGGTGATGCGGCTCCGTGCCGCTGACGCGCGCGACCGTTGTCGGGCGCCACCTGGCGGCCGTTTGTATAGCGTTCGTTCCTTCCGGAGCCACGAGGGACGCGATTTGGCCACGTCGCACGCGCTGGACTTCCAGCAGGCCGGCCGTGCTTGCGGGATCGTGCCGGTGGCGCCGGCGTGTCGGTGCCCGGCCTCGGGGCCCGAGGTTGCACCTGCAGGACTACTAGGGTGGTATGGCCGCCTGCACGGGTCGACCAGCACGCGCGGGCGCCCGCGGTGACGGACGGACAGACCGAACGACGGCCCCGGTCGGTGGGGGGGGAACGCCTGAGGTGGTTGGCACCTGGCCGTTCCGGAGCTGCCGACCGAGGCAGGCCGTGTCGGCCGATCGGACGACGCTCCACGGACGCCGAACGCGGAAGCTCCTGGACGCGGGACTCCACCAGCCTGCCCTGTGGTGCTGAGCCTCCTGGCGAGGGCCGCGCGTCTCCAGCAGCCTTCACAGCGGGACTCAGCCTCCGATGCGCGGGCAGCGGGGCTGGATCAGCCTTCCCGGCGCGACTCAGCCTCTGCGTGTGGGGCGCGAGGGTCGACCGGCAGGCCCGGCGGGAGTCAGCCTCCGGGTTTGGGTACGCGGGGGTCGACCACCGAGCCCGGAACGAATCAACATGAGGGCTCGCGGGGAAGGGCGGTGGGACGCGGGTGTAGACAAGCCGGCCAGCGTGAATAGGCCTCCGGGCGCGGGGCAGCCGGGCTGGATCCGCCGTGCAGGCGGGCCTCAGCCTTCGGGCTCTGGACCACGGCGGTCGAACTGCATGCGCGGCGGGCCTGAACCTACGAGCACGGGGCTCCACCAGCCTGCACGGCCGAACTGAGCCTCCTGGCGCGAGGCGCGGGGGTCGACCAGCCGGCCCGGCGGGGCTCGCCCTCCGTGCGCGCGGCTTCACCAGCCCGCAGGGAGGGACTGAGCCTCCGAGCACGGCGCTCCACCCGCCTGCCCGGCAGGTCTGAGTCTCCTGGCGCGGGCAGCGGGGCTCCACCAGCCTCCACAGCAGGACTCAGGCTCCGTGCTCGGGGCTCCACCAGCCTGGCGAGCGGGACTGAGCCTCCGTGCACGAGGGCCACGGCGGTCGACCAGGCGGCACGGAGGGACTCAGCCTCTGCGTGCCGGCCATCAGGGTCGACCAGCCAGCCCGGCGGGACTCTTCGTCCCGGCGCGGGCCACGGGGTTCGACGCGTCGGCCAGGCGCGTAACCGCCTCCGGACGCTGGGCTGCGGGGCTTAAAGAGTCAGCTCCGCGGTACTCAGCCTGCGGGTGCTGGGCTGCGGGGGTCAACCATTCGGCCCGGCGGGAATGAGCCTCCTGGCTCAGATCACCGGGGTCGACCAGCCGGCCCGGCGGGACACAGCCTCCAGGTGTGGGGCTGGGACGTCGACCAGCCGGCCCGGCGGCACTCATTGTCCGTGCCCGGGCCACGGGTGTAGACCAAACGTCCAGCAGGACTCAGCCTCCGGCTCGGTGCCACGGGGGTCGACCAGCAGGCACGGCGGAACTGAGCCTCCGAGCACGGAGCTCCACCAGCCTGCCCGGCGGGACTGAGCCTCTGTGCACGGGGTCCGTGGTTTCGACCAGCCTTCCAGGCGGGACTCAGCCTCTGGGTGTGGGGCGCGAGGGTCGACCGGCAGGCACGACGGGAGTCAACCTCCAACTTTGGGCCGAGGCGGCCGACTAGTCGGCACGGCGGGAATCAGTCTCCAGGTTTGGGTACGCGGGGGTCGACCACCGAGCACGGAACGAATCAGAATCCGGGCGCGCGGGGAAGGGGTGTGGGACGCGGGTGTGTACCAGCGGGCCAGCGACACTCAGCCTCCGGTCGCGGGGCAGCGGGGCTGATTCAGCGGTGCAGGCCGGCCTCAGCCTCCGGGCTCTGGACCACGGCGGTCGAACTGCAGGCCCGGCGGGACTGAGCCTACGAGCACGGGGCTCCAGCAGCCTGCACGGTGGGACTGAGCCCCCTGGCGCGAGCCGCGGGGGTCGAACAGCCTGCCCGGCGGGACTCGGCCTCCCTGCGCGGGGCTCCAGCAGCCCTCACAGAGGTACTGAGCCTCCGAGCACGGGGCTCCACCAGCCTGCCCCGCGGTACTGAGCCTCCTGGCGCGGACCGCGGGGTCGACCAGCCAGCCCGGCGGGACTCATCGTCCAGGCGCGAGCCATGGGGTCGACCAGCCGGCCAGGCGGGAAACAGCCTCCGGACGCTGGGCTGCGTGGCTCAGTCAGCTCGGCGGTACTCATCCTGCGGGCGCTGGGCTGCGGGGCTCGACCAGCCTGCCCGGAGGGACTGAGCTTCCGAACATGGGGCTCCACCAGCCTCCACGGCAGAACTGAGCCTCCTGGCTCAGGCCGCGGTGGTCGACCAGCCGGCCCGGCGGGACTCGGCCTCCGGGCGTGGGGCTCCACCAGGCTGCACAGACATACTGAGCCTCCGAGCACGGGGCTCCACCAGCCTGCCCTGTGGGACTGAGCCTCCTGGCGAGGGCCGCGCGTCTCCAGCAGCCTTCACAGCGGGACTCAGCCTCACGGCGCGGGGCTCCATCAGCCTGCCCGGGGGGACTCAGCCTCCGGTAGAGGGTCGCAGGTGTAGATAATCCGGCCCGGCGGGACTCAACCTCCGGGTGCACGGGCGAGGGGCTTGGCACGCGTGTGTAGACCAGCCAGCCCCGCGGGACTCATCATCCAGGCGCGGGCCACAGTGTTCGAAAAGCCGGCCAGGCGGGTCTGAGCCTCCGTGCATGGGGCTCCACCAGCCTGCCCAGCGGGACTGAGCCTCCGTGCACGGGGTCCGTGGTTTCGACCAGCCTTCCCGGCGGGACTCAGCCTCCGGGTTTGGGTACGCGGGTGTCGACCACCGAGCCCGGAATGAATCAGCATGAGGGCTCGCGGGGAAGGGCCGTGGGACGCGGGTGTAGACCAGCCGGCCAGCGTGAATAGGCCTCCGGGCGCGGGGCAGCCGGGCTGGATACGCCGTGCAGGCGGGCCTCAGCCTTCGGGCTCTGGACCACGGCGGTCGAACTGCATGGCCGGCGGGACTGAGCCTACGAGCACGGGGCTCCAGCAGCCTGCACGGCAGGACTGAGCCTCCTGGCGCGAGGCGCGGGGGTCGTACAGCCGGCCCGTGGGGCTCGCCCTCCGTGCGCGTGGTCCACCAGCCTGCCCCGCGGGACTGAGCCTCCTGGCGCGGACCGCGGGGTCGACCAGCCAGCCCGGCGGGACTCATCGTCCAGGCGCGAGCCATGGGGTCGACCAGCCGGCCAGGCGGGAAACAGCCTCCGGACGCTGGGCTGCGTGGCTCAGTCAGCTCGGCGGTACTCATCCTGCGGGCGCTGGGCTGCGGGGCTCGACCAGCCTGCCCGGAGGGACTGAGCTTCCGAACATGGGGCTCCACCAGCCTTCACGGCAGAACTGAGCCTCCTGGCTCAGGCCGCGGTGGTCGACCAGCCGGCCCGGCGGGACTCGGCCTCCGGGCGTGGGGCCCTCCAGGCTGCACAGACATACTGAGCCTCCGAGCACGGGGCTCCACCAGCCTGCCCTGTGGGACTGAGCCTCCTGGCGAGGGCCGCGCATCTCCAGCAGCCTTCACAGCGGGACTCAGTTTCACGGCGCGGGGCTCCATCAGCCTGCCCGGGGGGACTCAGCCTCCGGTAGAGGGTCGCAGGTGTAGATAATTCGGCCCGGCGGGACTCAACCTCCGGGTGCACGGGCGAGGGGCTTGGGACGCGTGTGTAGACCAGCCAGCCCGGCGGGACTCATCATCCAGGCACGGGCCACAGTGTTCGAAAAGCCGGCCAGGCGGGTCTGAGCCTACGTGCATGGGGCTCCACCAGCCTGCCCATCGTGACTGAGCCTCCGTGCACGGGGTCCGTGGTTTCGACCAGCCTTCCCGGCGGGACTCAGCCTCCGGGTTTGGGTACGCGGGTGTCGACCACCGAGCCCGGAATGAATCAGCATCCCGTCGTGCGGGGAAGGGGCGTGGGACGCAGGTGTAGACCAGCCGGCCGGCGGGACTCAGCCTGCGGGTGGGGGGCGCGGGGGTCGAACAGCAGGCCCGGCGGGAGTCAGCCTCCAGGCTTTGGGCCGAGGCGGTCGACTAGTCGGCTCGGCGGGAGTAAGCCTCCGGACGCTGGGCTGCGTGTCTCAGTCAGCTCGGCGGTAGTCAGCCTGAGGGCGCTGGGCTGCGAGGGTCGACCAGCCCGCCCGGCGGGAATGAGCCTCCTGTCTCAGGCCGCGGTGGTCGACCAGCCGGACCGGCGGGACTCGGCCTCCGGGCGCGGGGCTCCAGCAGCCTGCACAGAGGTACTGAGCCTCCTGGCGCGGACCGCGGGGTCGACCAGCCAGCCCGGCGGGACTCATCGTCCAGGCGCGAGCCACGGGGTTCGACCAGCCTGCCAGGCGGGAGACAGCCTCCGGACGCTGGGCTGCGGGGTCAGTCAGCTCGGCGGTACTAAGCCTGCGGGCGCTTGGCTGCGGGGGTCGACCCTCTGGCCCGGCGTGACTTAGGCCCGAAGCGTCCCCGGATCCCAGCGCGCGCCAAGACTGGGGCGCGGGTCCCGTGCCATCGCCGCGGCGCTTTCCGCCCCTTCCCGACGCCTCGGGGGTTGCGTTCTGTAGGCGGCGGCGGCGGCGGCGGCGGCGGCGGCGGCGGCGGCGGCTTGGAGGGTATTGGGGTGGAGACGGTCGTGGGGGTGGAAGCTCGGTGTGGTATTGTCGCGCCTGCCCGCCGGCGACTCAGGGGAAATTCTGTCGCGTGCCAGGCACCCGGCCACCGTGGCCCGAGAGCCCAAGGTCCTCTTTCCCAGTCCCCCTACCGATGCCGCGGTCGCGCCGTGGAGGCCGGGAGCTCCGAGGCGGACGTGGTGTGCCGGGACGGGATCGGCCCTACGGCAGGGCGGCGGGTCGCCCTGGCCGCCCGGTGATGCGGCTCCGTGCCGCTGACACGCGCGACGGTTGTCGGGCGCCACCTGGCGGCCGTTTGTATAGCGTTCGTTCCTTCCGGAGCCACGAGGGACGCGATTTGGCCACGTCGCACCCGCTGGACTTCCAGCAGGCCGGCCGTGCTTGCGGGATCGTGCCGGTGGCGCCGGCGTGTCGGTGCCCGGCCTCGGGGCCCGAGGTTGCACCTGCAGGACTACTAGGGTGGTATGGCCGCCTGCACGGGTCGACCAGCACGCGCGGGCGCCCGCGGTGACGGACGGACAGACCGAACGACGGCCCCGGTCGGTGGGGGGGGAACGCCTGAGGTGGTTGGCACCTGGCCGTTCCGGAGCTGCCGACCGAGGCAGGCCGTGTCGGCCGATCGGACGACGCTCCACGGACGCCGAACGCGGAAGCTCCTGGACGCGGGACTCCACCAGCCTGCCCTGTGGTGCTGAGCCTCCTGGCGAGGGCCGCGCGTCTCCAGCAGCCTTCACAGCGGGACTCAGCCTCCGATGCGCGGGCAGCGGGGCTGGATCAGCCTTCCCGGCGCGACTCAGCCTCTGCGTGTGGGGCGCGAGGGTCGACCGGCAGGCCCGGCGGGAGTCAGCCTCCGGGTTTGGGTACGCGGGGGTCGACCACCGAGCCCGGAACGAATCAACATGAGGGCTCGCGGGGAAGGGCGGTGGGACGCGGGTGTAGACCAGCCGGCCAGCGTGAATAGGCCTCCGGGCGCGGGGCAGCCGGGCTGGATCCGCCGTGCAGGCGGGCCTCAGCCTTCGGGCTCTGGACCACGGCGGTCGAACTGCATGCGCGGCGGGCCTGAACCTACGAGCACGGGGCTCCACCAGCCTGCACGGCCGAACTGAGCCTCCTGGCGCGAGGCGCGGGGGTCGACCAGCCGGCCCGGCGGGGCTCGCCCTCCGTGCGCGCGGCTTCACCAGCCCGCAGGGAGGGACTGAGCCTCCGAGCACGGCGCTCCACCCGCCTGCCCGGCAGGTCTGAGTCTCCTGGCGCGGGCAGCGGGGCTCCACCAGCCTCCACAGCAGGACTCAGGCTCCGTGCGCGGGGCTCCAGCAGCCTGGCGCGCGGGACTGAGCCTCCGTGCACGAGGGCCACGGCGGTCGACCAGCCAGCCCGGCGGGACTCTTCGTCCCGGCGCGGGCCACGGGGTTCGACGCGTCGGCCAGGCGCGTAACCGCCTCCGGACGCTGGGCTTCGGGGCTTAAAGAGTCAGCTCCGCGGTACTCAGCCTGCGGGTGCTGGGCTGCGGGGGTCAACCATTCGTCCCGGCGGGAATGAGCCTCCTGGCTCAGGTCACCGGGGTCGACCAGCCGGCCCGGCGGGACACAGCCTCCAGGTGTGGGGCTGGGACGTCGACCAGCCGGCCCGGCGGCACTCATTGTCCGTGCCCGGGCCACGGGTGTAGACCAAACGTCCAGCAGGACTCAGCCTCCGGGCTCGGTGCCACGGGGGTCGACCAGCAGGCACGGCGGAACTGAGCCTCCGAGCACGGAGCTCCACCAGCCTGCCCGGCGGGACTGAGCCTCTGTGCACGGGGTCCGTGGTTTCGACCAGCCTTCCAGGCGGGACTCAGCCTCTGGGTGTGGGGCGCGAGGGTCGACCGGCAGGCCCGACGGGAGTCAGCCTCCAACTTTGGGCCGAGGCGGCCGACTAGTCGGCACGGCGGGAATCAGTCTCCAGGTTTGGGTACGCGGGGGTCGACCACCGAGCACGGAACGAATCAGAATCCGGGCGCGCGGGGAAGGGGTGTGGGACGCGGTTGTGGACCAGCGGGCCAGCGACACTCAGCCTCCGGTCGCGGGGCAGCGGGGCTGATTCAGCGGTGCAGGCCGGCCTCAGCCTCCGGGCTCTGGACCACGGCGGTCGAACTGCAGGCCCGGCGGGACTGAGCCTACGAGCACGGGGCTCCAGCAGCCTGCACGGTGGGACTGAGCCCCCTGGCGCGAGCCGCGGGGGTCGAACAGCCTGCCCGGCGGGACTCGGCCTCCCTGCGCGGGGCTCCAGCAGCCCTCACAGAGGTACTGAGCCTCCGAGCACGGGGCTCCACCAGCCTGCCCCGCGGTACTGAGCCTCCTGGCGCGGACCGCAGGGTCGACCAGCCAGCCCGGCGGGACTCATCGTCCAGGCGCGAGCCATGGGGTCGACCAGCCGGCCAGGTGGGAAACAGCCTCCGGACGCTGGGCTGCGTGGCTCAGTCAGCTCGGCGGTACTCATCCTGCGGGCGCTGGGCTGCGGGGCTCGACCAGCCTGCCCGGAGGGACTGAGCTTCCGAACATGGGGCTCCACCAGCCTCCACGGCAGAACTGAACCTCCTGGCTCAGGCCGCGGTGGTCGACCAGCCGGCCCGGCGGGACTCGGCCTCCGGGCGTGGGGCTCCACCAGGCTGCACAGACATACTGAGCCTCCGAGCACGGGGCTCCACCAGCCTGCCCTGTGGGACTGAGCCTCCTGGCGAGGGCCGCGCGTCTCCAGCAGCCTTCACAGCGGGACTCAGCCTCCGGGCGCGGGCAGCAGGGCTGGATCAGCCTTCCCGGCGCGACTGAGCCTCTGCGTGTGGGGCGCGAGGGTCGACCGGCAGGCCCGGCGGGAGTCAGCCTCCGGGTTTGGGTACGCGGGGGTCGACCACCGAGCCCGGAACGAATCAACATGAGGGCTCGCGGGGAAGGGCGGTGGGACGCGGGTGTAGACCAGCCGGCCAGCGTGAATAGGCCTCCGGGCGCGGGGCCGCCGGGCTGGATACGCCGTGCAGGCGGGCCTCAGCCTTCGGGCTCTGGACCACGGCGGTCGAACTGCATGGCCGGCGGGACTGAGCCTACGAGCACGGGGCTCCAGCAGCCTGCACGGCACGACTGAGCCTCCTGGCGCGAGGCGCGGGGGTCGTACAGCCGGCCCGTGGGGCTCGCCCTCCGTGCGCGTGGTCCACCAGCCTGCACAGAGGGACTGAGCCTCTGAGCACGGGGCTCCACCAGCCTGCCCCGCGGTACTGAGCCTCCTGGCGCGGACCGCGGGGGTCGAACAACATGCCCGGCGGGACTCGGCCTCCCTGCGCGGGGCTCCAGCAGCCCTCACAGAGGTACTGAGCCTCCGGCACGGGGCTCCACCAGCCTGCCCCGCGGGACTGAGCCTCCTGGCGCGGACCGCGGGGTCGACCAGCCAGCCCGGCGGGACTCATCGTCCAGGCGCGAGCCATGGGGTCGACCAGCCGGCCAGGCGGGAAACAGCCTCCGGACGCTGGGCTGCGTGGCTCAGTCAGCTCGGCGGTACTCATCCTGCGGGCGCTGGGCTGCGGGGCTCGACCAGCCTGCCCGGAGGGACTGAGCTTCCGAACATGGGGCTCCACCAGCCTTCACGGCAGAACTGAGCCTCCTGGCTCAGGCCGCGGTGGTCGACCAGCCGGCCCGGCGGGACTCGGCCTCCGGGCGTGGGGCCCACCAGGCTGCACAGACATACTGAGCCTCCGAGCACGGGGCTCCACCAGCCTGCCCTGTGGGACTGAGCCTCCTGGCGAGGGCCGCGCATCTCCAGCAGCCTTCACAGCGGGACTCAGTTTCACAGCGCGGGGCTCCATCAGCCTGCCCGGGGGGACTCAGCCTCCGGTAGAGGGTCGCAGGTGTAGATAATTCGGCCCGGCGGGACTCAACCACCGGGTGCACGGGCGAGGGGCTTGGGACGCGTGTGTAGACCAGCCAGCCCGGCGGGACTCATCATCCAGGCACGGGCCACAGTGTTCGAAAAGCCGGCCAGGCGGGTCTGAGCCTACGTGCATGGGGCTCCACCAGCCTGCCCATCGTGACTGAGCCTCCGTGCACGGGGTCCGTGGTTTCGACCAGCCTTCCCGGCGGGACTCAGCCTCCGGGTTTGGGTACGCGGGTGTCGACCACCGAGCCCGGAATGAATCAGCATCCCGTCGTGCGGGGAAGGGGCGTGGGACGCAGGTGTAGACCAGCCGGCCGGCGGGACTCAGCCTGCGGGTGGGGGGCGCGGGGGTCGAACAGCAGGCCCGGCGGGAGTCAGCCTCCAGGCTTTGGGCCGAGGCGGTCGACTAGTCGGCTCGGCGGGAGTAAGCCTCCGGACGCTGGGCTGCGTGTCTCAGTCAGCTCGGCGGTAGTCAGCCTGAGGGCGCTGGGCTGCGAGGGTCGACCAGCCCGCCCGGCGGGAATGAGCCTCCTGTCTCAGGCCGCGGTGGTCGACCAGCCGGACCGGCGGGACTCGGCCTCCGGGCGCGGGGCTCCAGCAGCCTGCACAGAGGTACTGAGCCTCCTGGCGCGGACCGCGGGGTCGACCAGCCAGCCCGGCGGGACTCATCGTCCAGGCGCGAGCCACGGGGTTCGACCAGCCTGCCAGGCGGGAGACAGCCTCCGGACGCTGGGCTGCGGGGTCAGTCAGCTCGGCGGTACTAAGCCTGCGGGCGCTTGGCTGCGGGGGTCGACCCTCTGGCCCGGCGTGACTTAGGCCCGAAGCGTCCCCGGATCCCAGCGCGCGCCAAGACTGGGGCGCGGGTCCGGTGCCATCGCCGCGGCGCTTTCCGCCCCTTCCCGACGCCTCGGGGGTTGCGTTCTGTAGGCGGCGGCGGCGGCGGCGGCGGCGGCGGCGGCGGCGGCTTGGCGGGTATTGGGGTGGAGACGGTCGTGGGGGTGGAAGCTCGGTGTGGTACTGTCGCGCCTGCCCGCCGGCGACTCAGGGGAAATTCTGTCGCGTGCCAGGCACCCGGCCACCGTGGCCCGAGAGCCCAAGGTCCTCTTTCCCAGTCCCCCTACCGATGCCGCGGTCGCGCCGTGGAGGCCGGGAGCTCCGAGGCGGACGTGGTGTGCCGGGACGGGATCGGCCCTACGGCAGGGCGGCGGGTCGCCCTGGCCGCCCGGTGATGCGGCTCTGTGCCGCTGACGCGCGCGACGGTTGTCGGGCGCCACCTGGCGGCCGTTTGTATAGCGTTCGTTCCTTCCGGAGCCACGAGGGACGCGATTTGGCCACGTCGCACGCGCTGGACTTCCAGCAGGCCGGCCGTGCTTGCGGGATCGTGCCGGTGGCGCCGGCGTGTCGGTGCCCGGCCTCGGGGCCCGAGGTTGCACCTGCAGGACTACTAGGGTGGTATGGCCGCCTGCACGGGTCGACCAGCACGCGCGGGCGCCCGCGGTGACGGACGGACAGACCGAACGACGGCCCCGGTCGGTGGGGGGGGAACGCCTGAGGTGGTTGGCACCTGGCCGTTCCGGAGCTGCCGACCGAGGCAGGCCGTGTCGGCCGATCGGACGACGCTCCACGGACGCCGAACGCGGAAGCTCCTGGACGCGGGACTCCACCAGCCTGCCCTGTGGTGCTGAGCCTCCTGGCGAGGGCCGCGCGTCTCCAGCAGCCTTCACAGCGGGACTCAGCCTCCGATGCGCGGGCAGCGGGGCTGGATCAGCCTTCCCGGCGCGACTCAGCCTCTGCGTGTGGGGCGCGAGGGTCGACCGGCAGGCCCGGCGGGAGTCAGCCTCCGGGTTTGGGTACGCGGGGGTCGACCACCGAGCCCGGAACGAATCAACATGAGGGCTCGCGGGGAAGGGCGGTGGGACGCGGGTGTAGACCAGCCGGCCAGCGTGAATAGGCCTCCGGGCGCGGGGCAGCCGGGCTGGATCCGCCGTGCAGGCGGGCCTCAGCCTTCGGGCTCTGGACCACGGCGGTCGAACTGCATGCGCGGCGGGCCTGAACCTACGAGCACGGGGCTCCACCAGCCTGCACGGCCGAACTGAGCCTCCTGGCGCGAGGCGCGGGGGTCGACCAGCCGGCCCGGCGGGGCTCGCCCTCCGTGCGCGCGGCTTCACCAGCCCGCAGGGAGGGACTGAGCCTCCGAGCACGGCGCTCCACCCGCCTGCCCGGCAGGTCTGAGTCTCCTGGCGCGGGCAGCGGGGCTCCACCAGCCTCCACAGCAGGACTCAGGCTCCGTGCGCGGGGCTCCAGCAGCCTGGCGCGCGGGACTGAGCCTCCGTGCACGAGGGCCACGGCGGTCGACCAGCCAGCCCGGCGGGACTCTTCGTCCCGGCGCGGGCCACGGGGTTCGACGCGTCGGCCAGGCGCGTAACCGCCTCCGGACGCTGGGCTTCGGGGCTTAAAGAGTCAGCTCCGCGGTACTCAGCCTGCGGGTGCTGGGCTGCGGGGGTCAACCATTCGTCCCGGCGGGAATGAGCCTCCTGGCTCAGGTCACCGGGGTCGACCAGCCGGCCCGGCGGGACACAGCCTCCAGGTGTGGGGCTGGGACGTCGACCAGCCGGCCCGGCGGCACTCATTGTCCGTGCCCGGGCCACGGGTGTAGACCAAACGTCCAGCAGGACTCAGCCTCCGGGCTCGGTGCCACGGGGGTCGACCAGCAGGCACGGCGGAACTGAGCCTCCGAGCACGGAGCTCCACCAGCCTGCCCGGCGGGACTGAGCCTCTGTGCACGGGGTCCGTGGTTTCGACCAGCCTTCCAGGCGGGACTCAGCCTCTGGGTGTGGGGCGCGAGGGTCGACCGGCAGGCCCGACGGGAGTCAGCCTCCAACTTTGGGCCGAGGCGGCCGACTAGTCGGCACGGCGGGAATCAGTCTCCAGGTTTGGGTACGCGGGGGTCGACCACCGAGCACGGAACGAATCAGAATCCGGGCGCGCGGGGAAGGGGTGTGGGACGCGGGTGTGGACCAGCGGGCCAGCGACACTCAGCCTCCGGTCGCGGGGCAGCGGGGCTGATTCAGCGGTGCAGGCCGGCCTCAGCCTCCGGGCTCTGGACCACGGCGGTCGAACTGCAGGCCCGGCGGGACTGAGCCTACGAGCACGGGGCTCCAGCAGCCTGCACGGTGGGACTGAGCCCCCTGGCGCGAGCCGCGGGGGTCGAACAGCCTGCCCGGCGGGACTCGGCCTCCCTGCGCGGGGCTCCAGCAGCCCTCACAGAGGTACTGAGCCTCCGAGCACGGGGCTCCACCAGCCTGCCCCGCGGTACTGAGCCTCCTGGCGCGGACCGCGGGGTCGACCAGCCAGCCCGGCGGGACTCATCGTCCAGGCGCGAGCCATGGGGTCGACCAGCCGGCCAGGTGGGAAACAGCCTCCGGACGCTGGGCTGCGTGGCTCAGTCAGCTCGGCGGTACTCATCCTGCGGGCGCTGGGCTGCGGGGCTCGACCAGCCTGCCCGGAGGGACTGAGCTTCCGAACATGGGGCTCCACCAGCCTCCACGGCAGAACTGAACCTCCTGGCTCAGGCCGCGGTGGTCGACCAGCCGGCCCGGCGGGACTCGGCCTCCGGGCGTGGGGCTCCACCAGGCTGCACAGACATACTGAGCCTCCGAGCACGGGGCTCCACCAGCCTGCCCTGTGGGACTGAGCCTCCTGGCGAGGGCCGCGCGTCTCCAGCAGCCTTCACAGCGGGACTCAGCCTCCGGGCGCGGGCAGCAGGGCTGGATCAGCCTTCCCGGCGCGACTGAGCCTCTGCGTGTGGGGCGCGAGGGTCGACCGGCAGGCCCGGCGGGAGTCAGCCTCCGGGTTTGGGTACGCGGGGGTCGACCACCGAGCCCGGAACGAATCAACATGAGGGCTCGCGGGGAAGGGCGGTGGGACGCGGGTGTAGACCAGCCGGCCAGCGTGAATAGGCCTCCGGGCGCGGGGCCGCCGGGCTGGATACGCCGTGCAGGCGGGCCTCAGCCTTCGGGCTCTGGACCACGGCGGTCGAACTGCATGGCCGGCGGGACTGAGCCTACGAGCACGGGGCTCCAGCAGCCTGCACGGCACGACTGAGCCTCCTGGCGCGAGGCGCGGGGGTCGTACAGCCGGCCCGTGGGGCTCGCCCTCCGTGCGCGTGGTCCACCAGCCTGCACAGAGGGACTGAGCCTCTGAGCACGGGGCTCCACCAGCCTGCCCCGCGGTACTGAGCCTCCTGGCGCGGACCGCGGGGGTCGAACAACATGCCCGGCGGGACTCGGCCTCCCTGCGCGGGGCTCCAGCAGCCCTCACAGAGGTACTGAGCCTCCGGCACGGGGCTCCACCAGCCTGCCCCGCGGGACTGAGCCTCCTGGCGCGGACCGCGGGGTCGACCAGCCAGCCCGGCGGGACTCATCGTCCAGGCGCGAGCCATGGGGTCGACCAGCCGGCCAGGCGGGAAACAGCCTCCGGACGCTGGGCTGCGTGGCTCAGTCAGCTCGGCGGTACTCATCCTGCGGGCGCTGGGCTGCGGGGCTCGACCAGCCTGCCCGGAGGGACTGAGCTTCCGAACATGGGGCTCCACCAGCCTTCACGGCAGAACTGAGCCTCCTGGCTCAGGCCGCGGTGGTCGACCAGCCGGCCCGGCGGGACTCGGCCTCCGGGCGTGGGGCCCACCAGGCTGCACAGACATACTGAGCCTCCGAGCACGGGGCTCCACCAGCCTGCCCTGTGGGACTGAGCCTCCTGGCGAGGGCCGCGCATCTCCAGCAGCCTTCACAGCGGGACTCAGTTTCACAGCGCGGGGCTCCATCAGCCTGCCCGGGGGGACTCAGCCTCCGGTAGAGGGTCGCAGGTGTAGATAATTCGGCCCGGCGGGACTCAACCACCGGGTGCACGGGCGAGGGGCTTGGGACGCGTGTGTAGACCAGCCAGCCCGGCGGGACTCATCATCCAGGCACGGGCCACAGTGTTCGAAAAGCCGGCCAGGCGGGTCTGAGCCTACGTGCATGGGGCTCCACCAGCCTGCCCATCGTGACTGAGCCTCCGTGCACGGGGTCCGTGGTTTCGACCAGCCTTCCCGGCGGGACTCAGCCTCCGGGTTTGGGTACGCGGGTGTCGACCACCGAGCCCGGAATGAATCAGCATCCCGTCGTGCGGGGAAGGGGCGTGGGACGCAGGTGTAGACCAGCCGGCCGGCGGGACTCAGCCTGCGGGTGGGGGGCGCGGGGGTCGAACAGCAGGCCCGGCGGGAGTCAGCCTCCAGGCTTTGGGCCGAGGCGGTCGACTAGTCGGCTCGGCGGGAGTAAGCCTCCGGACGCTGGGCTGCGTGTCTCAGTCAGCTCGGCGGTAGTCAGCCTGAGGGCGCTGGGCTGCGAGGGTCGACCAGCCCGCCCGGCGGGAATGAGCCTCCTGTCTCAGGCCGCGGTGGTCGACCAGCCGGACCGGCGGGACTCGGCCTCCGGGCGCGGGGCTCCAGCAGCCTGCACAGAGGTACTGAGCCTCCTGGCGCGGACCGCGGGGTCGACCAGCCAGCCCGGCGGGACTCATCGTCCAGGCGCGAGCCACGGGGTTCGACCAGCCTGCCAGGCGGGAGACAGCCTCCGGACGCTGGGCTGCGGGGTCAGTCAGCTCGGCGGTACTAAGCCTGCGGGCGCTTGGCTGCGGGGGTCGACCCTCTGGCCCGGCGTGACTTAGGCCCGAAGCGTCCCCGGATCCCAGCGCGCGCCAAGACTGGGGCGCGGGTCCGGTGCCATCGCCGCGGCGCTTTCCGCCCCTTCCCGACGCCTCGGGGGTTGCGTTCTGTAGGCGGCGGCGGCGGCGGCGGCGGCGGCGGCGGCGGCGGCTTGGCGGGTATTGGGGTGGAGACGGTCGTGGGGGTGGAAGCTCGGTGTGGTACTGTCGCGCCTGCCCGCCGGCGACTCAGGGGAAATTCTGTCGCGTGCCAGGCACCCGGCCACCGTGGCCCGAGAGCCCAAGGTCCTCTTTCCCAGTCCCCCTACCGATGCCGCGGTCGCGCCGTGGAGGCCGGGAGCTCCGAGGCGGACGTGGTGTGCCGGGACGGGATCGGCCCTACGGCAGGGCGGCGGGTCGCCCTGGCCGCCCGGTGATGCGGCTCTGTGCCGCTGACGCGCGCGACGGTTGTCGGGCGCCACCTGGCGGCCGTTTGTATAGCGTTCGTTCCTTCCGGAGCCACGAGGGACGCGATTTGGCCACGTCGCACGCGCTGGACTTCCAGCAGGCCGGCCGTGCTTGCGGGATCGTGCCGGTGGCGCCGGCGTGTCGGTGCCCGGCCTCGGGGCCCGAGGTTGCACCTGCAGGACTACTAGGGTGGTATGGCCGCCTGCACGGGTCGACCAGCACGCGCGGGCGCCCGCGGTGACGGACGGACAGACCGAACGACGGCCCCGGTCGGTGGGGGGGGAACGCCTGAGGTGGTTGGCACCTGGCCGTTCCGGAGCTGCCGACCGAGGCAGGCCGTGTCGGCCGATCGGACGACGCTCCACGGACGCCGAACGCGGAAGCTCCTGGACGCGGGACTCCACCAGCCTGCCCTGTGGTGCTGAGCCTCCTGGCGAGGGCCGCGCGTCTCCAGCAGCCTTCACAGCGGGACTCAGCCTCCGATGCGCGGGCAGCGGGGCTGGATCAGCCTTCCCGGCGCGACTCAGCCTCTGCGTGTGGGGCGCGAGGGTCGACCGGCAGGCCCGGCGGGAGTCAGCCTCCGGGTTTGGGTACGCGGGGGTCGACCACCGAGCCCGGAACGAATCAACATGAGGGCTCGCGGGGAAGGGCGGTGGGACGCGGGTGTAGACCAGCCGGCCAGCGTGAATAGGCCTCCGGGCGCGGGGCAGCCGGGCTGGATCCGCCGTGCAGGCGGGCCTCAGCCTTCGGGCTCTGGACCACGGCGGTCGAACTGCATGCGCGGCGGGCCTGAACCTACGAGCACGGGGCTCCACCAGCCTGCACGGCCGAACTGAGCCTCCTGGCGCGAGGCGCGGGGGTCGACCAGCCGGCCCGGCGGGGCTCGCCCTCCGTGCGCGCGGCTTCACCAGCCCGCAGGGAGGGACTGAGCCTCCGAGCACGGCGCTCCACCCGCCTGCCCGGCAGGTCTGAGTCTCCTGGCGCGGGCAGCGGGGCTCCACCAGCCTCCACAGCAGGACTCAGGCTCCGTGCGCGGGGCTCCAGCAGCCTGGCGCGCGGGACTGAGCCTCCGTGCACGAGGGCCACGGCGGTCGACCAGCCAGCCCGGCGGGACTCTTCGTCCCGGCGCGGGCCACGGGGTTCGACGCGTCGGCCAGGCGCGTAACCGCCTCCGGACGCTGGGCTTCGGGGCTTAAAGAGTCAGCTCCGCGGTACTCAGCCTGCGGGTGCTGGGCTGCGGGGGTCAACCATTCGTCCCGGCGGGAATGAGCCTCCTGGCTCAGGTCACCGGGGTCGACCAGCCGGCCCGGCGGGACACAGCCTCCAGGTGTGGGGCTGGGACGTCGACCAGCCGGCCCGGCGGCACTCATTGTCCGTGCCCGGGCCACGGGTGTAGACCAAACGTCCAGCAGGACTCAGCCTCCGGGCTCGGTGCCACGGGGGTCGACCAGCAGGCACGGCGGAACTGAGCCTCCGAGCACGGAGCTCCACCAGCCTGCCCGGCGGGACTGAGCCTCTGTGCACGGGGTCCGTGGTTTCGACCAGCCTTCCAGGCGGGACTCAGCCTCTGGGTGTGGGGCGCGAGGGTCGACCGGCAGGCCCGACGGGAGTCAGCCTCCAACTTTGGGCCGAGGCGGCCGACTAGTCGGCACGGCGGGAATCAGTCTCCAGGTTTGGGTACGCGGGGGTCGACCACCGAGCACGGAACGAATCAGAATCCGGGCGCGCGGGGAAGGGGTGTGGGACGCGGGTGTGGACCAGCGGGCCAGCGACACTCAGCCTCCGGTCGCGGGGCAGCGGGGCTGATTCAGCGGTGCAGGCCGGCCTCAGCCTCCGGGCTCTGGACCACGGCGGTCGAACTGCAGGCCCGGCGGGACTGAGCCTACGAGCACGGGGCTCCAGCAGCCTGCACGGTGGGACTGAGCCCCCTGGCGCGAGCCGCGGGGGTCGAACAGCCTGCCCGGCGGGACTCGGCCTCCCTGCGCGGGGCTCCAGCAGCCCTCACAGAGGTACTGAGCCTCCGAGCACGGGGCTCCACCAGCCTGCCCCGCGGTACTGAGCCTCCTGGCGCGGACCGCGGGGTCGACCAGCCAGCCCGGCGGGACTCATCGTCCAGGCGCGAGCCATGGGGTCGACCAGCCGGCCAGGTGGGAAACAGCCTCCGGACGCTGGGCTGCGTGGCTCAGTCAGCTCGGCGGTACTCATCCTGCGGGCGCTGGGCTGCGGGGCTCGACCAGCCTGCCCGGAGGGACTGAGCTTCCGAACATGGGGCTCCACCAGCCTCCACGGCAGAACTGAACCTCCTGGCTCAGGCCGCGGTGGTCGACCAGCCGGCCCGGCGGGACTCGGCCTCCGGGCGTGGGGCTCCACCAGGCTGCACAGACATACTGAGCCTCCGAGCACGGGGCTCCACCAGCCTGCCCTGTGGGACTGAGCCTCCTGGCGAGGGCCGCGCGTCTCCAGCAGCCTTCACAGCGGGACTCAGCCTCCGGGCGCGGGCAGCAGGGCTGGATCAGCCTTCCCGGCGCGACTGAGCCTCTGCGTGTGGGGCGCGAGGGTCGACCGGCAGGCCCGGCGGGAGTCAGCCTCCGGGTTTGGGTACGCGGGGGTCGACCACCGAGCCCGGAACGAATCAACATGAGGGCTCGCGGGGAAGGGCGGTGGGACGCGGGTGTAGACCAGCCGGCCAGCGTGAATAGGCCTCCGGGCGCGGGGCCGCCGGGCTGGATACGCCGTGCAGGCGGGCCTCAGCCTTCGGGCTCTGGACCACGGCGGTCGAACTGCATGGCCGGCGGGACTGAGCCTACGAGCACGGGGCTCCAGCAGCCTGCACGGCACGACTGAGCCTCCTGGCGCGAGGCGCGGGGGTCGTACAGCCGGCCCGTGGGGCTCGCCCTCCGTGCGCGTGGTCCACCAGCCTGCACAGAGGGACTGAGCCTCTGAGCACGGGGCTCCACCAGCCTGCCCCGCGGTACTGAGCCTCCTGGCGCGGACCGCGGGGGTCGAACAACATGCCCGGCGGGACTCGGCCTCCCTGCGCGGGGCTCCAGCAGCCCTCACAGAGGTACTGAGCCTCCGGCACGGGGCTCCACCAGCCTGCCCCGCGGGACTGAGCCTCCTGGCGCGGACCGCGGGGTCGACCAGCCAGCCCGGCGGGACTCATCGTCCAGGCGCGAGCCATGGGGTCGACCAGCCGGCCAGGCGGGAAACAGCCTCCGGACGCTGGGCTGCGTGGCTCAGTCAGCTCGGCGGTACTCATCCTGCGGGCGCTGGGCTGCGGGGCTCGACCAGCCTGCCCGGAGGGACTGAGCTTCCGAACATGGGGCTCCACCAGCCTTCACGGCAGAACTGAGCCTCCTGGCTCAGGCCGCGGTGGTCGACCAGCCGGCCCGGCGGGACTCGGCCTCCGGGCGTGGGGCCCACCAGGCTGCACAGACATACTGAGCCTCCGAGCACGGGGCTCCACCAGCCTGCCCTGTGGGACTGAGCCTCCTGGCGAGGGCCGCGCATCTCCAGCAGCCTTCACAGCGGGACTCAGTTTCACAGCGCGGGGCTCCATCAGCCTGCCCGGGGGGACTCAGCCTCCGGTAGAGGGTCGCAGGTGTAGATAATTCGGCCCGGCGGGACTCAACCACCGGGTGCACGGGCGAGGGGCTTGGGACGCGTGTGTAGACCAGCCAGCCCGGCGGGACTCATCATCCAGGCACGGGCCACAGTGTTCGAAAAGCCGGCCAGGCGGGTCTGAGCCTACGTGCATGGGGCTCCACCAGCCTGCCCATCGTGACTGAGCCTCCGTGCACGGGGTCCGTGGTTTCGACCAGCCTTCCCGGCGGGACTCAGCCTCCGGGTTTGGGTACGCGGGTGTCGACCACCGAGCCCGGAATGAATCAGCATCCCGTCGTGCGGGGAAGGGGCGTGGGACGCAGGTGTAGACCAGCCGGCCGGCGGGACTCAGCCTGCGGGTGGGGGGCGCGGGGGTCGAACAGCAGGCCCGGCGGGAGTCAGCCTCCAGGCTTTGGGCCGAGGCGGTCGACTAGTCGGCTCGGCGGGAGTAAGCCTCCGGACGCTGGGCTGCGTGTCTCAGTCAGCTCGGCGGTAGTCAGCCTGAGGGCGCTGGGCTGCGAGGGTCGACCAGCCCGCCCGGCGGGAATGAGCCTCCTGTCTCAGGCCGCGGTGGTCGACCAGCCGGACCGGCGGGACTCGGCCTCCGGGCGCGGGGCTCCAGCAGCCTGCACAGAGGTACTGAGCCTCCTGGCGCGGACCGCGGGGTCGACCAGCCAGCCCGGCGGGACTCATCGTCCAGGCGCGAGCCACGGGGTTCGACCAGCCTGCCAGGCGGGAGACAGCCTCCGGACGCTGGGCTGCGGGGTCAGTCAGCTCGGCGGTACTAAGCCTGCGGGCGCTTGGCTGCGGGGGTCGACCCTCTGGCCCGGCGTGACTTAGGCCCGAAGCGTCCCCGGATCCCAGCGCGCGCCAAGACTGGGGCGCGGGTCCGGTGCCATCGCCGCGGCGCTTTCCGCCCCTTCCCGACGCCTCGGGGGTTGCGTTCTGTAGGCGGCGGCGGCGGCGGCGGCGGCGGCGGCGGCGGCGGCTTGGCGGGTATTGGGGTGGAGACGGTCGTGGGGGTGGAAGCTCGGTGTGGTACTGTCGCGCCTGCCCGCCGGCGACTCAGGGGAAATTCTGTCGCGTGCCAGGCACCCGGCCACCGTGGCCCGAGAGCCCAAGGTCCTCTTTCCCAGTCCCCCTACCGATGCCGCGGTCGCGCCGTGGAGGCCGGGAGCTCCGAGGCGGACGTGGTGTGCCGGGACGGGATCGGCCCTACGGCAGGGCGGCGGGTCGCCCTGGCCGCCCGGTGATGCGGCTCTGTGCCGCTGACGCGCGCGACGGTTGTCGGGCGCCACCTGGCGGCCGTTTGTATAGCGTTCGTTCCTTCCGGAGCCACGAGGGACGCGATTTGGCCACGTCGCACGCGCTGGACTTCCAGCAGGCCGGCCGTGCTTGCGGGATCGTGCCGGTGGCGCCGGCGTGTCGGTGCCCGGCCTCGGGGCCCGAGGTTGCACCTGCAGGACTACTAGGGTGGTATGGCCGCCTGCACGGGTCGACCAGCACGCGCGGGCGCCCGCGGTGACGGACGGACAGACCGAACGACGGCCCCGGTCGGTGGGGGGGGAACGCCTGAGGTGGTTGGCACCTGGCCGTTCCGGAGCTGCCGACCGAGGCAGGCCGTGTCGGCCGATCGGACGACGCTCCACGGACGCCGAACGCGGAAGCTCCTGGACGCGGGACTCCACCAGCCTGCCCTGTGGTGCTGAGCCTCCTGGCGAGGGCCGCGCGTCTCCAGCAGCCTTCACAGCGGGACTCAGCCTCCGATGCGCGGGCAGCGGGGCTGGATCAGCCTTCCCGGCGCGACTCAGCCTCTGCGTGTGGGGCGCGAGGGTCGACCGGCAGGCCCGGCGGGAGTCAGCCTCCGGGTTTGGGTACGCGGGGGTCGACCACCGAGCCCGGAACGAATCAACATGAGGGCTCGCGGGGAAGGGCGGTGGGACGCGGGTGTAGACCAGCCGGCCAGCGTGAATAGGCCTCCGGGCGCGGGGCAGCCGGGCTGGATCCGCCGTGCAGGCGGGCCTCAGCCTTCGGGCTCTGGACCACGGCGGTCGAACTGCATGCGCGGCGGGCCTGAACCTACGAGCACGGGGCTCCACCAGCCTGCACGGCCGAACTGAGCCTCCTGGCGCGAGGCGCGGGGGTCGACCAGCCGGCCCGGCGGGGCTCGCCCTCCGTGCGCGCGGCTTCACCAGCCCGCAGGGAGGGACTGAGCCTCCGAGCACGGCGCTCCACCCGCCTGCCCGGCAGGTCTGAGTCTCCTGGCGCGGGCAGCGGGGCTCCACCAGCCTCCACAGCAGGACTCAGGCTCCGTGCGCGGGGCTCCAGCAGCCTGGCGCGCGGGACTGAGCCTCCGTGCACGAGGGCCACGGCGGTCGACCAGCCAGCCCGGCGGGACTCTTCGTCCCGGCGCGGGCCACGGGGTTCGACGCGTCGGCCAGGCGCGTAACCGCCTCCGGACGCTGGGCTTCGGGGCTTAAAGAGTCAGCTCCGCGGTACTCAGCCTGCGGGTGCTGGGCTGCGGGGGTCAACCATTCGTCCCGGCGGGAATGAGCCTCCTGGCTCAGGTCACCGGGGTCGACCAGCCGGCCCGGCGGGACACAGCCTCCAGGTGTGGGGCTGGGACGTCGACCAGCCGGCCCGGCGGCACTCATTGTCCGTGCCCGGGCCACGGGTGTAGACCAAACGTCCAGCAGGACTCAGCCTCCGGGCTCAGTGCCACGGGGGTCGACCAGCAGGCACGGCGGAACTGAGCCTCCGAGCACGGAGCTCCACCAGCCTGCCCGGCGGGACTGAGCCTCTGTGCACGGGGTCCGTGGTTTCGACCAGCCTTCCAGGCGGGACTCAGCCTCTGGGTGTGGGGCGCGAGGGTCGACCGGCAGGCCCGACGGGAGTCAGCCTCCAACTTTGGGCCGAGGCGGCCGACTAGTCGGCACGGCGGGAATCAGTCTCCGGGTTTGGGTACGCGGGGGTCGACCACCGAGCACGGAACGAATCAGAATCCGGGCGCGCGGGGAAGGGGTGTGGGACGCGGGTGTGGACCAGCGGGCCAGCGAAACTCAGCCTCCGGTCGCGGGGCAGCGGGGCTGATTCAGCGGTGCAGGCCGGCCTCAGCCTCCGGGCTCTGGACCACGGCGGTCGAACTGCAGGCCCGGCGGGACTGAGCCTACGAGCACGGGGCTCCAGCAGCCTGCACGGTGGGACTGAGCCCCCTGGCGCGAGCCGCGGGGGTCGAACAGCCTGCCCGGCGGGACTCGGCCTCCCTGCGCGGGGCTCCAGCAGCCCTCACAGAGGTACTGAGCCTCCGAGCACGGGGCTCCACCAGCCTGCCCCGCGGTACTGAGCCTCCTGGCGCGGACCGCGGGGTCGACCAGCCAGCCCGGCGGGACTCATCGTCCAGGCGCGAGCCATGGGGTCGACCAGCCGGCCAGGCGGGAAACAGCCTCCGGACGCTGGGCTGCGTGGCTCAGTCAGCTCGGCGGTACTCATCCTGCGGGCGCTGGGCTGCGGGGCTCGACCAGCCTGCCCGGAGGGACTGAGCTTCCGAACATGGGGCTCCACCAGCCTTCACGGCAGAACTGAGCCTCCTGGCTCAGGCCGCGGTGGTCGACCAGCCGGCCCGGCGGGACTCGGCCTCCGGGCGTGGGGCCCTCCAGGCTGCACAGACATACTGAGCCTCCGAGCACGGGGCTCCACCAGCCTGCCCTGTGGGACTGAGCCTCCTGGCGAGGGCCGCGCATCTCCAGCAGCCTTCACAGCGGGACTCAGTTTCACGGCGCGGGGCTCCATCAGCCTGCCCGGGGGGACTCAGCCTCCGGTAGAGGGTCGCAGGTGTAGATAATTCGGCCCGGCGGGACTCAACCTCCGGGTGCACGGGCGAGGGGCTTGGGACGCGTGTGTAGACCAGCCAGCCCGGCGGGACTCATCATCCAGGCACGGGCCACAGTGTTCGAAAAGCCGGCCAGGCGGATCTGAGCCTACGTGCATGGGGCTCCACCAGCCTGCCCATCGTGACTGAGCCTCCGTGCACGGGGTCCGTGGTTTCGACCAGCCTTCCCGGCGGGACTCAGCCTCCGGGTTTGGGTACGCGGGTGTCGACCACCGAGCCCGGAATGAATCAGCATCCCGTCGTGCGGGGAAGGGGCGTGGGACGCAGGTGTAGACCAGCCGGCCGGCGGGACTCAGCCTGCGGGTGGGGGGCGCGGGGGTCGAACAGCAGGCCCGGCGGGAGTCAGCCTCCAGGCTTTGGGCCGAGGCGGTCGACTAGTCGGCTCGGCGGGAGTAAGCCTCCGGACGCTGGGCTGCGTGTCTCAGTCAGCTCGGCGGTAGTCAGCCTGAGGGCGCTGGGCTGCGAGGGTCGACCAGCCCGCCCGGCGGGAATGAGCCTCCTGTCTCAGGCCGCGGTGGTCGACCAGCCGGACCGGCGGGACTCGGCCTCCGGGCGCGGGGCTCCAGCAGCCTGCACAGAGGTACTGAGCCTCCTGGCGCGGACCGCGGGGTCGACCAGCCAGCCCGGCGGGACTCATCGTCCAGGCGCGAGCCACGGGGTTCGACCAGCCTGCCAGGCGGGAGACAGCCTCCGGACGCTGGGCTGCGGGGTCAGTCAGCTCGGCGGTACTAAGCCTGCGGGCGCTTGGCTGCGGGGGTCGACCCTCTGGCCCGGCGTGACTTAGGCCCGAAGCGTCCCCGGATCCCAGCGCGCGCCAAGACTGGGGCGCGGGTCCCGTGCCATCGCCGCGGCGCTTTCCGCCCCTTCCCGACGCCTCGGGGGTTGCGTTCTGTAGGCGGCGGCGGCGGCGGCGGCGGCGGCGGCGGCGGCGGCGGCGGCTTGGAGGGTATTGGGGTGGAGACGGTCGTGGGGGTGGAAGCTCGGTGTGGTATTGTCGCGCCTGCCCGCCGGCGACTCAGGGGAAATTCTGTCGCGTGCCAGGCACCCGGCCACCGTGGCCCGAGAGCCCAAGGTCCTCTTTCCCAGTCCCCCTACCGATGCCGCGGTCGCGCCGTGGAGGCCGGGAGCTCCGAGGCGGACGTGGTGTGCCGGGACGGGATCGGCCCTACGGCAGGGCGGCGGGTCGCCCTGGCCGCCCGGTGATGCGGCTCCGTGCCGCTGACGCGCGCGACGGTTGTCGGGCGCCACCTGGCGGCCGTTTGTATAGCGTTCGTTCCTTCCGGAGCCACGAGGGACGCGATTTGGCCACGTCGCACGCGCTGGACTTCCAGCAGGCCGGCCGTGCTTGCGGGATCGTGCCGGTGGCGCCGGCGTGTCGGTGCCCGGCCTCGGGGCCCGAGGTTGCACCTGCAGGACTACTAGGGTGGTATGGCCGCCTGCACGGGTCGACCAGCACGCGCGGGCGCCCGCGGTGACGGACGGACAGACCGAACGACGGCCCCGGTCGGTGGGGGGGGAACGCCTGAGGTGGTTGGCACCTGGCCGTTCCGGAGCTGCCGACCGAGGCAGGCCGTGTCGGCCGATCGGACGACGCTCCACGGACGCCGAACGCGGAAGCTCCTGGACGCGGGACTCCACCAGCCTGCCCTGTGGTGCTGAGCCTCCTGGCGAGGGCCGCGCGTCTCCAGCAGCCTTCACAGCGGGACTCAGCCTCCGATGCGCGGGCAGCGGGGCTGGATCAGCCTTCCCGGCGCGACTCAGCCTCTGCGTGTGGGGCGCGAGGGTCGACCGGCAGGCCCGGCGGGAGTCAGCCTCCGGGTTTGGGTACGCGGGGGTCGACCACCGAGCCCGGAACGAATCAACATGAGGGCTCGCGGGGAAGGGCGGTGGGACGCGGGTGTAGACAAGCCGGCCAGCGTGAATAGGCCTCCGGGCGCGGGGCAGCCGGGCTGGATCCGCCGTGCAGGCGGGCCTCAGCCTTCGGGCTCTGGACCACGGCGGTCGAACTGCATGCGCGGCGGGCCTGAACCTACGAGCACGGGGCTCCACCAGCCTGCACGGCCGAACTGAGCCTCCTGGCGCGAGGCGCGGGGGTCGACCAGCCGGCCCGGCGGGGCTCGCCCTCCGTGCGCGCGGCTTCACCAGCCCGCAGGGAGGGACTGAGCCTCCGAGCACGGCGCTCCACCCGCCTGCCCGGCAGGTCTGAGTCTCCTGGCGCGGGCAGCGGGGCTCCACCAGCCTCCACAGCAGGACTCAGGCTCCGTGCTCGGGGCTCCACCAGCCTGGCGAGCGGGACTGAGCCTCCGTGCACGAGGGCCACGGCGGTCGACCAGGCGGCACGGAGGGACTCAGCCTCTGCGTGCCGGCCATCAGGGTCGACCAGCCAGCCCGGCGGGACTCTTCGTCCCGGCGCGGGCCACGGGGTTCGACGCGTCGGCCAGGCGCGTAACCGCCTCCGGACGCTGGGCTGCGGGGCTTAAAGAGTCAGCTCCGCGGTACTCAGCCTGCGGGTGCTGGGCTGCGGGGGTCAACCATTCGTCCCGGCGGGAATGAGCCTCCTGGCTCAGATCACCGGGGTCGACCAGCCGGCCCGGCGGGACACAGCCTCCAGGTGTGGGGCTGGGACGTCGACCAGCCGGCCCGGCGGCACTCATTGTCCGTGCCCGGGCCACGGGTGTAGACCAAACGTCCAGCAGGACTCAGCCTCCGGGCTCGGTGCCACGGGGGTCGACCAGCAGGCACGGCGGAACTGAGCCTCCGAGCACGGAGCTCCACCAGCCTGCCCGGCGGGACTGAGCCTCTGTGCACGGGGTCCGTGGTTTCGACCAGCCTTCCAGGCGGGACTCAGCCTCTGGGTGTGGGGCGCGAGGGTCGACCGGCAGGCACGACGGGAGTCAACCTCCAACTTTGGGCCGAGGCGGCCGACTAGTCGGCACGGCGGGAATCAGTCTCCAGGTTTGGGTACGCGGGGGTCGACCACCGAGCACGGAACGAATCAGAATCCGGGCGCGCGGGGAAGGGGTGTGGGACGCGGGTGTGGACCAGCGGGCCAGCGACACTCAGCCTCCGGTCGCGGGGCAGCGGGGCTGATTCAGCGGTGCAGGCCGGCCTCAGCCTCCGGGCTCTGGACCACGGCGGTCGAACTGCAGGCCCGGCGGGACTGAGCCTACGAGCACGGGGCTCCAGCAGCCTGCACGGTGGGACTGAGCCCCATGGCGCGAGCCGCGGGGGTCGAACAGCCTGCCCGGCGGGACTCGGCCTCCCTGCGCGGGGCTCCAGCAGCCCTCACAGAGGTACTGAGCCTCCGAGCACGGGGCTCCACCAGCCTGCCCCGCGGTACTGAGCCTCCTGGCGCGGACCGCGGGGTCGACCAGCCAGCCCGGCGGGACTCATCGTCCAGGCGCGAGCCATGGGGTCGACCAGCCGGCCAGGCGGGAAACAGCCTCCGGACGCTGGGCTGCGTGGCTCAGTCAGCTCGGCGGTACTCATCCTGCGGGCGCTGGGCTGCGGGGCTCGACCAGCCTGCCCGGAGGGACTGAGCTTCCGAACATGGGGCTCCACCAGCCTCCACGGCAGAACTGAGCCTCCTGGCTCAGGCCGCGGTGGTCGACCAGCCGGCCCGGCGGGACTCGGCCTCCGGGCGTGGGGCTCCACCAGGCTGCACAGACATACTGAGCCTCCGAGCACGGGGCTCCACCAGCCTGCCCTGTGGGACTGAGCCTCCTGGCGAGGGCCGCGCGTCTCCAGCAGCCTTCACAGCGGGACTCAGCCTCACGGCGCGGGGCTCCATCAGCCTGCCCGGGGGGACTCAGCCTCCGGTAGAGGGTCGCAGGTGTAGATAATCCGGCCCGGCGGGACTCAACCTCCGGGTGCACGGGCGAGGGGCTTGGCACGCGTGTGTAGACCAGCCAGCCCCGCGGGACTCATCATCCAGGCGCGGGCCACAGTGTTCGAAAAGCCGGCCAGGCGGGTCTGAGCCTCCGTGCATGGGGCTCCACCAGCCTGCCCAGCGGGACTGAGCCTCCGTGCACGGGGTCCGTGGTTTCGACCAGCCTTCCCGGCGGGACTCAGCCTCCGGGTTTGGGTACGCGGGTGTCGACCACCGAGCCCGGAATGAATCAGCATGAGGGCTCGCGGGGAAGGGCCGTGGGACGCGGGTGTAGACCAGCCGGCCAGCGTGAATAGGCCTCCGGGCGCGGGGCAGCCGGGCTGGATACGCCGTGCAGGCGGGCCTCAGCCTTCGGGCTCTGGACCACGGCGGTCGAACTGCATGGCCGGCGGGACTGAGCCTACGAGCACGGGGCTCCAGCAGCCTGCACGGCAGGACTGAGCCTCCTGGCGCGAGGCGCGGGGGTCGTACAGCCGGCCCGTGGGGCTCGCCCTCCGTGCGCGTGGTCCACCAGCCTGCCCCGCGGGACTGAGCCTCCTGGCGCGGACCGCGGGGTCGACCAGCCAGCCCGGCGGGACTCATCGTCCAGGCGCGAGCCATGGGGTCGACCAGCCGGCCAGGCGGGAAACAGCCTCCGGACGCTGGGCTGCGTGGCTCAGTCAGCTCGGCGGTACTCATCCTGCGGGCGCTGGGCTGCGGGGCTCGACCAGCCTGCCCGGAGGGACTGAGCTTCCGAACATGGGGCTCCACCAGCCTTCACGGCAGAACTGAGCCTCCTGGCTCAGGCCGCGGTGGTCGACCAGCCGGCCCGGCGGGACTCGGCCTCCGGGCGTGGGGCCCTCCAGGCTGCACAGACATACTGAGCCTCCGAGCACGGGGCTCCACCAGCCTGCCCTGTGGGACTGAGCCTCCTGGCGAGGGCCGCGCATCTCCAGCAGCCTTCACAGCGGGACTCAGTTTCACGGCGCGGGGCTCCATCAGCCTGCCCGGGGGGACTCAGCCTCCGGTAGAGGGTCGCAGGTGTAGATAATTCGGCCCGGCGGGACTCAACCTCCGGGTGCACGGGCGAGGGGCTTGGGACGCGTGTGTAGACCAGCCAGCCCGGCGGGACTCATCATCCAGGCACGGGCCACAGTGTTCGAAAAGCCGGCCAGGCGGGTCTGAGCCTACGTGCATGGGGCTCCACCAGCCTGCCCATCGTGACTGAGCCTCCGTGCACGGGGTCCGTGGTTTCGACCAGCCTTCCCGGCGGGACTCAGCCTCCGGGTTTGGGTACGCGGGTGTCGACCACCGAGCCCGGAATGAATCAGCATCCCGTCGTGCGGGGAAGGGGCGTGGGACGCAGGTGTAGACCAGCCGGCCGGCGGGACTCAGCCTGCGGGTGGGGGGCGCGGGGGTCGAACAGCAGGCCCGGCGGGAGTCAGCCTCCAGGCTTTGGGCCGAGGCGGTCGACTAGTCGGCTCGGCGGGAGTAAGCCTCCGGACGCTGGGCTGCGTGTCTCAGTCAGCTCGGCGGTAGTCAGCCTGAGGGCGCTGGGCTGCGAGGGTCGACCAGCCCGCCCGGCGGGAATGAGCCTCCTGTCTCAGGCCGCGGTGGTCGACCAGCCGGACCGGCGGGACTCGGCCTCCGGGCGCGGGGCTCCAGCAGCCTGCACAGAGGTACTGAGCCTCCTGGCGCGGACCGCGGGGTCGACCAGCCAGCCCGGCGGGACTCATCGTCCAGGCGCGAGCCACGGGGTTCGACCAGCCTGCCAGGCGGGAGACAGCCTCCGGACGCTGGGCTGCGGGGTCAGTCAGCTCGGCGGTACTAAGCCTGCGGGCGCTTGGCTGCGGGGGTCGACCCTCTGGCCCGGCGTGACTTAGGCCCGAAGCGTCCCCGGATCCCAGCGCGCGCCAAGACTGGGGCGCGGGTCCCGTGCCATCGCCGCGGCGCTTTCCGCCCCTTCCCGACGCCTCGGGGGTTGCGTTCTGTAGGCGGCGGCGGCGGCGGCGGCGGCGGCGGCGGCGGCGGCGGCGGCTTGGAGGGTATTGGGGTGGAGACGGTCGTGGGGGTGGAAGCTCGGTGTGGTATTGTCGCGCCTGCCCGCCGGCGACTCAGGGGAAATTCTGTCGCGTGCCAGGCACCCGGCCACCGTGGCCCGAGAGCCCAAGGTCCTCTTTCCCAGTCCCCCTACCGATGCCGCGGTCGCGCCGTGGAGGCCGGGAGCTCCGAGGCGGACGTGGTGTGCCGGGACGGGATCGGCCCTACGGCAGGGCGGCGGGTCGCCCTGGCCGCCCGGTGATGCGGCTCCGTGCCGCTGACACGCGCGACGGTTGTCGGGCGCCACCTGGCGGCCGTTTGTATAGCGTTCGTTCCTTCCGGAGCCACGAGGGACGCGATTTGGCCACGTCGCACCCGCTGGACTTCCAGCAGGCCGGCCGTGCTTGCGGGATCGTGCCGGTGGCGCCGGCGTGTCGGTGCCCGGCCTCGGGGCCCGAGGTTGCACCTGCAGGACTACTAGGGTGGTATGGCCGCCTGCACGGGTCGACCAGCACGCGCGGGCGCCCGCGGTGACGGACGGACAGACCGAACGACGGCCCCGGTCGGTGGGGGGGGAACGCCTGAGGTGGTTGGCACCTGGCCGTTCCGGAGCTGCCGACCGAGGCAGGCCGTGTCGGCCGATCGGACGACGCTCCACGGACGCCGAACGCGGAAGCTCCTGGACGCGGGACTCCACCAGCCTGCCCTGTGGTGCTGAGCCTCCTGGCGAGGGCCGCGCGTCTCCAGCAGCCTTCACAGCGGGACTCAGCCTCCGATGCGCGGGCAGCGGGGCTGGATCAGCCTTCCCGGCGCGACTCAGCCTCTGCGTGTGGGGCGCGAGGGTCGACCGGCAGGCCCGGCGGGAGTCAGCCTCCGGGTTTGGGTACGCGGGGGTCGACCACCGAGCCCGGAACGAATCAACATGAGGGCTCGCGGGGAAGGGCGGTGGGACGCGGGTGTAGACCAGCCGGCCAGCGTGAATAGGCCTCCGGGCGCGGGGCAGCCGGGCTGGATCCGCCGTGCAGGCGGGCCTCAGCCTTCGGGCTCTGGACCACGGCGGTCGAACTGCATGCGCGGCGGGCCTGAACCTACGAGCACGGGGCTCCACCAGCCTGCACGGCCGAACTGAGCCTCCTGGCGCGAGGCGCGGGGGTCGACCAGCCGGCCCGGCGGGGCTCGCCCTCCGTGCGCGCGGCTTCACCAGCCCGCAGGGAGGGACTGAGCCTCCGAGCACGGCGCTCCACCCGCCTGCCCGGCAGGTCTGAGTCTCCTGGCGCGGGCAGCGGGGCTCCACCAGCCTCCACAGCAGGACTCAGGCTCCGTGCGCGGGGCTCCAGCAGCCTGGCGCGCGGGACTGAGCCTCCGTGCACGAGGGCCACGGCGGTCGACCAGCCAGCCCGGCGGGACTCTTCGTCCCGGCGCGGGCCACGGGGTTCGACGCGTCGGCCAGGCGCGTAACCGCCTCCGGACGCTGGGCTTCGGGGCTTAAAGAGTCAGCTCCGCGGTACTCAGCCTGCGGGTGCTGGGCTGCGGGGGTCAACCATTCGTCCCGGCGGGAATGAGCCTCCTGGCTCAGGTCACCGGGGTCGACCAGCCGGCCCGGCGGGACACAGCCTCCAGGTGTGGGGCTGGGACGTCGACCAGCCGGCCCGGCGGCACTCATTGTCCGTGCCCGGGCCACGGGTGTAGACCAAACGTCCAGCAGGACTCAGCCTCCGGGCTCGGTGCCACGGGGGTCGACCAGCAGGCACGGCGGAACTGAGCCTCCGAGCACGGAGCTCCACCAGCCTGCCCGGCGGGACTGAGCCTCTGTGCACGGGGTCCGTGGTTTCGACCAGCCTTCCAGGCGGGACTCAGCCTCTGGGTGTGGGGCGCGAGGGTCGACCGGCAGGCCCGACGGGAGTCAGCCTCCAACTTTGGGCCGAGGCGGCCGACTAGTCGGCACGGCGGGAATCAGTCTCCAGGTTTGGGTACGCGGGGGTCGACCACCGAGCACGGAACGAATCAGAATCCGGGCGCGCGGGGAAGGGGTGTGGGACGCGGGTGTGGACCAGCGGGCCAGCGACACTCAGCCTCCGGTCGCGGGGCAGCGGGGCTGATTCAGCGGTGCAGGCCGGCCTCAGCCTCCGGGCTCTGGACCACGGCGGTCGAACTGCAGGCCCGGCGGGACTGAGCCTACGAGCACGGGGCTCCAGCAGCCTGCACGGTGGGACTGAGCCCCCTGGCGCGAGCCGCGGGGGTCGAACAGCCTGCCCGGCGGGACTCGGCCTCCCTGCGCGGGGCTCCAGCAGCCCTCACAGAGGTACTGAGCCTCCGAGCACGGGGCTCCACCAGCCTGCCCCGCGGGACTGAGCCTCCTGGCGCGGACCGCGGGGTCGACCAGCCAGCCCGGCGGGACTCATCGTCCAGGCGCGAGCCATGGGGTCGACCAGCCGGCCAGGTGGGAAACAGCCTCCGGACGCTGGGCTGCGTGGCTCAGTCAGCTCGGCGGTACTCATCCTGCGGGCGCTGGGCTGCGGGGCTCGACCAGCCTGCCCGGAGGGACTGAGCTTCCGAACATGGGGCTCCACCAGCCTCCACGGCAGAACTGAACCTCCTGGCTCAGGCCGCGGTGGTCGACCAGCCGGCCCGGCGGGACTCGGCCTCCGGGCGTGGGGCTCCACCAGGCTGCACAGACATACTGAGCCTCCGAGCACGGGGCTCCACCAGCCTGCCCTGTGGGACTGAGCCTCCTGGCGAGGGCCGCGCGTCTCCAGCAGCCTTCACAGCGGGACTCAGCCTCCGGGCGCGGGCAGCAGGGCTGGATCAGCCTTCCCGGCGCGACTGAGCCTCTGCGTGTGGGGCGCGAGGGTCGACCGGCAGGCCCGGCGGGAGTCAGCCTCCGGGTTTGGGTACGCGGGGGTCGACCACCGAGCCCGGAACGAATCAACATGAGGGCTCGCGGGGAAGGGCGGTGGGACGCGGGTGTAGACCAGCCGGCCAGCGTGAATAGGCCTCCGGGCGCGGGGCCGCCGGGCTGGATACGCCGTGCAGGCGGGCCTCAGCCTTCGGGCTCTGGACCACGGCGGTCGAACTGCATGGCCGGCGGGACTGAGCCTACGAGCACGGGGCTCCAGCAGCCTGCACGGCACGACTGAGCCTCCTGGCGCGAGGCGCGGGGGTCGTACAGCCGGCCCGTGGGGCTCGCCCTCCGTGCGCGTGGTCCACCAGCCTGCACAGAGGGACTGAGCCTCTGAGCACGGGGCTCCACCAGCCTGCCCCGCGGTACTGAGCCTCCTGGCGCGGACCGCGGGGGTCGAACAACATGCCCGGCGGGACTCGGCCTCCCTGCGCGGGGCTCCAGCAGCCCTCACAGAGGTACTGAGCCTCCGGCACGGGGCTCCACCAGCCTGCCCCGCGGGACTGAGCCTCCTGGCGCGGACCGCGGGGTCGACCAGCCAGCCCGGCGGGACTCATCGTCCAGGCGCGAGCCATGGGGTCGACCAGCCGGCCAGGCGGGAAACAGCCTCCGGACGCTGGGCTGCGTGGCTCAGTCAGCTCGGCGGTACTCATCCTGCGGGCGCTGGGCTGCGGGGCTCGACCAGCCTGCCCGGAGGGACTGAGCTTCCGAACATGGGGCTCCACCAGCCTTCACGGCAGAACTGAGCCTCCTGGCTCAGGCCGCGGTGGTCGACCAGCCGGCCCGGCGGGACTCGGCCTCCGGGCGTGGGGCCCACCAGGCTGCACAGACATACTGAGCCTCCGAGCACGGGGCTCCACCAGCCTGCCCTGTGGGACTGAGCCTCCTGGCGAGGGCCGCGCATCTCCAGCAGCCTTCACAGCGGGACTCAGTTTCACAGCGCGGGGCTCCATCAGCCTGCCCGGGGGGACTCAGCCTCCGGTAGAGGGTCGCAGGTGTAGATAATTCGGCCCGGCGGGACTCAACCACCGGGTGCACGGGCGAGGGGCTTGGGACGCGTGTGTAGACCAGCCAGCCCGGCGGGACTCATCATCCAGGCACGGGCCACAGTGTTCGAAAAGCCGGCCAGGCGGGTCTGAGCCTACGTGCATGGGGCTCCACCAGCCTGCCCATCGTGACTGAGCCTCCGTGCACGGGGTCCGTGGTTTCGACCAGCCTTCCCGGCGGGACTCAGCCTCCGGGTTTGGGTACGCGGGTGTCGACCACCGAGCCCGGAATGAATCAGCATCCCGTCGTGCGGGGAAGGGGCGTGGGACGCAGGTGTAGACCAGCCGGCCGGCGGGACTCAGCCTGCGGGTGGGGGGCGCGGGGGTCGAACAGCAGGCCCGGCGGGAGTCAGCCTCCAGGCTTTGGGCCGAGGCGGTCGACTAGTCGGCTCGGCGGGAGTAAGCCTCCGGACGCTGGGCTGCGTGTCTCAGTCAGCTCGGCGGTAGTCAGCCTGAGGGCGCTGGGCTGCGAGGGTCGACCAGCCCGCCCGGCGGGAATGAGCCTCCTGTCTCAGGCCGCGGTGGTCGACCAGCCGGACCGGCGGGACTCGGCCTCCGGGCGCGGGGCTCCAGCAGCCTGCACAGAGGTACTGAGCCTCCTGGCGCGGACCGCGGGGTCGACCAGCCAGCCCGGCGGGACTCATCGTCCAGGCGCGAGCCACGGGGTTCGACCAGCCTGCCAGGCGGGAGACAGCCTCCGGACGCTGGGCTGCGGGGTCAGTCAGCTCGGCGGTACTAAGCCTGCGGGCGCTTGGCTGCGGGGGTCGACCCTCTGGCCCGGCGTGACTTAGGCCCGAAGCGTCCCCGGATCCCAGCGCGCGCCAAGACTGGGGCGCGGGTCCGGTGCCATCGCCGCGGCGCTTTCCGCCCCTTCCCGACGCCTCGGGGGTTGCGTTCTGTAGGCGGCGGCGGCGGCGGCGGCGGCGGCGGCGGCGGCTTGGCGGGTATTGGGGTGGAGACGGTCGTGGGGGTGGAAGCTCGGTGTGGTACTGTCGCGCCTGCCCGCCGGCGACTCAGGGGAAATTCTGTCGCGTGCCAGGCACCCGGCCACCGTGGCCCGAGAGCCCAAGGTCCTCTTTCCCAGTCCCCCTACCGATGCCGCGGTCGCGCCGTGGAGGCCGGGAGCTCCGAGGCGGACGTGGTGTGCCGGGACGGGATCGGCCCTACGGCAGGGCGGCGGGTCGCCCTGGCCGCCCGGTGATGCGGCTCTGTGCCGCTGACGCGCGCGACGGTTGTCGGGCGCCACCTGGCGGCCGTTTGTATAGCGTTCGTTCCTTCCGGAGCCACGAGGGACGCGATTTGGCCACGTCGCACGCGCTGGACTTCCAGCAGGCCGGCCGTGCTTGCGGGATCGTGCCGGTGGCGCCGGCGTGTCGGTGCCCGGCCTCGGGGCCCGAGGTTGCACCTGCAGGACTACTAGGGTGGTATGGCCGCCTGCACGGGTCGACCAGCACGCGCGGGCGCCCGCGGTGACGGACGGACAGACCGAACGACGGCCCCGGTCGGTGGGGGGGGAACGCCTGAGGTGGTTGGCACCTGGCCGTTCCGGAGCTGCCGACCGAGGCAGGCCGTGTCGGCCGATCGGACGACGCTCCACGGACGCCGAACGCGGAAGCTCCTGGACGCGGGACTCCACCAGCCTGCCCTGTGGTGCTGAGCCTCCTGGCGAGGGCCGCGCGTCTCCAGCAGCCTTCACAGCGGGACTCAGCCTCCGATGCGCGGGCAGCGGGGCTGGATCAGCCTTCCCGGCGCGACTCAGCCTCTGCGTGTGGGGCGCGAGGGTCGACCGGCAGGCCCGGCGGCAGTCAGCCTCCGGGTTTGGGTACGCGGGGGTCGACCACCGAGCCCGGAACGAATCAACATGAGGGCTCGCGGGGAAGGGCGGTGGGACGCGGGTGTAGACCAGCCGGCCAGCGTGAATAGGCCTCCGGGCGCGGGGCAGCCGGGCTGGATCCGCCGTGCAGGCGGGCCTCAGCCTTCGGGCTCTGGACCACGGCGGTCGAACTGCATGCGCGGCGGGCCTGAACCTACGAGCACGGGGCTCCACCAGCCTGCACGGCCGAACTGAGCCTCCTGGCGCGAGGCGCGGGGGTCGACCAGCCGGCCCGGCGGGGCTCGCCCTCCGTGCGCGCGGCTTCACCAGCCCGCAGGGAGGGACTGAGCCTCCGAGCACGGCGCTCCACCCGCCTGCCCGGCAGGTCTGAGTCTCCTGGCGCGGGCAGCGGGGCTCCACCAGCCTCCACAGCAGGACTCAGGCTCCGTGCGCGGGGCTCCAGCAGCCTGGCGCGCGGGACTGAGCCTCCGTGCACGAGGGCCACGGCGGTCGACCAGCCAGCCCGGCGGGACTCTTCGTCCCGGCGCGGGCCACGGGGTTCGACGCGTCGGCCAGGCGCGTAACCGCCTCCGGACGCTGGGCTTCGGGGCTTAAAGAGTCAGCTCCGCGGTACTCAGCCTGCGGGTGCTGGGCTGCGGGGGTCAACCATTCGTCCCGGCGGGAATGAGCCTCCTGGCTCAGGTCACCGGGGTCGACCAGCCGGCCCGGCGGGACACAGCCTCCAGGTGTGGGGCTGGGACGTCGACCAGCCGGCCCGGCGGCACTCATTGTCCGTGCCCGGGCCACGGGTGTAGACCAAACGTCCAGCAGGACTCAGCCTCCGGGCTCGGTGCCACGGGGGTCGACCAGCAGGCACGGCGGAACTGAGCCTCCGAGCACGGAGCTCCACCAGCCTGCCCGGCGGGACTGAGCCTCTGTGCACGGGGTCCGTGGTTTCGACCAGCCTTCCAGGCGGGACTCAGCCTCTGGGTGTGGGGCGCGAGGGTCGACCGGCAGGCCCGACGGGAGTCAGCCTCCAACTTTGGGCCGAGGCGGCCGACTAGTCGGCACGGCGGGAATCAGTCTCCAGGTTTGGGTACGCGGGGGTCGACCACCGAGCACGGAACGAATCAGAATCCGGGCGCGCGGGGAAGGGGTGTGGGACGCGGGTGTGGACCAGCGGGCCAGCGACACTCAGCCTCCGGTCGCGGGGCAGCGGGGCTGATTCAGCGGTGCAGGCCGGCCTCAGCCTCCGGGCTCTGGACCACGGCGGTCGAACTGCAGGCCCGGCGGGACTGAGCCTACGAGCACGGGGCTCCAGCAGCCTGCACGGTGGGACTGAGCCCCCTGGCGCGAGCCGCGGGGGTCGAACAGCCTGCCCGGCGGGACTCGGCCTCCCTGCGCGGGGCTCCAGCAGCCCTCACAGAGGTACTGAGCCTCCGAGCACGGGGCTCCACCAGCCTGCCCCGCGGTACTGAGCCTCCTGGCGCGGACCGCGGGGTCGACCAGCCAGCCCGGCGGGACTCATCGTCCAGGCGCGAGCCATGGGGTCGACCAGCCGGCCAGGCGGGAAACAGCCTCCGGACGCTGGGCTGCGTGGCTCAGTCAGCTCGGCGGTACTCATCCTGCGGGCGCTGGGCTGCGGGGCTCGACCAGCCTGCCCGGAGGGACTGAGCTTCCGAACATGGGGCTCCACCAGCCTCCACGGCAGAACTGAGCCTCCTGGCTCAGGCCGCGGTGGTCGACCAGCCGGCCCGGCGGGACTCGGCCTCCGGGCGTGGGGCTCCACCAGGCTGCACAGACATACTGAGCCTCCGAGCACGGGGCTCCACCAGCCTGCCCTGTGGGACTGAGCCTCCTGGCGAGGGCCGCGCGTCTCCAGCAGCCTTCACAGCGGGACTCAGCCTCACGGCGCGGGGCTCCATCAGCCTGCCCGGGGGGACTCAGCCTCCGGTAGAGGGTCGCAGGTGTAGATAATCCGGCCCGGCGGGACTCAACCTCCGGGTGCACGGGCGAGGGGCTTGGCACGCGTGTGTAGACCAGCCAGCCCCGCGGGACTCATCATCCAGGCGCGGGCCACAGTGTTCGAAAAGCCGGCCAGGCGGGTCTGAGCCTCCGTGCATGGGGCTCCACCAGCCTGCCCAGCGGGACTGAGCCTCCGTGCACGGGGTCCGTGGTTTCGACCAGCCTTCCCGGCGGGACTCAGCCTCCGGGTTTGGGTACGCGGGTGTCGACCACCGAGCCCGGAATGAATCAGCATGAGGGCTCGCGGGGAAGGGCCGTGGGACGCGGGTGTAGACCAGCCGGCCAGCGTGAATAGGCCTCCGGGCGCGGGGCAGCCGGGCTGGATACGCCGTGCAGGCGGGCCTCAGCCTTCGGGCTCTGGACCACGGCGGTCGAACTGCATGGCCGGCGGGACTGAGCCTACGAGCACGGGGCTCCAGCAGCCTGCACGGCAGGACTGAGCCTCCTGGCGCGAGGCGCGGGGGTCGTACAGCCGGCCCGTGGGGCTCGCCCTCCGTGCGCGTGGTCCACCAGCCTGCCCCGCGGGACTGAGCCTCCTGGCGCGGACCGCGGGGTCGACCAGCCAGCCCGGCGGGACTCATCGTCCAGGCGCGAGCCATGGGGTCGACCAGCCGGCCAGGCGGGAAACAGCCTCCGGACGCTGGGCTGCGTGGCTCAGTCAGCTCGGCGGTACTCATCCTGCGGGCGCTGGGCTGCGGGGCTCGACCAGCCTGCCCGGAGGGACTGAGCTTCCGAACATGGGGCTCCACCAGCCTTCACGGCAGAACTGAGCCTCCTGGCTCAGGCCGCGGTGGTCGACCAGCCGGCCCGGCGGGACTCGGCCTCCGGGCGTGGGGCCCTCCAGGCTGCACAGACATACTGAGCCTCCGAGCACGGGGCTCCACCAGCCTGCCCTGTGGGACTGAGCCTCCTGGCGAGGGCCGCGCATCTCCAGCAGCCTTCACAGCGGGACTCAGTTTCACGGCGCGGGGCTCCATCAGCCTGCCCGGGGGGACTCAGCCTCCGGTAGAGGGTCGCAGGTGTAGATAATTCGGCCCGGCGGGACTCAACCTCCGGGTGCACGGGCGAGGGGCTTGGGACGCGTGTGTAGACCAGCCAGCCCGGCGGGACTCATCATCCAGGCACGGGCCACAGTGTTCGAAAAGCTGGCCAGGCGGGTCTGAGCCTACGTGCATGGGGCTCCACCAGCCTGCCCATCGTGACTGAGCCTCCGTGCACGGGGTCCGTGGTTTCGACCAGCCTTCCCGGCGGGACTCAGCCTCCGGGTTTGGGTACGCGGGTGTCGACCACCGAGCCCGGAATGAATCAGCATCCCGTCGTGCGGGGAAGGGGCGTGGGACGCAGGTGTAGACCAGCCGGCCGGCGGGACTCAGCCTGCGGGTGGGGGGCGCGGGGGTCGAACAGCAGGCCCGGCGGGAGTCAGCCTCCAGGCTTTGGGCCGAGGCGGTCGACTAGTCGGCTCGGCGGGAGTAAGCCTCCGGACGCTGGGCTGCGTGTCTCAGTCAGCTCGGCGGTAGTCAGCCTGAGGGCGCTGGGCTGCGAGGGTCGACCAGCCCGCCCGGCGGGAATGAGCCTCCTGTCTCAGGCCGCGGTGGTCGACCAGCCGGACCGGCGGGACTCGGCCTCCGGGCGCGGGGCTCCAGCAGCCTGCACAGAGGTACTGAGCCTCCTGGCGCGGACCGCGGGGTCGACCAGCCAGCCCGGCGGGACTCATCGTCCAGGCGCGAGCCACGGGGTTCGACCAGCCTGCCAGGCGGGAGACAGCCTCCGGACGCTGGGCTGCGGGGTCAGTCAGCTCGGCGGTACTAAGCCTGCGGGCGCTTGGCTGCGGGGGTCGACCCTCTGGCCCGGCGTGACTTAGGCCCGAAGCGTCCCCGGATCCCAGCGCGCGCCAAGACTGGGGCGCGGGTCCCGTGCCATCGCCGCGGCGCTTTCCGCCCCTTCCCGACGCCTCGGGGGTTGCGTTCTGTAGGCGGCGGCGGCGGCGGCGGCGGCGGCGGCGGCGGCGGCGGCGGCTTGGAGGGTATTGGGGTGGAGACGGTCGTGGGGGTGGAAGCTCGGTGTGGTATTGTCGCGCCTGCCCGCCGGCGACTCAGGGGAAATTCTGTCGCGTGCCAGGCACCCGGCCACCGTGGCCCGAGAGCCCAAGGTCCTCTTTCCCAGTCCCCCTACCGATGCCGCGGTCGCGCCGTGGAGGCCGGGAGCTCCGAGGCGGACGTGGTGTGCCGGGACGGGATCGGCCCTACGGCAGGGCGGCGGGTCGCCCTGGCCGCCCGGTGATGCGGCTCCGTGCCGCTGACGCGCGCGACGGTTGTCGGGCGCCACCTGGCGGCCGTTTGTATAGCGTTCGTTCCTTCCGGAGCCACGAGGGACGCGATTTGGCCACGTCGCACGCGCTGGACTTCCAGCAGGCCGGCCGTGCTTGCGGGATCGTGCCGGTGGCGCCGGCGTGTCGGTGCCCGGCCTCGGGGCCCGAGGTTGCACCTGCAGGACTACTAGGGTGGTATGGCCGCCTGCACGGGTCGACCAGCACGCGCGGGCGCCCGCGGTGACGGACGGACAGACCGAACGACGGCCCCGGTCGGTGGGGGGGGAACGCCTGAGGTGGTTGGCACCTGGCCGTTCCGGAGCTGCCGACCGAGGCAGGCCGTGTCGGCCGATCGGACGACGCTCCACGGACGCCGAACGCGGAAGCTCCTGGACGCGGGACTCCACCAGCCTGCCCTGTGGTGCTGAGCCTCCTGGCGAGGGCCGCGCGTCTCCAGCAGCCTTCACAGCGGGACTCAGCCTCCGATGCGCGGGCAGCGGGGCTGGATCAGCCTTCCCGGCGCGACTCAGCCTCTGCGTGTGGGGCGCGAGGGTCGACCGGCAGGCCCGGCGGGAGTCAGCCTCCGGGTTTGGGTACGCGGGGGTCGACCACCGAGCCCGGAACGAATCAACATGAGGGCTCGCGGGGAAGGGCGGTGGGACGCGGGTGTAGACAAGCCGGCCAGCGTGAATAGGCCTCCGGGCGCGGGGCAGCCGGGCTGGATCCGCCGTGCAGGCGGGCCTCAGCCTTCGGGCTCTGGACCACGGCGGTCGAACTGCATGCGCGGCGGGCCTGAACCTACGAGCACGGGGCTCCACCAGCCTGCACGGCCGAACTGAGCCTCCTGGCGCGAGGCGCGGGGGTCGACCAGCCGGCCCGGCGGGGCTCGCCCTCCGTGCGCGCGGCTTCACCAGCCCGCAGGGAGGGACTGAGCCTCCGAGCACGGCGCTCCACCCGCCTGCCCGGCAGGTCTGAGTCTCCTGGCGCGGGCAGCGGGGCTCCACCAGCCTCCACAGCAGGACTCAGGCTCCGTGCTCGGGGCTCCACCAGCCTGGCGAGCGGGACTGAGCCTCCGTGCACGAGGGCCACGGCGGTCGACCAGGCGGCACGGAGGGACTCAGCCTCTGCGTGCCGGCCATCAGGGTCGACCAGCCAGCCCGGCGGGACTCTTCGTCCCGGCGCGGGCCACGGGGTTCGACGCGTCGGCCAGGCGCGTAACCGCCTCCGGACGCTGGGCTGCGGGGCTTAAAGAGTCAGCTCCGCGGTACTCAGCCTGCGGGTGCTGGGCTGCGGGGGTCAACCATTCGTCCCGGCGGGAATGAGCCTCCTGGCTCAGATCACCGGGGTCGACCAGCCGGCCCGGCGGGACACAGCCTCCAGGTGTGGGGCTGGGACGTCGACCAGCCGGCCCGGCGGCACTCATTGTCCGTGCCCGGGCCACGGGTGTAGACCAAACGTCCAGCAGGACTCAGCCTCCGGGCTCGGTGCCACGGGGGTCGACCAGCAGGCACGGCGGAACTGAGCCTCCGAGCACGGAGCTCCACCAGCCTGCCCGGCGGGACTGAGCCTCTGTGCACGGGGTCCGTGGTTTCGACCAGCCTTCCAGGCGGGACTCAGCCTCTGGGTGTGGGGCGCGAGGGTCGACCGGCAGGCACGACGGGAGTCAACCTCCAACTTTGGGCCGAGGCGGCCGACTAGTCGGCACGGCGGGAATCAGTCTCCAGGTTTGGGTACGCGGGGGTCGACCACCGAGCACGGAACGAATCAGAATCCGGGCGCGCGGGGAAGGGGTGTGGGACGCGGGTGTGGACCAGCGGGCCAGCGACACTCAGCCTCCGGTCGCGGGGCAGCGGGGCTGATTCAGCGGTGCAGGCCGGCCTCAGCCTCCGGGCTCTGGACCACGGCGGTCGAACTGCAGGCCCGGCGGGACTGAGCCTACGAGCACGGGGCTCCAGCAGCCTGCACGGTGGGACTGAGCCCCATGGCGCGAGCCGCGGGGGTCGAACAGCCTGCCCGGCGGGACTCGGCCTCCCTGCGCGGGGCTCCAGCAGCCCTCACAGAGGTACTGAGCCTCCGAGCACGGGGCTCCACCAGCCTGCCCCGCGGTACTGAGCCTCCTGGCGCGGACCGCGGGGTCGACCAGCCAGCCCGGCGGGACTCATCGTCCAGGCGCGAGCCATGGGGTCGACCAGCCGGCCAGGCGGGAAACAGCCTCCGGACGCTGGGCTGCGTGGCTCAGTCAGCTCGGCGGTACTCATCCTGCGGGCGCTGGGCTGCGGGGCTCGACCAGCCTGCCCGGAGGGACTGAGCTTCCGAACATGGGGCTCCACCAGCCTCCACGGCAGAACTGAGCCTCCTGGCTCAGGCCGCGGTGGTCGACCAGCCGGCCCGGCGGGACTCGGCCTCCGGGCGTGGGGCTCCACCAGGCTGCACAGACATACTGAGCCTCCGAGCACGGGGCTCCACCAGCCTGCCCTGTGGGACTGAGCCTCCTGGCGAGGGCCGCGCGTCTCCAGCAGCCTTCACAGCGGGACTCAGCCTCACGGCGCGGGGCTCCATCAGCCTGCCCGGGGGGACTCAGCCTCCGGTAGAGGGTCGCAGGTGTAGATAATCCGGCCCGGCGGGACTCAACCTCCGGGTGCACGGGCGAGGGGCTTGGCACGCGTGTGTAGACCAGCCAGCCCCGCGGGACTCATCATCCAGGCGCGGGCCACAGTGTTCGAAAAGCCGGCCAGGCGGGTCTGAGCCTCCGTGCATGGGGCTCCACCAGCCTGCCCAGCGGGACTGAGCCTCCGTGCACGGGGTCCGTGGTTTCGACCAGCCTTCCCGGCGGGACTCAGCCTCCGGGTTTGGGTACGCGGGTGTCGACCACCGAGCCCGGAATGAATCAGCATGAGGGCTCGCGGGGAAGGGCCGTGGGACGCGGGTGTAGACCAGCCGGCCAGCGTGAATAGGCCTCCGGGCGCGGGGCAGCCGGGCTGGATACGCCGTGCAGGCGGGCCTCAGCCTTCGGGCTCTGGACCACGGCGGTCGAACTGCATGGCCGGCGGGACTGAGCCTACGAGCACGGGGCTCCAGCAGCCTGCACGGCAGGACTGAGCCTCCTGGCGCGAGGCGCGGGGGTCGTACAGCCGGCCCGTGGGGCTCGCCCTCCGTGCGCGTGGTCCACCAGCCTGCCCCGCGGGACTGAGCCTCCTGGCGCGGACCGGGGGGTCGACCAGCCAGCCCGGCGGGACTCATCGTCCAGGCGCGAGCCATGGGGTCGACCAGCCGGCCAGGCGGGAAACAGCCTCCGGACGCTGGGCTGCGTGGCTCAGTCAGCTCGGCGGTACTCATCCTGCGGGCGCTGGGCTGCGGGGCTCGACCAGCCTGCCCGGAGGGACTGAGCTTCCGAACATGGGGCTCCACCAGCCTTCACGGCAGAACTGAGCCTCCTGGCTCAGGCCGCGGTGGTGGACCAGCCGGCCCGGCGGGACTCGGCCTCCGGGCGTGGGGCCCTCCAGGCTGCACAGACATACTGAGCCTCCGAGCACGGGGCTCCACCAGCCTGCCCTGTGGGACTGAGCCTCCTGGCGAGGGCCGCGCATCTCCAGCAGCCTTCACAGCGGGACTCAGTTTCACGGCGCGGGGCTCCATCAGCCTGCCCGGGGGGACTCAGCCTCCGGTAGAGGGTCGCAGGTGTAGATAATTCGGCCCGGCGGGACTCAACCTCCGGGTGCACGGGCGAGGGGCTTGGGACGCGTGTGTAGACCAGCCAGCCCGGCGGGACTCATCATCCAGGCACGGGCCACAGTGTTCGAAAAGCCGGCCAGGCGGGTCTGAGCCTACGTGCATGGGGCTCCACCAGCCTGCCCATCGTGACTGAGCCTCCGTGCACGGGGTCCGTGGTTTCGACCAGCCTTCCCGGCGGGACTCAGCCTCCGGGTTTGGGTACGCGGGTGTCGACCACCGAGCCCGGAATGAATCAGCATCCCGTCGTGCGGGGAAGGGGCGTGGGACGCAGGTGTAGACCAGCCGGCCGGCGGGACTCAGCCTGCGGGTGGGGGGCGCGGGGGTCGAACAGCAGGCCCGGCGGGAGTCAGCCTCCAGGCTTTGGGCCGAGGCGGTCGACTAGTCGGCTCGGCGGGAGTAAGCCTCCGGACGCTGGGCTGCGTGTCTCAGTCAGCTCGGCGGTAGTCAGCCTGAGGGCGCTGGGCTGCGAGGGTCGACCAGCCCGCCCGGCGGGAATGAGCCTCCTGTCTCAGGCCGCGGTGGTCGACCAGCCGGACCGGCGGGACTCGGCCTCCGGGCGCGGGGCTCCAGCAGCCTGCACAGAGGTACTGAGCCTCCTGGCGCGGACCGCGGGGTCGACCAGCCAGCCCGGCGGGACTCATCGTCCAGGCGCGAGCCACGGGGTTCGACCAGCCTGCCAGGCGGGAGACAGCCTCCGGACGCTGGGCTGCGGGGTCAGTCAGCTCGGCGGTACTAAGCCTGCGGGCGCTTGGCTGCGGGGGTCGACCCTCTGGCCCGGCGTGACTTAGGCCCGAAGCGTCCCCGGATCCCAGCGCGCGCCAAGACTGGGGCGCGGGTCCCGTGCCATCGCCGCGGCGCTTTCCGCCCCTTCCCGACGCCTCGGGGGTTGCGTTCTGTAGGCGGCGGCGGCGGCGGCGGCGGCGGCGGCGGCGGCGGCGGCGGCGGCTTGGAGGGTATTGGGGTGGAGACGGTCGTGGGGGTGGAAGCTCGGTGTGGTATTGTCGCGCCTGCCCGCCGGCGACTCAGGGGAAATTCTGTCGCGTGCCAGGCACCCGGCCACCGTGGCCCGAGAGCCCAAGGTCCTCTTTCCCAGTCCCCCTACCGATGCCGCGGTCGCGCCGTGGAGGCCGGGAGCTCCGAGGCGGACGTGGTGTGCCGGGACGGGATCGGCCCTACGGCAGGGCGGCGGGTCGCCCTGGCCGCCCGGTGATGCGGCTCCGTGCCGCTGACACGCGCGACGGTTGTCGGGCGCCACCTGGCGGCCGTTTGTATAGCGTTCGTTCCTTCCGGAGCCACGAGGGACGCGATTTGGCCACGTCGCACCCGCTGGACTTCCAGCAGGCCGGCCGTGCTTGCGGGATCGTGCCGGTGGCGCCGGCGTGTCGGTGCCCGGCCTCGGGGCCCGAGGTTGCACCTGCAGGACTACTAGGGTGGTATGGCCGCCTGCACGGGTCGACCAGCACGCGCGGGCGCCCGCGGTGACGGACGGACAGACCGAACGACGGCCCCGGTCGGTGGGGGGGGAACGCCTGAGGTGGTTGGCACCTGGCCGTTCCGGAGCTGCCGACCGAGGCAGGCCGTGTCGGCCGATCGGACGACGCTCCACGGACGCCGAACGCGGAAGCTCCTGGACGCGGGACTCCACCAGCCTGCCCTGTGGTGCTGAGCCTCCTGGCGAGGGCCGCGCGTCTCCAGCAGCCTTCACAGCGGGACTCAGCCTCCGATGCGCGGGCAGCGGGGCTGGATCAGCCTTCCCGGCGCGACTCAGCCTCTGCGTGTGGGGCGCGAGGGTCGACCGGCAGGCCCGGCGGGAGTCAGCCTCCGGGTTTGGGTACGCGGGGGTCGACCACCGAGCCCGGAACGAATCAACATGAGGGCTCGCGGGGAAGGGCGGTGGGACGCGGGTGTAGACCAGCCGGCCAGCGTGAATAGGCCTCCGGGCGCGGGGCAGCCGGGCTGGATCCGCCGTGCAGGCGGGCCTCAGCCTTCGGGCTCTGGACCACGGCGGTCGAACTGCATGCGCGGCGGGCCTGAACCTACGAGCACGGGGCTCCACCAGCCTGCACGGCCGAACTGAGCCTCCTGGCGCGAGGCGCGGGGGTCGACCAGCCGGCCCGGCGGGGCTCGCCCTCCGTGCGCGCGGCTTCACCAGCCCGCAGGGAGGGACTGAGCCTCCGAGCACGGCGCTCCACCCGCCTGCCCGGCAGGTCTGAGTCTCCTGGCGCGGGCAGCGGGGCTCCACCAGCCTCCACAGCAGGACTCAGGCTCCGTGCGCGGGGCTCCAGCAGCCTGGCGCGCGGGACTGAGCCTCCGTGCACGAGGGCCACGGCGGTCGACCAGCCAGCCCGGCGGGACTCTTCGTCCCGGCGCGGGCCACGGGGTTCGACGCGTCGGCCAGGCGCGTAACCGCCTCCGGACGCTGGGCTTCGGGGCTTAAAGAGTCAGCTCCGCGGTACTCAGCCTGCGGGTGCTGGGCTGCGGGGGTCAACCATTCGTCCCGGCGGGAATGAGCCTCCTGGCTCAGGTCACCGGGGTCGACCAGCCGGCCCGGCGGGACACAGCCTCCAGGTGTGGGGCTGGGACGTCGACCAGCCGGCCCGGCGGCACTCATTGTCCGTGCCCGGGCCACGGGTGTAGACCAAACGTCCAGCAGGACTCAGCCTCCGGGCTCGGTGCCACGGGGGTCGACCAGCAGGCACGGCGGAACTGAGCCTCCGAGCACGGAGCTCCACCAGCCTGCCCGGCGGGACTGAGCCTCTGTGCACGGGGTCCGTGGTTTCGACCAGCCTTCCAGGCGGGACTCAGCCTCTGGGTGTGGGGCGCGAGGGTCGACCGGCAGGCCCGACGGGAGTCAGCCTCCAACTTTGGGCCGAGGCGGCCGACTAGTCGGCACGGCGGGAATCAGTCTCCAGGTTTGGGTACGCGGGGGTCGACCACCGAGCACGGAACGAATCAGAATCCGGGCGCGCGGGGAAGGGGTGTGGGACGCGGGTGTGGACCAGCGGGCCAGCGACACTCAGCCTCCGGTCGCGGGGCAGCGGGGCTGATTCAGCGGTGCAGGCCGGCCTCAGCCTCCGGGCTCTGGACCACGGCGGTCGAACTGCAGGCCCGGCGGGACTGAGCCTACGAGCACGGGGCTCCAGCAGCCTGCACGGTGGGACTGAGCCCCCTGGCGCGAGCCGCGGGGGTCGAACAGCCTGCCCGGCGGGACTCGGCCTCCCTGCGCGGGGCTCCAGCAGCCCTCACAGAGGTACTGAGCCTCCGAGCACGGGGCTCCACCAGCCTGCCCCGCGGGACTGAGCCTCCTGGCGCGGACCGCGGGGTCGACCAGCCAGCCCGGCGGGACTCATCGTCCAGGCGCGAGCCATGGGGTCGACCAGCCGGCCAGGTGGGAAACAGCCTCCGGACGCTGGGCTGCGTGGCTCAGTCAGCTCGGCGGTACTCATCCTGCGGGCGCTGGGCTGCGGGGCTCGACCAGCCTGCCCGGAGGGACTGAGCTTCCGAACATGGGGCTCCACCAGCCTCCACGGCAGAACTGAACCTCCTGGCTCAGGCCGCGGTGGTCGACCAGCCGGCCCGGCGGGACTCGGCCTCCGGGCGTGGGGCTCCACCAGGCTGCACAGACATACTGAGCCTCCGAGCACGGGGCTCCACCAGCCTGCCCTGTGGGACTGAGCCTCCTGGCGAGGGCCGCGCGTCTCCAGCAGCCTTCACAGCGGGACTCAGCCTCCGGGCGCGGGCAGCAGGGCTGGATCAGCCTTCCCGGCGCGACTGAGCCTCTGCGTGTGGGGCGCGAGGGTCGACCGGCAGGCCCGGCGGGAGTCAGCCTCCGGGTTTGGGTACGCGGGGGTCGACCACCGAGCCCGGAACGAATCAACATGAGGGCTCGCGGGGAAGGGCGGTGGGACGCGGGTGTAGACCAGCCGGCCAGCGTGAATAGGCCTCCGGGCGCGGGGCCGCCGGGCTGGATACGCCGTGCAGGCGGGCCTCAGCCTTCGGGCTCTGGACCACGGCGGTCGAACTGCATGGCCGGCGGGACTGAGCCTACGAGCACGGGGCTCCAGCAGCCTGCACGGCACGACTGAGCCTCCTGGCGCGAGGCGCGGGGGTCGTACAGCCGGCCCGTGGGGCTCGCCCTCCGTGCGCGTGGTCCACCAGCCTGCACAGAGGGACTGAGCCTCTGAGCACGGGGCTCCACCAGCCTGCCCCGCGGTACTGAGCCTCCTGGCGCGGACCGCGGGGGTCGAACAACATGCCCGGCGGGACTCGGCCTCCCTGCGCGGGGCTCCAGCAGCCCTCACAGAGGTACTGAGCCTCCGGCACGGGGCTCCACCAGCCTGCCCCGCGGGACTGAGCCTCCTGGCGCGGACCGCGGGGTCGACCAGCCAGCCCGGCGGGACTCATCGTCCAGGCGCGAGCCATGGGGTCGACCAGCCGGCCAGGCGGGAAACAGCCTCCGGACGCTGGGCTGCGTGGCTCAGTCAGCTCGGCGGTACTCATCCTGCGGGCGCTGGGCTGCGGGGCTCGACCAGCCTGCCCGGAGGGACTGAGCTTCCGAACATGGGGCTCCACCAGCCTTCACGGCAGAACTGAGCCTCCTGGCTCAGGCCGCGGTGGTCGACCAGCCGGCCCGGCGGGACTCGGCCTCCGGGCGTGGGGCCCACCAGGCTGCACAGACATACTGAGCCTCCGAGCACGGGGCTCCACCAGCCTGCCCTGTGGGACTGAGCCTCCTGGCGAGGGCCGCGCATCTCCAGCAGCCTTCACAGCGGGACTCAGTTTCACAGCGCGGGGCTCCATCAGCCTGCCCGGGGGGACTCAGCCTCCGGTAGAGGGTCGCAGGTGTAGATAATTCGGCCCGGCGGGACTCAACCACCGGGTGCACGGGCGAGGGGCTTGGGACGCGTGTGTAGACCAGCCAGCCCGGCGGGACTCATCATCCAGGCACGGGCCACAGTGTTCGAAAAGCCGGCCAGGCGGGTCTGAGCCTACGTGCATGGGGCTCCACCAGCCTGCCCATCGTGACTGAGCCTCCGTGCACGGGGTCCGTGGTTTCGACCAGCCTTCCCGGCGGGACTCAGCCTCCGGGTTTGGGTACGCGGGTGTCGACCACCGAGCCCGGAATGAATCAGCATCCCGTCGTGCGGGGAAGGGGCGTGGGACGCAGGTGTAGACCAGCCGGCCGGCGGGACTCAGCCTGCGGGTGGGGGGCGCGGGGGTCGAACAGCAGGCCCGGCGGGAGTCAGCCTCCAGGCTTTGGGCCGAGGCGGTCGACTAGTCGGCTCGGCGGGAGTAAGCCTCCGGACGCTGGGCTGCGTGTCTCAGTCAGCTCGGCGGTAGTCAGCCTGAGGGCGCTGGGCTGCGAGGGTCGACCAGCCCGCCCGGCGGGAATGAGCCTCCTGTCTCAGGCCGCGGTGGTCGACCAGCCGGACCGGCGGGACTCGGCCTCCGGGCGCGGGGCTCCAGCAGCCTGCACAGAGGTACTGAGCCTCCTGGCGCGGACCGCGGGGTCGACCAGCCAGCCCGGCGGGACTCATCGTCCAGGCGCGAGCCACGGGGTTCGACCAGCCTGCCAGGCGGGAGACAGCCTCCGGACGCTGGGCTGCGGGGTCAGTCAGCTCGGCGGTACTAAGCCTGCGGGCGCTTGGCTGCGGGGGTCGACCCTCTGGCCCGGCGTGACTTAGGCCCGAAGCGTCCCCGGATCCCAGCGCGCGCCAAGACTGGGGCGCGGGTCCGGTGCCATCGCCGCGGCGCTTTCCGCCCCTTCCCGACGCCTCGGGGGTTGCGTTCTGTAGGCGGCGGCGGCGGCGGCGGCGGCGGCGGCGGCGGCTTGGCGGGTATTGGGGTGGAGACGGTCGTGGGGGTGGAAGCTCGGTGTGGTACTGTCGCGCCTGCCCGCCGGCGACTCAGGGGAAATTCTGTCGCGTGCCAGGCACCCGGCCACCGTGGCCCGAGAGCCCAAGGTCCTCTTTCCCAGTCCCCCTACCGATGCCGCGGTCGCGCCGTGGAGGCCGGGAGCTCCGAGGCGGACGTGGTGTGCCGGGACGGGATCGGCCCTACGGCAGGGCGGCGGGTCGCCCTGGCCGCCCGGTGATGCGGCTCTGTGCCGCTGACGCGCGCGACGGTTGTCGGGCGCCACCTGGCGGCCGTTTGTATAGCGTTCGTTCCTTCCGGAGCCACGAGGGACGCGATTTGGCCACGTCGCACGCGCTGGACTTCCAGCAGGCCGGCCGTGCTTGCGGGATCGTGCCGGTGGCGCCGGCGTGTCGGTGCCCGGCCTCGGGGCCCGAGGTTGCACCTGCAGGACTACTAGGGTGGTATGGCCGCCTGCACGGGTCGACCAGCACGCGCGGGCGCCCGCGGTGACGGACGGACAGACCGAACGACGGCCCCGGTCGGTGGGGGGGGAACGCCTGAGGTGGTTGGCACCTGGCCGTTCCGGAGCTGCCGACCGAGGCAGGCCGTGTCGGCCGATCGGACGACGCTCCACGGACGCCGAACGCGGAAGCTCTTGGACGCGGGACTCCACCAGCCTGCCCTGTGGTGCTGAGCCTCCTGGCGAGGGCCGCGCGTCTCCAGCAGCCTTCACAGCGGGACTCAGCCTCCGATGCGCGGGCAGCGGGGCTGGATCAGCCTTCCCGGCGCGACTCAGCCTCTGCGTGTGGGGCGCGAGGGTCGACCGGCAGGCCCGGCGGCAGTCAGCCTCCGGGTTTGGGTACGCGGGGGTCGACCACCGAGCCCGGAACGAATCAACATGAGGGCTCGCGGGGAAGGGCGGTGGGACGCGGGTGTAGACCAGCCGGCCAGCGTGAATAGGCCTCCGGGCGCGGGGCAGCCGGGCTGGATCCGCCGTGCAGGCGGGCCTCAGCCTTCGGGCTCTGGACCACGGCGGTCGAACTGCATGCGCGGCGGGCCTGAACCTACGAGCACGGGGCTCCACCAGCCTGCACGGCCGAACTGAGCCTCCTGGCGCGAGGCGCGGGGGTCGACCAGCCGGCCCGGCGGGGCTCGCCCTCCGTGCGCGCGGCTTCACCAGCCCGCAGGGAGGGACTGAGCCTCCGAGCACGGCGCTCCACCCGCCTGCCCGGCAGGTCTGAGTCTCCTGGCGCGGGCAGCGGGGCTCCACCAGCCTCCACAGCAGGACTCAGGCTCCGTGCGCGGGGCTCCAGCAGCCTGGCGCGCGGGACTGAGCCTCCGTGCACGAGGGCCACGGCGGTCGACCAGCCAGCCCGGCGGGACTCTTCGTCCCGGCGCGGGCCACGGGGTTCGACGCGTCGGCCAGGCGCGTAACCGCCTCCGGACGCTGGGCTTCGGGGCTTAAAGAGTCAGCTCCGCGGTACTCAGCCTGCGGGTGCTGGGCTGCGGGGGTCAACCATTCGTCCCGGCGGGAATGAGCCTCCTGGCTCAGGTCACCGGGGTCGACCAGCCGGCCCGGCGGGACACAGCCTCCAGGTGTGGGGCTGGGACGTCGACCAGCCGGCCCGGCGGCACTCATTGTCCGTGCCCGGGCCACGGGTGTAGACCAAACGTCCAGCAGGACTCAGCCTCCGGGCTCGGTGCCACGGGGGTCGACCAGCAGGCACGGCGGAACTGAGCCTCCGAGCACGGAGCTCCACCAGCCTGCCCGGCGGGACTGAGCCTCTGTGCACGGGGTCCGTGGTTTCGACCAGCCTTCCAGGCGGGACTCAGCCTCTGGGTGTGGGGCGCGAGGGTCGACCGGCAGGCCCGACGGGAGTCAGCCTCCAACTTTGGGCCGAGGCGGCCGACTAGTCGGCACGGCGGGAATCAGTCTCCAGGTTTGGGTACGCGGGGGTCGACCACCGAGCACGGAACGAATCAGAATCCGGGCGCGCGGGGAAGGGGTGTGGGACGCGGGTGTGGACCAGCGGGCCAGCGACACTCAGCCTCCGGTCGCGGGGCAGCGGGGCTGATTCAGCGGTGCAGGCCGGCCTCAGCCTCCGGGCTCTGGACCACGGCGGTCGAACTGCAGGCCCGGCGGGACTGAGCCTACGAGCACGGGGCTCCAGCAGCCTGCACGGTGGGACTGAGCCCCCTGGCGCGAGCCGCGGGGGTCGAACAGCCTGCCCGGCGGGACTCGGCCTCCCTGCGCGGGGCTCCAGCAGCCCTCACAGAGGTACTGAGCCTCCGAGCACGGGGCTCCACCAGCCTGCCCCGCGGTACTGAGCCTCCTGGCGCGGACCGCGGGGTCGACCAGCCAGCCCGGCGGGACTCATCGTCCAGGCGCGAGCCATGGGGTCGACCAGCCGGCCAGGCGGGAAACAGCCTCCGGACGCTGGGCTGCGTGGCTCAGTCAGCTCGGCGGTACTCATCCTGCGGGCGCTGGGCTGCGGGGCTCGACCAGCCTGCCCGGAGGGACTGAGCTTCCGAACATGGGGCTCCACCAGCCTCCACGGCAGAACTGAGCCTCCTGGCTCAGGCCGCGGTGGTCGACCAGCCGGCCCGGCGGGACTCGGCCTCCGGGCGTGGGGCTCCACCAGGCTGCACAGACATACTGAGCCTCCGAGCACGGGGCTCCACCAGCCTGCCCTGTGGGACTGAGCCTCCTGGCGAGGGCCGCGCGTCTCCAGCAGCCTTCACAGCGGGACTCAGCCTCACGGCGCGGGGCTCCATCAGCCTGCCCGGGGGGACTCAGCCTCCGGTAGAGGGTCGCAGGTGTAGATAATCCGGCCCGGCGGGACTCAACCTCCGGGTGCACGGGCGAGGGGCTTGGCACGCGTGTGTAGACCAGCCAGCCCCGCGGGACTCATCATCCAGGCGCGGGCCACAGTGTTCGAAAAGCCGGCCAGGCGGGTCTGAGCCTCCGTGCATGGGGCTCCACCAGCCTGCCCAGCGGGACTGAGCCTCCGTGCACGGGGTCCGTGGTTTCGACCAGCCTTCCCGGCGGGACTCAGCCTCCGGGTTTGGGTACGCGGGTGTCGACCACCGAGCCCGGAATGAATCAGCATGAGGGCTCGCGGGGAAGGGCCGTGGGACGCGGGTGTAGACCAGCCGGCCAGCGTGAATAGGCCTCCGGGCGCGGGGCAGCCGGGCTGGATACGCCGTGCAGGCGGGCCTCAGCCTTCGGGCTCTGGACCACGGCGGTCGAACTGCATGGCCGGCGGGACTGAGCCTACGAGCACGGGGCTCCAGCAGCCTGCACGGCAGGACTGAGCCTCCTGGCGCGAGGCGCGGGGGTCGTACAGCCGGCCCGTGGGGCTCGCCCTCCGTGCGCGTGGTCCACCAGCCTGCCCCGCGGGACTGAGCCTCCTGGCGCGGACCGCGGGGTCGACCAGCCAGCCCGGCGGGACTCATCGTCCAGGCGCGAGCCATGGGGTCGACCAGCCGGCCAGGCGGGAAACAGCCTCCGGACGCTGGGCTGCGTGGCTCAGTCAGCTCGGCGGTACTCATCCTGCGGGCGCTGGGCTGCGGGGCTCGACCAGCCTGCCCGGAGGGACTGAGCTTCCGAACATGGGGCTCCACCAGCCTTCACGGCAGAACTGAGCCTCCTGGCTCAGGCCGCGGTGGTCGACCAGCCGGCCCGGCGGGACTCGGCCTCCGGGCGTGGGGCCCTCCAGGCTGCACAGACATACTGAGCCTCCGAGCACGGGGCTCCACCAGCCTGCCCTGTGGGACTGAGCCTCCTGGCGAGGGCCGCGCATCTCCAGCAGCCTTCACAGCGGGACTCAGTTTCACGGCGCGGGGCTCCATCAGCCTGCCCGGGGGGACTCAGCCTCCGGTAGAGGGTCGCAGGTGTAGATAATTCGGCCCGGCGGGACTCAACCTCCGGGTGCACGGGCGAGGGGCTTGGGACGCGTGTGTAGACCAGCCAGCCCGGCGGGACTCATCATCCAGGCACGGGCCACAGTGTTCGAAAAGCCGGCCAGGCGGGTCTGAGCCTACGTGCATGGGGCTCCACCAGCCTGCCCATCGTGACTGAGCCTCCGTGCACGGGGTCCGTGGTTTCGACCAGCCTTCCCGGCGGGACTCAGCCTCCGGGTTTGGGTACGCGGGTGTCGACCACCGAGCCCGGAATGAATCAGCATCCCGTCGTGCGGGGAAGGGGCGTGGGACGCAGGTGTAGACCAGCCGGCCGGCGGGACTCAGCCTGCGGGTGGGGGGCGCGGGGGTCGAACAGCAGGCCCGGCGGGAGTCAGCCTCCAGGCTTTGGGCCGAGGCGGTCGACTAGTCGGCTCGGCGGGAGTAAGCCTCCGGACGCTGGGCTGCGTGTCTCAGTCAGCTCGGCGGTAGTCAGCCTGAGGGCGCTGGGCTGCGAGGGTCGACCAGCCCGCCCGGCGGGAATGAGCCTCCTGTCTCAGGCCGCGGTGGTCGACCAGCCGGACCGGCGGGACTCGGCCTCCGGGCGCGGGGCTCCAGCAGCCTGCACAGAGGTACTGAGCCTCCTGGCGCGGACCGCGGGGTCGACCAGCCAGCCCGGCGGGACTCATCGTCCAGGCGCGAGCCACGGGGTTCGACCAGCCTGCCAGGCGGGAGACAGCCTCCGGACGCTGGGCTGCGGGGTCAGTCAGCTCGGCGGTACTAAGCCTGCGGGCGCTTGGCTGCGGGGGTCGACCCTCTGGCCCGGCGTGACTTAGGCCCGAAGCGTCCCCGGATCCCAGCGCGCGCCAAGACTGGGGCGCGGGTCCCGTGCCATCGCCGCGGCGCTTTCCGCCCCTTCCCGACGCCTCGGGGGTTGCGTTCTGTAGGCGGCGGCGGCGGCGGCGGCGGCGGCGGCGGCGGCGGCGGCGGCTTGGAGGGTATTGGGGTGGAGACGGTCGTGGGGGTGGAAGCTCGGTGTGGTATTGTCGCGCCTGCCCGCCGGCGACTCAGGGGAAATTCTGTCGCGTGCCAGGCACCCGGCCACCGTGGCCCGAGAGCCCAAGGTCCTCTTTCCCAGTCCCCCTACCGATGCCGCGGTCGCGCCGTGGAGGCCGGGAGCTCCGAGGCGGACGTGGTGTGCCGGGACGGGATCGGCCCTACGGCAGGGCGGCGGGTCGCCCTGGCCGCCCGGTGATGCGGCTCCGTGCCGCTGACACGCGCGACGGTTGTCGGGCGCCACCTGGCGGCCGTTTGTATAGCGTTCGTTCCTTCCGGAGCCACGAGGGACGCGATTTGGCCACGTCGCACCCGCTGGACTTCCAGCAGGCCGGCCGTGCTTGCGGGATCGTGCCGGTGGCGCCGGCGTGTCGGTGCCCGGCCTCGGGGCCCGAGGTTGCACCTGCAGGACTACTAGGGTGGTATGGCCGCCTGCACGGGTCGACCAGCACGCGCGGGCGCCCGCGGTGACGGACGGACAGACCGAACGACGGCCCCGGTCGGTGGGGGGGGAACGCCTGAGGTGGTTGGCACCTGGCCGTTCCGGAGCTGCCGACCGAGGCAGGCCGTGTCGGCCGATCGGACGACGCTCCACGGACGCCGAACGCGGAAGCTCCTGGACGCGGGACTCCACCAGCCTGCCCTGTGGTGCTGAGCCTCCTGGCGAGGGCCGCGCGTCTCCAGCAGCCTTCACAGCGGGACTCAGCCTCCGATGCGCGGGCAGCGGGGCTGGATCAGCCTTCCCGGCGCGACTCAGCCTCTGCGTGTGGGGCGCGAGGGTCGACCGGCAGGCCCGGCGGGAGTCAGCCTCCGGGTTTGGGTACGCGGGGGTCGACCACCGAGCCCGGAACGAATCAACATGAGGGCTCGCGGGGAAGGGCGGTGGGACGCGGGTGTAGACCAGCCGGCCAGCGTGAATAGGCCTCCGGGCGCGGGGCAGCCGGGCTGGATCCGCCGTGCAGGCGGGCCTCAGCCTTCGGGCTCTGGACCACGGCGGTCGAACTGCATGCGCGGCGGGCCTGAACCTACGAGCACGGGGCTCCACCAGCCTGCACGGCCGAACTGAGCCTCCTGGCGCGAGGCGCGGGGGTCGACCAGCCGGCCCGGCGGGGCTCGCCCTCCGTGCGCGCGGCTTCACCAGCCCGCAGGGAGGGACTGAGCCTCCGAGCACGGCGCTCCACCCGCCTGCCCGGCAGGTCTGAGTCTCCTGGCGCGGGCAGCGGGGCTCCACCAGCCTCCACAGCAGGACTCAGGCTCCGTGCGCGGGGCTCCAGCAGCCTGGCGCGCGGGACTGAGCCTCCGTGCACGAGGGCCACGGCGGTCGACCAGCCAGCCCGGCGGGACTCTTCGTCCCGGCGCGGGCCACGGGGTTCGACGCGTCGGCCAGGCGCGTAACCGCCTCCGGACGCTGGGCTTCGGGGCTTAAAGAGTCAGCTCCGCGGTACTCAGCCTGCGGGTGCTGGGCTGCGGGGGTCAACCATTCGTCCCGGCGGGAATGAGCCTCCTGGCTCAGGTCACCGGGGTCGACCAGCCGGCCCGGCGGGACACAGCCTCCAGGTGTGGGGCTGGGACGTCGACCAGCCGGCCCGGCGGCACTCATTGTCCGTGCCCGGGCCACGGGTGTAGACCAAACGTCCAGCAGGACTCAGCCTCCGGGCTCGGTGCCACGGGGGTCGACCAGCAGGCACGGCGGAACTGAGCCTCCGAGCACGGAGCTCCACCAGCCTGCCCGGCGGGACTGAGCCTCTGTGCACGGGGTCCGTGGTTTCGACCAGCCTTCCAGGCGGGACTCAGCCTCTGGGTGTGGGGCGCGAGGGTCGACCGGCAGGCCCGACGGGAGTCAGCCTCCAACTTTGGGCCGAGGCGGCCGACTAGTCGGCACGGCGGGAATCAGTCTCCAGGTTTGGGTACGCGGGGGTCGACCACCGAGCACGGAACGAATCAGAATCCGGGCGCGCGGGGAAGGGGTGTGGGACGCGGTTGTGGACCAGCGGGCCAGCGACACTCAGCCTCCGGTCGCGGGGCAGCGGGGCTGATTCAGCGGTGCAGGCCGGCCTCAGCCTCCGGGCTCTGGACCACGGCGGTCGAACTGCAGGCCCGGCGGGACTGAGCCTACGAGCACGGGGCTCCAGCAGCCTGCACGGTGGGACTGAGCCCCCTGGCGCGAGCCGCGGGGGTCGAACAGCCTGCCCGGCGGGACTCGGCCTCCCTGCGCGGGGCTCCAGCAGCCCTCACAGAGGTACTGAGCCTCCGAGCACGGGGCTCCACCAGCCTGCCCCGCGGTACTGAGCCTCCTGGCGCGGACCGCAGGGTCGACCAGCCAGCCCGGCGGGACTCATCGTCCAGGCGCGAGCCATGGGGTCGACCAGCCGGCCAGGTGGGAAACAGCCTCCGGACGCTGGGCTGCGTGGCTCAGTCAGCTCGGCGGTACTCATCCTGCGGGCGCTGGGCTGCGGGGCTCGACCAGCCTGCCCGGAGGGACTGAGCTTCCGAACATGGGGCTCCACCAGCCTCCACGGCAGAACTGAACCTCCTGGCTCAGGCCGCGGTGGTCGACCAGCCGGCCCGGCGGGACTCGGCCTCCGGGCGTGGGGCTCCACCAGGCTGCACAGACATACTGAGCCTCCGAGCACGGGGCTCCACCAGCCTGCCCTGTGGGACTGAGCCTCCTGGCGAGGGCCGCGCGTCTCCAGCAGCCTTCACAGCGGGACTCAGCCTCCGGGCGCGGGCAGCAGGGCTGGATCAGCCTTCCCGGCGCGACTGAGCCTCTGCGTGTGGGGCGCGAGGGTCGACCGGCAGGCCCGGCGGGAGTCAGCCTCCGGGTTTGGGTACGCGGGGGTCGACCACCGAGCCCGGAACGAATCAACATGAGGGCTCGCGGGGAAGGGCGGTGGGACGCGGGTGTAGACCAGCCGGCCAGCGTGAATAGGCCTCCGGGCGCGGGGCCGCCGGGCTGGATACGCCGTGCAGGCGGGCCTCAGCCTTCGGGCTCTGGACCACGGCGGTCGAACTGCATGGCCGGCGGGACTGAGCCTACGAGCACGGGGCTCCAGCAGCCTGCACGGCACGACTGAGCCTCCTGGCGCGAGGCGCGGGGGTCGTACAGCCGGCCCGTGGGGCTCGCCCTCCGTGCGCGTGGTCCACCAGCCTGCACAGAGGGACTGAGCCTCTGAGCACGGGGCTCCACCAGCCTGCCCCGCGGTACTGAGCCTCCTGGCGCGGACCGCGGGGGTCGAACAACATGCCCGGCGGGACTCGGCCTCCCTGCGCGGGGCTCCAGCAGCCCTCACAGAGGTACTGAGCCTCCGGCACGGGGCTCCACCAGCCTGCCCCGCGGGACTGAGCCTCCTGGCGCGGACCGCGGGGTCGACCAGCCAGCCCGGCGGGACTCATCGTCCAGGCGCGAGCCATGGGGTCGACCAGCCGGCCAGGCGGGAAACAGCCTCCGGACGCTGGGCTGCGTGGCTCAGTCAGCTCGGCGGTACTCATCCTGCGGGCGCTGGGCTGCGGGGCTCGACCAGCCTGCCCGGAGGGACTGAGCTTCCGAACATGGGGCTCCACCAGCCTTCACGGCAGAACTGAGCCTCCTGGCTCAGGCCGCGGTGGTCGACCAGCCGGCCCGGCGGGACTCGGCCTCCGGGCGTGGGGCCCACCAGGCTGCACAGACATACTGAGCCTCCGAGCACGGGGCTCCACCAGCCTGCCCTGTGGGACTGAGCCTCCTGGCGAGGGCCGCGCATCTCCAGCAGCCTTCACAGCGGGACTCAGTTTCACAGCGCGGGGCTCCATCAGCCTGCCCGGGGGGACTCAGCCTCCGGTAGAGGGTCGCAGGTGTAGATAATTCGGCCCGGCGGGACTCAACCACCGGGTGCACGGGCGAGGGGCTTGGGACGCGTGTGTAGACCAGCCAGCCCGGCGGGACTCATCATCCAGGCACGGGCCACAGTGTTCGAAAAGCCGGCCAGGCGGGTCTGAGCCTACGTGCATGGGGCTCCACCAGCCTGCCCATCGTGACTGAGCCTCCGTGCACGGGGTCCGTGGTTTCGACCAGCCTTCCCGGCGGGACTCAGCCTCCGGGTTTGGGTACGCGGGTGTCGACCACCGAGCCCGGAATGAATCAGCATCCCGTCGTGCGGGGAAGGGGCGTGGGACGCAGGTGTAGACCAGCCGGCCGGCGGGACTCAGCCTGCGGGTGGGGGGCGCGGGGGTCGAACAGCAGGCCCGGCGGGAGTCAGCCTCCAGGCTTTGGGCCGAGGCGGTCGACTAGTCGGCTCGGCGGGAGTAAGCCTCCGGACGCTGGGCTGCGTGTCTCAGTCAGCTCGGCGGTAGTCAGCCTGAGGGCGCTGGGCTGCGAGGGTCGACCAGCCCGCCCGGCGGGAATGAGCCTCCTGTCTCAGGCCGCGGTGGTCGACCAGCCGGACCGGCGGGACTCGGCCTCCGGGCGCGGGGCTCCAGCAGCCTGCACAGAGGTACTGAGCCTCCTGGCGCGGACCGCGGGGTCGACCAGCCAGCCCGGCGGGACTCATCGTCCAGGCGCGAGCCACGGGGTTCGACCAGCCTGCCAGGCGGGAGACAGCCTCCGGACGCTGGGCTGCGGGGTCAGTCAGCTCGGCGGTACTAAGCCTGCGGGCGCTTGGCTGCGGGGGTCGACCCTCTGGCCCGGCGTGACTTAGGCCCGAAGCGTCCCCGGATCCCAGCGCGCGCCAAGACTGGGGCGCGGGTCCGGTGCCATCGCCGCGGCGCTTTCCGCCCCTTCCCGACGCCTCGGGGGTTGCGTTCTGTAGGCGGCGGCGGCGGCGGCGGCGGCGGCGGCGGCGGCTTGGCGGGTATTGGGGTGGAGACGGTCGTGGGGGTGGAAGCTCGGTGTGGTACTGTCGCGCCTGCCCGCCGGCGACTCAGGGGAAATTCTGTCGCGTGCCAGGCACCCGGCCACCGTGGCCCGAGAGCCCAAGGTCCTCTTTCCCAGTCCCCCTACCGATGCCGCGGTCGCGCCGTGGAGGCCGGGAGCTCCGAGGCGGACGTGGTGTGCCGGGACGGGATCGGCCCTACGGCAGGGCGGCGGGTCGCCCTGGCCGCCCGGTGATGCGGCTCTGTGCCGCTGACGCGCGCGACGGTTGTCGGGCGCCACCTGGCGGCCGTTTGTATAGCGTTCGTTCCTTCCGGAGCCACGAGGGACGCGATTTGGCCACGTCGCACGCGCTGGACTTCCAGCAGGCCGGCCGTGCTTGCGGGATCGTGCCGGTGGCGCCGGCGTGTCGGTGCCCGGCCTCGGGGCCCGAGGTTGCACCTGCAGGACTACTAGGGTGGTATGGCCGCCTGCACGGGTCGACCAGCACGCGCGGGCGCCCGCGGTGACGGACGGACAGACCGAACGACGGCCCCGGTCGGTGGGGGGGGAACGCCTGAGGTGGTTGGCACCTGGCCGTTCCGGAGCTGCCGACCGAGGCAGGCCGTGTCGGCCGATCGGACGACGCTCCACGGACGCCGAACGCGGAAGCTCCTGGACGCGGGACTCCACCAGCCTGCCCTGTGGTGCTGAGCCTCCTGGCGAGGGCCGCGCGTCTCCAGCAGCCTTCACAGCGGGACTCAGCCTCCGATGCGCGGGCAGCGGGGCTGGATCAGCCTTCCCGGCGCGACTCAGCCTCTGCGTGTGGGGCGCGAGGGTCGACCGGCAGGCCCGGCGGCAGTCAGCCTCCGGGTTTGGGTACGCGGGGGTCGACCACCGAGCCCGGAACGAATCAACATGAGGGCTCGCGGGGAAGGGCGGTGGGACGCGGGTGTAGACCAGCCGGCCAGCGTGAATAGGCCTCCGGGCGCGGGGCAGCCGGGCTGGATCCGCCGTGCAGGCGGGCCTCAGCCTTCGGGCTCTGGACCACGGCGGTCGAACTGCATGCGCGGCGGGCCTGAACCTACGAGCACGGGGCTCCACCAGCCTGCACGGCCGAACTGAGCCTCCTGGCGCGAGGCGCGGGGGTCGACCAGCCGGCCCGGCGGGGCTCGCCCTCCGTGCGCGCGGCTTCACCAGCCCGCAGGGAGGGACTGAGCCTCCGAGCACGGCGCTCCACCCGCCTGCCCGGCAGGTCTGAGTCTCCTGGCGCGGGCAGCGGGGCTCCACCAGCCTCCACAGCAGGACTCAGGCTCCGTGCGCGGGGCTCCAGCAGCCTGGCGCGCGGGACTGAGCCTCCGTGCACGAGGGCCACGGCGGTCGACCAGCCAGCCCGGCGGGACTCTTCGTCCCGGCGCGGGCCACGGGGTTCGACGCGTCGGCCAGGCGCGTAACCGCCTCCGGACGCTGGGCTTCGGGGCTTAAAGAGTCAGCTCCGCGGTACTCAGCCTGCGGGTGCTGGGCTGCGGGGGTCAACCATTCGTCCCGGCGGGAATGAGCCTCCTGGCTCAGGTCACCGGGGTCGACCAGCCGGCCCGGCGGGACACAGCCTCCAGGTGTGGGGCTGGGACGTCGACCAGCCGGCCCGGCGGCACTCATTGTCCGTGCCCGGGCCACGGGTGTAGACCAAACGTCCAGCAGGACTCAGCCTCCGGGCTCGGTGCCACGGGGGTCGACCAGCAGGCACGGCGGAACTGAGCCTCCGAGCACGGAGCTCCACCAGCCTGCCCGGCGGGACTGAGCCTCTGTGCACGGGGTCCGTGGTTTCGACCAGCCTTCCAGGCGGGACTCAGCCTCTGGGTGTGGGGCGCGAGGGTCGACCGGCAGGCCCGACGGGAGTCAGCCTCCAACTTTGGGCCGAGGCGGCCGACTAGTCGGCACGGCGGGAATCAGTCTCCAGGTTTGGGTACGCGGGGGTCGACCACCGAGCACGGAACGAATCAGAATCCGGGCGCGCGGGGAAGGGGTGTGGGACGCGGGTGTGGACCAGCGGGCCAGCGACACTCAGCCTCCGGTCGCGGGGCAGCGGGGCTGATTCAGCGGTGCAGGCCGGCCTCAGCCTCCGGGCTCTGGACCACGGCGGTCGAACTGCAGGCCCGGCGGGACTGAGCCTACGAGCACGGGGCTCCAGCAGCCTGCACGGTGGGACTGAGCCCCCTGGCGCGAGCCGCGGGGGTCGAACAGCCTGCCCGGCGGGACTCGGCCTCCCTGCGCGGGGCTCCAGCAGCCCTCACAGAGGTACTGAGCCTCCGAGCACGGGGCTCCACCAGCCTGCCCCGCGGTACTGAGCCTCCTGGCGCGGACCGCGGGGTCGACCAGCCAGCCCGGCGGGACTCATCGTCCAGGCGCGAGCCATGGGGTCGACCAGCCGGCCAGGTGGGAAACAGCCTCCGGACGCTGGGCTGCGTGGCTCAGTCAGCTCGGCGGTACTCATCCTGCGGGCGCTGGGCTGCGGGGCTCGACCAGCCTGCCCGGAGGGACTGAGCTTCCGAACATGGGGCTCCACCAGCCTCCACGGCAGAACTGAACCTCCTGGCTCAGGCCGCGGTGGTCGACCAGCCGGCCCGGCGGGACTCGGCCTCCGGGCGTGGGGCTCCACCAGGCTGCACAGACATACTGAGCCTCCGAGCACGGGGCTCCACCAGCCTGCCCTGTGGGACTGAGCCTCCTGGCGAGGGCCGCGCGTCTCCAGCAGCCTTCACAGCGGGACTCAGCCTCCGGGCGCGGGCAGCAGGGCTGGATCAGCCTTCCCGGCGCGACTGAGCCTCTGCGTGTGGGGCGCGAGGGTCGACCGGCAGGCCCGGCGGGAGTCAGCCTCCGGGTTTGGGTACGCGGGGGTCGACCACCGAGCCCGGAACGAATCAACATGAGGGCTCGCGGGGAAGGGCGGTGGGACGCGGGTGTAGACCAGCCGGCCAGCGTGAATAGGCCTCCGGGCGCGGGGCCGCCGGGCTGGATACGCCGTGCAGGCGGGCCTCAGCCTTCGGGCTCTGGACCACGGCGGTCGAACTGCATGGCCGGCGGGACTGAGCCTACGAGCACGGGGCTCCAGCAGCCTGCACGGCACGACTGAGCCTCCTGGCGCGAGGCGCGGGGGTCGTACAGCCGGCCCGTGGGGCTCGCCCTCCGTGCGCGTGGTCCACCAGCCTGCACAGAGGGACTGAGCCTCTGAGCACGGGGCTCCACCAGCCTGCCCCGCGGTACTGAGCCTCCTGGCGCGGACCGCGGGGGTCGAACAACATGCCCGGCGGGACTCGGCCTCCCTGCGCGGGGCTCCAGCAGCCCTCACAGAGGTACTGAGCCTCCGGCACGGGGCTCCACCAGCCTGCCCCGCGGGACTGAGCCTCCTGGCGCGGACCGCGGGGTCGACCAGCCAGCCCGGCGGGACTCATCGTCCAGGCGCGAGCCATGGGGTCGACCAGCCGGCCAGGCGGGAAACAGCCTCCGGACGCTGGGCTGCGTGGCTCAGTCAGCTCGGCGGTACTCATCCTGCGGGCGCTGGGCTGCGGGGCTCGACCAGCCTGCCCGGAGGGACTGAGCTTCCGAACATGGGGCTCCACCAGCCTTCACGGCAGAACTGAGCCTCCTGGCTCAGGCCGCGGTGGTCGACCAGCCGGCCCGGCGGGACTCGGCCTCCGGGCGTGGGGCCCACCAGGCTGCACAGACATACTGAGCCTCCGAGCACGGGGCTCCACCAGCCTGCCCTGTGGGACTGAGCCTCCTGGCGAGGGCCGCGCATCTCCAGCAGCCTTCACAGCGGGACTCAGTTTCACAGCGCGGGGCTCCATCAGCCTGCCCGGGGGGACTCAGCCTCCGGTAGAGGGTCGCAGGTGTAGATAATTCGGCCCGGCGGGACTCAACCACCGGGTGCACGGGCGAGGGGCTTGGGACGCGTGTGTAGACCAGCCAGCCCGGCGGGACTCATCATCCAGGCACGGGCCACAGTGTTCGAAAAGCCGGCCAGGCGGGTCTGAGCCTACGTGCATGGGGCTCCACCAGCCTGCCCATCGTGACTGAGCCTCCGTGCACGGGGTCCGTGGTTTCGACCAGCCTTCCCGGCGGGACTCAGCCTCCGGGTTTGGGTACGCGGGTGTCGACCACCGAGCCCGGAATGAATCAGCATCCCGTCGTGCGGGGAAGGGGCGTGGGACGCAGGTGTAGACCAGCCGGCCGGCGGGACTCAGCCTGCGGGTGGGGGGCGCGGGGGTCGAACAGCAGGCCCGGCGGGAGTCAGCCTCCAGGCTTTGGGCCGAGGCGGTCGACTAGTCGGCTCGGCGGGAGTAAGCCTCCGGACGCTGGGCTGCGTGTCTCAGTCAGCTCGGCGGTAGTCAGCCTGAGGGCGCTGGGCTGCGAGGGTCGACCAGCCCGCCCGGCGGGAATGAGCCTCCTGTCTCAGGCCGCGGTGGTCGACCAGCCGGACCGGCGGGACTCGGCCTCCGGGCGCGGGGCTCCAGCAGCCTGCACAGAGGTACTGAGCCTCCTGGCGCGGACCGCGGGGTCGACCAGCCAGCCCGGCGGGACTCATCGTCCAGGCGCGAGCCACGGGGTTCGACCAGCCTGCCAGGCGGGAGACAGCCTCCGGACGCTGGGCTGCGGGGTCAGTCAGCTCGGCGGTACTAAGCCTGCGGGCGCTTGGCTGCGGGGGTCGACCCTCTGGCCCGGCGTGACTTAGGCCCGAAGCGTCCCCGGATCCCAGCGCGCGCCAAGACTGGGGCGCGGGTCCGGTGCCATCGCCGCGGCGCTTTCCGCCCCTTCCCGACGCCTCGGGGGTTGCGTTCTGTAGGCGGCGGCGGCGGCGGCGGCGGCGGCGGCGGCGGCTTGGCGGGTATTGGGGTGGAGACGGTCGTGGGGGTGGAAGCTCGGTGTGGTACTGTCGCGCCTGCCCGCCGGCGACTCAGGGGAAATTCTGTCGCGTGCCAGGCACCCGGCCACCGTGGCCCGAGAGCCCAAGGTCCTCTTTCCCAGTCCCCCTACCGATGCCGCGGTCGCGCCGTGGAGGCCGGGAGCTCCGAGGCGGACGTGGTGTGCCGGGACGGGATCGGCCCTACGGCAGGGCGGCGGGTCGCCCTGGCCGCCCGGTGATGCGGCTCTGTGCCGCTGACGCGCGCGACGGTTGTCGGGCGCCACCTGGCGGCCGTTTGTATAGCGTTCGTTCCTTCCGGAGCCACGAGGGACGCGATTTGGCCACGTCGCACGCGCTGGACTTCCAGCAGGCCGGCCGTGCTTGCGGGATCGTGCCGGTGGCGCCGGCGTGTCGGTGCCCGGCCTCGGGGCCCGAGGTTGCACCTGCAGGACTACTAGGGTGGTATGGCCGCCTGCACGGGTCGACCAGCACGCGCGGGCGCCCGCGGTGACGGACGGACAGACCGAACGACGGCCCCGGTCGGTGGGGGGGGAACGCCTGAGGTGGTTGGCACCTGGCCGTTCCGGAGCTGCCGACCGAGGCAGGCCGTGTCGGCCGATCGGACGACGCTCCACGGACGCCGAACGCGGAAGCTCCTGGACGCGGGACTCCACCAGCCTGCCCTGTGGTGCTGAGCCTCCTGGCGAGGGCCGCGCGTCTCCAGCAGCCTTCACAGCGGGACTCAGCCTCCGATGCGCGGGCAGCGGGGCTGGATCAGCCTTCCCGGCGCGACTCAGCCTCTGCGTGTGGGGCGCGAGGGTCGACCGGCAGGCCCGGCGGGAGTCAGCCTCCGGGTTTGGGTACGCGGGGGTCGACCACCGAGCCCGGAACGAATCAACATGAGGGCTCGCGGGGAAGGGCGGTGGGACGCGGGTGTAGACCAGCCGGCCAGCGTGAATAGGCCTCCGGGCGCGGGGCAGCCGGGCTGGATCCGCCGTGCAGGCGGGCCTCAGCCTTCGGGCTCTGGACCACGGCGGTCGAACTGCATGCGCGGCGGGCCTGAACCTACGAGCACGGGGCTCCACCAGCCTGCACGGCCGAACTGAGCCTCCTGGCGCGAGGCGCGGGGGTCGACCAGCCGGCCCGGCGGGGCTCGCCCTCCGTGCGCGCGGCTTCACCAGCCCGCAGGGAGGGACTGAGCCTCCGAGCACGGCGCTCCACCCGCCTGCCCGGCAGGTCTGAGTCTCCTGGCGCGGGCAGCGGGGCTCCACCAGCCTCCACAGCAGGACTCAGGCTCCGTGCGCGGGGCTCCAGCAGCCTGGCGCGCGGGACTGAGCCTCCGTGCACGAGGGCCACGGCGGTCGACCAGCCAGCCCGGCGGGACTCTTCGTCCCGGCGCGGGCCACGGGGTTCGACGCGTCGGCCAGGCGCGTAACCGCCTCCGGACGCTGGGCTTCGGGGCTTAAAGAGTCAGCTCCGCGGTACTCAGCCTGCGGGTGCTGGGCTGCGGGGGTCAACCATTCGTCCCGGCGGGAATGAGCCTCCTGGCTCAGGTCACCGGGGTCGACCAGCCGGCCCGGCGGGACACAGCCTCCAGGTGTGGGGCTGGGACGTCGACCAGCCGGCCCGGCGGCACTCATTGTCCGTGCCCGGGCCACGGGTGTAGACCAAACGTCCAGCAGGACTCAGCCTCCGGGCTCGGTGCCACGGGGGTCGACCAGCAGGCACGGCGGAACTGAGCCTCCGAGCACGGAGCTCCACCAGCCTGCCCGGCGGGACTGAGCCTCTGTGCACGGGGTCCGTGGTTTCGACCAGCCTTCCAGGCGGGACTCAGCCTCTGGGTGTGGGGCGCGAGGGTCGACCGGCAGGCCCGACGGGAGTCAGCCTCCAACTTTGGGCCGAGGCGGCCGACTAGTCGGCACGGCGGGAATCAGTCTCCAGGTTTGGGTACGCGGGGGTCGACCACCGAGCACGGAACGAATCAGAATCCGGGCGCGCGGGGAAGGGGTGTGGGACGCGGGTGTGGACCAGCGGGCCAGCGACACTCAGCCTCCGGTCGCGGGGCAGCGGGGCTGATTCAGCGGTGCAGGCCGGCCTCAGCCTCCGGGCTCTGGACCACGGCGGTCGAACTGCAGGCCCGGCGGGACTGAGCCTACGAGCACGGGGCTCCAGCAGCCTGCACGGTGGGACTGAGCCCCCTGGCGCGAGCCGCGGGGGTCGAACAGCCTGCCCGGCGGGACTCGGCCTCCCTGCGCGGGGCTCCAGCAGCCCTCACAGAGGTACTGAGCCTCCGAGCACGGGGCTCCACCAGCCTGCCCCGCGGTACTGAGCCTCCTGGCGCGGACCGCGGGGTCGACCAGCCAGCCCGGCGGGACTCATCGTCCAGGCGCGAGCCATGGGGTCGACCAGCCGGCCAGGTGGGAAACAGCCTCCGGACGCTGGGCTGCGTGGCTCAGTCAGCTCGGCGGTACTCATCCTGCGGGCGCTGGGCTGCGGGGCTCGACCAGCCTGCCCGGAGGGACTGAGCTTCCGAACATGGGGCTCCACCAGCCTCCACGGCAGAACTGAACCTCCTGGCTCAGGCCGCGGTGGTCGACCAGCCGGCCCGGCGGGACTCGGCCTCCGGGCGTGGGGCTCCACCAGGCTGCACAGACATACTGAGCCTCCGAGCACGGGGCTCCACCAGCCTGCCCTGTGGGACTGAGCCTCCTGGCGAGGGCCGCGCGTCTCCAGCAGCCTTCACAGCGGGACTCAGCCTCCGGGCGCGGGCAGCAGGGCTGGATCAGCCTTCCCGGCGCGACTGAGCCTCTGCGTGTGGGGCGCGAGGGTCGACCGGCAGGCCCGGCGGGAGTCAGCCTCCGGGTTTGGGTACGCGGGGGTCGACCACCGAGCCCGGAACGAATCAACATGAGGGCTCGCGGGGAAGGGCGGTGGGACGCGGGTGTAGACCAGCCGGCCAGCGTGAATAGGCCTCCGGGCGCGGGGCCGCCGGGCTGGATACGCCGTGCAGGCGGGCCTCAGCCTTCGGGCTCTGGACCACGGCGGTCGAACTGCATGGCCGGCGGGACTGAGCCTACGAGCACGGGGCTCCAGCAGCCTGCACGGCACGACTGAGCCTCCTGGCGCGAGGCGCGGGGGTCGTACAGCCGGCCCGTGGGGCTCGCCCTCCGTGCGCGTGGTCCACCAGCCTGCACAGAGGGACTGAGCCTCTGAGCACGGGGCTCCACCAGCCTGCCCCGCGGTACTGAGCCTCCTGGCGCGGACCGCGGGGGTCGAACAACATGCCCGGCGGGACTCGGCCTCCCTGCGCGGGGCTCCAGCAGCCCTCACAGAGGTACTGAGCCTCCGGCACGGGGCTCCACCAGCCTGCCCCGCGGGACTGAGCCTCCTGGCGCGGACCGCGGGGTCGACCAGCCAGCCCGGCGGGACTCATCGTCCAGGCGCGAGCCATGGGGTCGACCAGCCGGCCAGGCGGGAAACAGCCTCCGGACGCTGGGCTGCGTGGCTCAGTCAGCTCGGCGGTACTCATCCTGCGGGCGCTGGGCTGCGGGGCTCGACCAGCCTGCCCGGAGGGACTGAGCTTCCGAACATGGGGCTCCACCAGCCTTCACGGCAGAACTGAGCCTCCTGGCTCAGGCCGCGGTGGTCGACCAGCCGGCCCGGCGGGACTCGGCCTCCGGGCGTGGGGCCCACCAGGCTGCACAGACATACTGAGCCTCCGAGCACGGGGCTCCACCAGCCTGCCCTGTGGGACTGAGCCTCCTGGCGAGGGCCGCGCATCTCCAGCAGCCTTCACAGCGGGACTCAGTTTCACAGCGCGGGGCTCCATCAGCCTGCCCGGGGGGACTCAGCCTCCGGTAGAGGGTCGCAGGTGTAGATAATTCGGCCCGGCGGGACTCAACCACCGGGTGCACGGGCGAGGGGCTTGGGACGCGTGTGTAGACCAGCCAGCCCGGCGGGACTCATCATCCAGGCACGGGCCACAGTGTTCGAAAAGCCGGCCAGGCGGGTCTGAGCCTACGTGCATGGGGCTCCACCAGCCTGCCCATCGTGACTGAGCCTCCGTGCACGGGGTCCGTGGTTTCGACCAGCCTTCCCGGCGGGACTCAGCCTCCGGGTTTGGGTACGCGGGTGTCGACCACCGAGCCCGGAATGAATCAGCATCCCGTCGTGCGGGGAAGGGGCGTGGGACGCAGGTGTAGACCAGCCGGCCGGCGGGACTCAGCCTGCGGGTGGGGGGCGCGGGGGTCGAACAGCAGGCCCGGCGGGAGTCAGCCTCCAGGCTTTGGGCCGAGGCGGTCGACTAGTCGGCTCGGCGGGAGTAAGCCTCCGGACGCTGGGCTGCGTGTCTCAGTCAGCTCGGCGGTAGTCAGCCTGAGGGCGCTGGGCTGCGAGGGTCGACCAGCCCGCCCGGCGGGAATGAGCCTCCTGTCTCAGGCCGCGGTGGTCGACCAGCCGGACCGGCGGGACTCGGCCTCCGGGCGCGGGGCTCCAGCAGCCTGCACAGAGGTACTGAGCCTCCTGGCGCGGACCGCGGGGTCGACCAGCCAGCCCGGCGGGACTCATCGTCCAGGCGCGAGCCACGGGGTTCGACCAGCCTGCCAGGCGGGAGACAGCCTCCGGACGCTGGGCTGCGGGGTCAGTCAGCTCGGCGGTACTAAGCCTGCGGGCGCTTGGCTGCGGGGGTCGACCCTCTGGCCCGGCGTGACTTAGGCCCGAAGCGTCCCCGGATCCCAGCGCGCGCCAAGACTGGGGCGCGGGTCCGGTGCCATCGCCGCGGCGCTTTCCGCCCCTTCCCGACGCCTCGGGGGTTGCGTTCTGTAGGCGGCGGCGGCGGCGGCGGCGGCGGCGGCGGCGGCTTGGCGGGTATTGGGGTGGAGACGGTCGTGGGGGTGGAAGCTCGGTGTGGTACTGTCGCGCCTGCCCGCCGGCGACTCAGGGGAAATTCTGTCGCGTGCCAGGCACCCGGCCACCGTGGCCCGAGAGCCCAAGGTCCTCTTTCCCAGTCCCCCTACCGATGCCGCGGTCGCGCCGTGGAGGCCGGGAGCTCCGAGGCGGACGTGGTGTGCCGGGACGGGATCGGCCCTACGGCAGGGCGGCGGGTCGCCCTGGCCGCCCGGTGATGCGGCTCTGTGCCGCTGACGCGCGCGACGGTTGTCGGGCGCCACCTGGCGGCCGTTTGTATAGCGTTCGTTCCTTCCGGAGCCACGAGGGACGCGATTTGGCCACGTCGCACGCGCTGGACTTCCAGCAGGCCGGCCGTGCTTGCGGGATCGTGCCGGTGGCGCCGGCGTGTCGGTGCCCGGCCTCGGGGCCCGAGGTTGCACCTGCAGGACTACTAGGGTGGTATGGCCGCCTGCACGGGTCGACCAGCACGCGCGGGCGCCCGCGGTGACGGACGGACAGACCGAACGACGGCCCCGGTCGGTGGGGGGGGAACGCCTGAGGTGGTTGGCACCTGGCCGTTCCGGAGCTGCCGACCGAGGCAGGCCGTGTCGGCCGATCGGACGACGCTCCACGGACGCCGAACGCGGAAGCTCCTGGACGCGGGACTCCACCAGCCTGCCCTGTGGTGCTGAGCCTCCTGGCGAGGGCCGCGCGTCTCCAGCAGCCTTCACAGCGGGACTCAGCCTCCGATGCGCGGGCAGCGGGGCTGGATCAGCCTTCCCGGCGCGACTCAGCCTCTGCGTGTGGGGCGCGAGGGTCGACCGGCAGGCCCGGCGGCAGTCAGCCTCCGGGTTTGGGTACGCGGGGGTCGACCACCGAGCCCGGAACGAATCAACATGAGGGCTCGCGGGGAAGGGCGGTGGGACGCGGGTGTAGACCAGCCGGCCAGCGTGAATAGGCCTCCGGGCGCGGGGCAGCCGGGCTGGATCCGCCGTGCAGGCGGGCCTCAGCCTTCGGGCTCTGGACCACGGCGGTCGAACTGCATGCGCGGCGGGCCTGAACCTACGAGCACGGGGCTCCACCAGCCTGCACGGCCGAACTGAGCCTCCTGGCGCGAGGCGCGGGGGTCGACCAGCCGGCCCGGCGGGGCTCGCCCTCCGTGCGCGCGGCTTCACCAGCCCGCAGGGAGGGACTGAGCCTCCGAGCACGGCGCTCCACCCGCCTGCCCGGCAGGTCTGAGTCTCCTGGCGCGGGCAGCGGGGCTCCACCAGCCTCCACAGCAGGACTCAGGCTCCGTGCGCGGGGCTCCAGCAGCCTGGCGCGCGGGACTGAGCCTCCGTGCACGAGGGCCACGGCGGTCGACCAGCCAGCCCGGCGGGACTCTTCGTCCCGGCGCGGGCCACGGGGTTCGACGCGTCGGCCAGGCGCGTAACCGCCTCCGGACGCTGGGCTTCGGGGCTTAAAGAGTCAGCTCCGCGGTACTCAGCCTGCGGGTGCTGGGCTGCGGGGGTCAACCATTCGTCCCGGCGGGAATGAGCCTCCTGGCTCAGGTCACCGGGGTCGACCAGCCGGCCCGGCGGGACACAGCCTCCAGGTGTGGGGCTGGGACGTCGACCAGCCGGCCCGGCGGCACTCATTGTCCGTGCCCGGGCCACGGGTGTAGACCAAACGTCCAGCAGGACTCAGCCTCCGGGCTCGGTGCCACGGGGGTCGACCAGCAGGCACGGCGGAACTGAGCCTCCGAGCACGGAGCTCCACCAGCCTGCCCGGCGGGACTGAGCCTCTGTGCACGGGGTCCGTGGTTTCGACCAGCCTTCCAGGCGGGACTCAGCCTCTGGGTGTGGGGCGCGAGGGTCGACCGGCAGGCCCGACGGGAGTCAGCCTCCAACTTTGGGCCGAGGCGGCCGACTAGTCGGCACGGCGGGAATCAGTCTCCAGGTTTGGGTACGCGGGGGTCGACCACCGAGCACGGAACGAATCAGAATCCGGGCGCGCGGGGAAGGGGTGTGGGACGCGGGTGTGGACCAGCGGGCCAGCGACACTCAGCCTCCGGTCGCGGGGCAGCGGGGCTGATTCAGCGGTGCAGGCCGGCCTCAGCCTCCGGGCTCTGGACCACGGCGGTCGAACTGCAGGCCCGGCGGGACTGAGCCTACGAGCACGGGGCTCCAGCAGCCTGCACGGTGGGACTGAGCCCCCTGGCGCGAGCCGCGGGGGTCGAACAGCCTGCCCGGCGGGACTCGGCCTCCCTGCGCGGGGCTCCAGCAGCCCTCACAGAGGTACTGAGCCTCCGAGCACGGGGCTCCACCAGCCTGCCCCGCGGTACTGAGCCTCCTGGCGCGGACCGCGGGGTCGACCAGCCAGCCCGGCGGGACTCATCGTCCAGGCGCGAGCCATGGGGTCGACCAGCCGGCCAGGTGGGAAACAGCCTCCGGACGCTGGGCTGCGTGGCTCAGTCAGCTCGGCGGTACTCATCCTGCGGGCGCTGGGCTGCGGGGCTCGACCAGCCTGCCCGGAGGGACTGAGCTTCCGAACATGGGGCTCCACCAGCCTCCACGGCAGAACTGAACCTCCTGGCTCAGGCCGCGGTGGTCGACCAGCCGGCCCGGCGGGACTCGGCCTCCGGGCGTGGGGCTCCACCAGGCTGCACAGACATACTGAGCCTCCGAGCACGGGGCTCCACCAGCCTGCCCTGTGGGACTGAGCCTCCTGGCGAGGGCCGCGCGTCTCCAGCAGCCTTCACAGCGGGACTCAGCCTCCGGGCGCGGGCAGCAGGGCTGGATCAGCCTTCCCGGCGCGACTGAGCCTCTGCGTGTGGGGCGCGAGGGTCGACCGGCAGGCCCGGCGGGAGTCAGCCTCCGGGTTTGGGTACGCGGGGGTCGACCACCGAGCCCGGAACGAATCAACATGAGGGCTCGCGGGGAAGGGCGGTGGGACGCGGGTGTAGACCAGCCGGCCAGCGTGAATAGGCCTCCGGGCGCGGGGCCGCCGGGCTGGATACGCCGTGCAGGCGGGCCTCAGCCTTCGGGCTCTGGACCACGGCGGTCGAACTGCATGGCCGGCGGGACTGAGCCTACGAGCACGGGGCTCCAGCAGCCTGCACGGCACGACTGAGCCTCCTGGCGCGAGGCGCGGGGGTCGTACAGCCGGCCCGTGGGGCTCGCCCTCCGTGCGCGTGGTCCACCAGCCTGCACAGAGGGACTGAGCCTCTGAGCACGGGGCTCCACCAGCCTGCCCCGCGGTACTGAGCCTCCTGGCGCGGACCGCGGGGGTCGAACAACATGCCCGGCGGGACTCGGCCTCCCTGCGCGGGGCTCCAGCAGCCCTCACAGAGGTACTGAGCCTCCGGCACGGGGCTCCACCAGCCTGCCCCGCGGGACTGAGCCTCCTGGCGCGGACCGCGGGGTCGACCAGCCAGCCCGGCGGGACTCATCGTCCAGGCGCGAGCCATGGGGTCGACCAGCCGGCCAGGCGGGAAACAGCCTCCGGACGCTGGGCTGCGTGGCTCAGTCAGCTCGGCGGTACTCATCCTGCGGGCGCTGGGCTGCGGGGCTCGACCAGCCTGCCCGGAGGGACTGAGCTTCCGAACATGGGGCTCCACCAGCCTTCACGGCAGAACTGAGCCTCCTGGCTCAGGCCGCGGTGGTCGACCAGCCGGCCCGGCGGGACTCGGCCTCCGGGCGTGGGGCCCACCAGGCTGCACAGACATACTGAGCCTCCGAGCACGGGGCTCCACCAGCCTGCCCTGTGGGACTGAGCCTCCTGGCGAGGGCCGCGCATCTCCAGCAGCCTTCACAGCGGGACTCAGTTTCACAGCGCGGGGCTCCATCAGCCTGCCCGGGGGGACTCAGCCTCCGGTAGAGGGTCGCAGGTGTAGATAATTCGGCCCGGCGGGACTCAACCACCGGGTGCACGGGCGAGGGGCTTGGGACGCGTGTGTAGACCAGCCAGCCCGGCGGGACTCATCATCCAGGCACGGGCCACAGTGTTCGAAAAGCCGGCCAGGCGGGTCTGAGCCTACGTGCATGGGGCTCCACCAGCCTGCCCATCGTGACTGAGCCTCCGTGCACGGGGTCCGTGGTTTCGACCAGCCTTCCCGGCGGGACTCAGCCTCCGGGTTTGGGTACGCGGGTGTCGACCACCGAGCCCGGAATGAATCAGCATCCCGTCGTGCGGGGAAGGGGCGTGGGACGCAGGTGTAGACCAGCCGGCCGGCGGGACTCAGCCTGCGGGTGGGGGGCGCGGGGGTCGAACAGCAGGCCCGGCGGGAGTCAGCCTCCAGGCTTTGGGCCGAGGCGGTCGACTAGTCGGCTCGGCGGGAGTAAGCCTCCGGACGCTGGGCTGCGTGTCTCAGTCAGCTCGGCGGTAGTCAGCCTGAGGGCGCTGGGCTGCGAGGGTCGACCAGCCCGCCCGGCGGGAATGAGCCTCCTGTCTCAGGCCGCGGTGGTCGACCAGCCGGACCGGCGGGACTCGGCCTCCGGGCGCGGGGCTCCAGCAGCCTGCACAGAGGTACTGAGCCTCCTGGCGCGGACCGCGGGGTCGACCAGCCAGCCCGGCGGGACTCATCGTCCAGGCGCGAGCCACGGGGTTCGACCAGCCTGCCAGGCGGGAGACAGCCTCCGGACGCTGGGCTGCGGGGTCAGTCAGCTCGGCGGTACTAAGCCTGCGGGCGCTTGGCTGCGGGGGTCGACCCTCTGGCCCGGCGTGACTTAGGCCCGAAGCGTCCCCGGATCCCAGCGCGCGCCAAGACTGGGGCGCGGGTCCGGTGCCATCGCCGCGGCGCTTTCCGCCCCTTCCCGACGCCTCGGGGGTTGCGTTCTGTAGGCGGCGGCGGCGGCGGCGGCGGCGGCGGCGGCGGCTTGGCGGGTATTGGGGTGGAGACGGTCGTGGGGGTGGAAGCTCGGTGTGGTACTGTCGCGCCTGCCCGCCGGCGACTCAGGGGAAATTCTGTCGCGTGCCAGGCACCCGGCCACCGTGGCCCGAGAGCCCAAGGTCCTCTTTCCCAGTCCCCCTACCGATGCCGCGGTCGCGCCGTGGAGGCCGGGAGCTCCGAGGCGGACGTGGTGTGCCGGGACGGGATCGGCCCTACGGCAGGGCGGCGGGTCGCCCTGGCCGCCCGGTGATGCGGCTCTGTGCCGCTGACGCGCGCGACGGTTGTCGGGCGCCACCTGGCGGCCGTTTGTATAGCGTTCGTTCCTTCCGGAGCCACGAGGGACGCGATTTGGCCACGTCGCACGCGCTGGACTTCCAGCAGGCCGGCCGTGCTTGCGGGATCGTGCCGGTGGCGCCGGCGTGTCGGTGCCCGGCCTCGGGGCCCGAGGTTGCACCTGCAGGACTACTAGGGTGGTATGGCCGCCTGCACGGGTCGACCAGCACGCGCGGGCGCCCGCGGTGACGGACGGACAGACCGAACGACGGCCCCGGTCGGTGGGGGGGGAACGCCTGAGGTGGTTGGCACCTGGCCGTTCCGGAGCTGCCGACCGAGGCAGGCCGTGTCGGCCGATCGGACGACGCTCCACGGACGCCGAACGCGGAAGCTCCTGGACGCGGGACTCCACCAGCCTGCCCTGTGGTGCTGAGCCTCCTGGCGAGGGCCGCGCGTCTCCAGCAGCCTTCACAGCGGGACTCAGCCTCCGATGCGCGGGCAGCGGGGCTGGATCAGCCTTCCCGGCGCGACTCAGCCTCTGCGTGTGGGGCGCGAGGGTCGACCGGCAGGCCCGGCGGGAGTCAGCCTCCGGGTTTGGGTACGCGGGGGTCGACCACCGAGCCCGGAACGAATCAACATGAGGGCTCGCGGGGAAGGGCGGTGGGACGCGGGTGTAGACCAGCCGGCCAGCGTGAATAGGCCTCCGGGCGCGGGGCAGCCGGGCTGGATCCGCCGTGCAGGCGGGCCTCAGCCTTCGGGCTCTGGACCACGGCGGTCGAACTGCATGCGCGGCGGGCCTGAACCTACGAGCACGGGGCTCCACCAGCCTGCACGGCCGAACTGAGCCTCCTGGCGCGAGGCGCGGGGGTCGACCAGCCGGCCCGGCGGGGCTCGCCCTCCGTGCGCGCGGCTTCACCAGCCCGCAGGGAGGGACTGAGCCTCCGAGCACGGCGCTCCACCCGCCTGCCCGGCAGGTCTGAGTCTCCTGGCGCGGGCAGCGGGGCTCCACCAGCCTCCACAGCAGGACTCAGGCTCCGTGCGCGGGGCTCCAGCAGCCTGGCGCGCGGGACTGAGCCTCCGTGCACGAGGGCCACGGCGGTCGACCAGCCAGCCCGGCGGGACTCTTCGTCCCGGCGCGGGCCACGGGGTTCGACGCGTCGGCCAGGCGCGTAACCGCCTCCGGACGCTGGGCTTCGGGGCTTAAAGAGTCAGCTCCGCGGTACTCAGCCTGCGGGTGCTGGGCTGCGGGGGTCAACCATTCGTCCCGGCGGGAATGAGCCTCCTGGCTCAGGTCACCGGGGTCGACCAGCCGGCCCGGCGGGACACAGCCTCCAGGTGTGGGGCTGGGACGTCGACCAGCCGGCCCGGCGGCACTCATTGTCCGTGCCCGGGCCACGGGTGTAGACCAAACGTCCAGCAGGACTCAGCCTCCGGGCTCGGTGCCACGGGGGTCGACCAGCAGGCACGGCGGAACTGAGCCTCCGAGCACGGAGCTCCACCAGCCTGCCCGGCGGGACTGAGCCTCTGTGCACGGGGTCCGTGGTTTCGACCAGCCTTCCAGGCGGGACTCAGCCTCTGGGTGTGGGGCGCGAGGGTCGACCGGCAGGCCCGACGGGAGTCAGCCTCCAACTTTGGGCCGAGGCGGCCGACTAGTCGGCACGGCGGGAATCAGTCTCCAGGTTTGGGTACGCGGGGGTCGACCACCGAGCACGGAACGAATCAGAATCCGGGCGCGCGGGGAAGGGGTGTGGGACGCGGGTGTGGACCAGCGGGCCAGCGACACTCAGCCTCCGGTCGCGGGGCAGCGGGGCTGATTCAGCGGTGCAGGCCGGCCTCAGCCTCCGGGCTCTGGACCACGGCGGTCGAACTGCAGGCCCGGCGGGACTGAGCCTACGAGCACGGGGCTCCAGCAGCCTGCACGGTGGGACTGAGCCCCCTGGCGCGAGCCGCGGGGGTCGAACAGCCTGCCCGGCGGGACTCGGCCTCCCTGCGCGGGGCTCCAGCAGCCCTCACAGAGGTACTGAGCCTCCGAGCACGGGGCTCCACCAGCCTGCCCCGCGGTACTGAGCCTCCTGGCGCGGACCGCGGGGTCGACCAGCCAGCCCGGCGGGACTCATCGTCCAGGCGCGAGCCATGGGGTCGACCAGCCGGCCAGGTGGGAAACAGCCTCCGGACGCTGGGCTGCGTGGCTCAGTCAGCTCGGCGGTACTCATCCTGCGGGCGCTGGGCTGCGGGGCTCGACCAGCCTGCCCGGAGGGACTGAGCTTCCGAACATGGGGCTCCACCAGCCTCCACGGCAGAACTGAACCTCCTGGCTCAGGCCGCGGTGGTCGACCAGCCGGCCCGGCGGGACTCGGCCTCCGGGCGTGGGGCTCCACCAGGCTGCACAGACATACTGAGCCTCCGAGCACGGGGCTCCACCAGCCTGCCCTGTGGGACTGAGCCTCCTGGCGAGGGCCGCGCGTCTCCAGCAGCCTTCACAGCGGGACTCAGCCTCCGGGCGCGGGCAGCAGGGCTGGATCAGCCTTCCCGGCGCGACTGAGCCTCTGCGTGTGGGGCGCGAGGGTCGACCGGCAGGCCCGGCGGGAGTCAGCCTCCGGGTTTGGGTACGCGGGGGTCGACCACCGAGCCCGGAACGAATCAACATGAGGGCTCGCGGGGAAGGGCGGTGGGACGCGGGTGTAGACCAGCCGGCCAGCGTGAATAGGCCTCCGGGCGCGGGGCCGCCGGGCTGGATACGCCGTGCAGGCGGGCCTCAGCCTTCGGGCTCTGGACCACGGCGGTCGAACTGCATGGCCGGCGGGACTGAGCCTACGAGCACGGGGCTCCAGCAGCCTGCACGGCACGACTGAGCCTCCTGGCGCGAGGCGCGGGGGTCGTACAGCCGGCCCGTGGGGCTCGCCCTCCGTGCGCGTGGTCCACCAGCCTGCACAGAGGGACTGAGCCTCTGAGCACGGGGCTCCACCAGCCTGCCCCGCGGTACTGAGCCTCCTGGCGCGGACCGCGGGGGTCGAACAACATGCCCGGCGGGACTCGGCCTCCCTGCGCGGGGCTCCAGCAGCCCTCACAGAGGTACTGAGCCTCCGGCACGGGGCTCCACCAGCCTGCCCCGCGGGACTGAGCCTCCTGGCGCGGACCGCGGGGTCGACCAGCCAGCCCGGCGGGACTCATCGTCCAGGCGCGAGCCATGGGGTCGACCAGCCGGCCAGGCGGGAAACAGCCTCCGGACGCTGGGCTGCGTGGCTCAGTCAGCTCGGCGGTACTCATCCTGCGGGCGCTGGGCTGCGGGGCTCGACCAGCCTGCCCGGAGGGACTGAGCTTCCGAACATGGGGCTCCACCAGCCTTCACGGCAGAACTGAGCCTCCTGGCTCAGGCCGCGGTGGTCGACCAGCCGGCCCGGCGGGACTCGGCCTCCGGGCGTGGGGCCCACCAGGCTGCACAGACATACTGAGCCTCCGAGCACGGGGCTCCACCAGCCTGCCCTGTGGGACTGAGCCTCCTGGCGAGGGCCGCGCATCTCCAGCAGCCTTCACAGCGGGACTCAGTTTCACAGCGCGGGGCTCCATCAGCCTGCCCGGGGGGACTCAGCCTCCGGTAGAGGGTCGCAGGTGTAGATAATTCGGCCCGGCGGGACTCAACCACCGGGTGCACGGGCGAGGGGCTTGGGACGCGTGTGTAGACCAGCCAGCCCGGCGGGACTCATCATCCAGGCACGGGCCACAGTGTTCGAAAAGCCGGCCAGGCGGGTCTGAGCCTACGTGCATGGGGCTCCACCAGCCTGCCCATCGTGACTGAGCCTCCGTGCACGGGGTCCGTGGTTTCGACCAGCCTTCCCGGCGGGACTCAGCCTCCGGGTTTGGGTACGCGGGTGTCGACCACCGAGCCCGGAATGAATCAGCATCCCGTCGTGCGGGGAAGGGGCGTGGGACGCAGGTGTAGACCAGCCGGCCGGCGGGACTCAGCCTGCGGGTGGGGGGCGCGGGGGTCGAACAGCAGGCCCGGCGGGAGTCAGCCTCCAGGCTTTGGGCCGAGGCGGTCGACTAGTCGGCTCGGCGGGAGTAAGCCTCCGGACGCTGGGCTGCGTGTCTCAGTCAGCTCGGCGGTAGTCAGCCTGAGGGCGCTGGGCTGCGAGGGTCGACCAGCCCGCCCGGCGGGAATGAGCCTCCTGTCTCAGGCCGCGGTGGTCGACCAGCCGGACCGGCGGGACTCGGCCTCCGGGCGCGGGGCTCCAGCAGCCTGCACAGAGGTACTGAGCCTCCTGGCGCGGACCGCGGGGTCGACCAGCCAGCCCGGCGGGACTCATCGTCCAGGCGCGAGCCACGGGGTTCGACCAGCCTGCCAGGCGGGAGACAGCCTCCGGACGCTGGGCTGCGGGGTCAGTCAGCTCGGCGGTACTAAGCCTGCGGGCGCTTGGCTGCGGGGGTCGACCCTCTGGCCCGGCGTGACTTAGGCCCGAAGCGTCCCCGGATCCCAGCGCGCGCCAAGACTGGGGCGCGGGTCCGGTGCCATCGCCGCGGCGCTTTCCGCCCCTTCCCGACGCCTCGGGGGTTGCGTTCTGTAGGCGGCGGCGGCGGCGGCGGCGGCGGCGGCGGCGGCTTGGCGGGTATTGGGGTGGAGACGGTCGTGGGGGTGGAAGCTCGGTGTGGTACTGTCGCGCCTGCCCGCCGGCGACTCAGGGGAAATTCTGTCGCGTGCCAGGCACCCGGCCACCGTGGCCCGAGAGCCCAAGGTCCTCTTTCCCAGTCCCCCTACCGATGCCGCGGTCGCGCCGTGGAGGCCGGGAGCTCCGAGGCGGACGTGGTGTGCCGGGACGGGATCGGCCCTACGGCAGGGCGGCGGGTCGCCCTGGCCGCCCGGTGATGCGGCTCTGTGCCGCTGACGCGCGCGACGGTTGTCGGGCGCCACCTGGCGGCCGTTTGTATAGCGTTCGTTCCTTCCGGAGCCACGAGGGACGCGATTTGGCCACGTCGCACGCGCTGGACTTCCAGCAGGCCGGCCGTGCTTGCGGGATCGTGCCGGTGGCGCCGGCGTGTCGGTGCCCGGCCTCGGGGCCCGAGGTTGCACCTGCAGGACTACTAGGGTGGTATGGCCGCCTGCACGGGTCGACCAGCACGCGCGGGCGCCCGCGGTGACGGACGGACAGACCGAACGACGGCCCCGGTCGGTGGGGGGGGAACGCCTGAGGTGGTTGGCACCTGGCCGTTCCGGAGCTGCCGACCGAGGCAGGCCGTGTCGGCCGATCGGACGACGCTCCACGGACGCCGAACGCGGAAGCTCCTGGACGCGGGACTCCACCAGCCTGCCCTGTGGTGCTGAGCCTCCTGGCGAGGGCCGCGCGTCTCCAGCAGCCTTCACAGCGGGACTCAGCCTCCGATGCGCGGGCAGCGGGGCTGGATCAGCCTTCCCGGCGCGACTCAGCCTCTGCGTGTGGGGCGCGAGGGTCGACCGGCAGGCCCGGCGGCAGTCAGCCTCCGGGTTTGGGTACGCGGGGGTCGACCACCGAGCCCGGAACGAATCAACATGAGGGCTCGCGGGGAAGGGCGGTGGGACGCGGGTGTAGACCAGCCGGCCAGCGTGAATAGGCCTCCGGGCGCGGGGCAGCCGGGCTGGATCCGCCGTGCAGGCGGGCCTCAGCCTTCGGGCTCTGGACCACGGCGGTCGAACTGCATGCGCGGCGGGCCTGAACCTACGAGCACGGGGCTCCACCAGCCTGCACGGCCGAACTGAGCCTCCTGGCGCGAGGCGCGGGGGTCGACCAGCCGGCCCGGCGGGGCTCGCCCTCCGTGCGCGCGGCTTCACCAGCCCGCAGGGAGGGACTGAGCCTCCGAGCACGGCGCTCCACCCGCCTGCCCGGCAGGTCTGAGTCTCCTGGCGCGGGCAGCGGGGCTCCACCAGCCTCCACAGCAGGACTCAGGCTCTGTGCGCGGGGCTCCAGCAGCCTGGCGCGCGGGACTGAGCCTCCGTGCACGAGGGCCACGGCGGTCGACCAGCCAGCCCGGCGGGACTCTTCGTCCCGGCGCGGGCCACGGGGTTCGACGCGTCGGCCAGGCGCGTAACCGCCTCCGGACGCTGGGCTTCGGGGCTTAAAGAGTCAGCTCCGCGGTACTCAGCCTGCGGGTGCTGGGCTGCGGGGGTCAACCATTCGTCCCGGCGGGAATGAGCCTCCTGGCTCAGGTCACCGGGGTCGACCAGCCGGCCCGGCGGGACACAGCCTCCAGGTGTGGGGCTGGGACGTCGACCAGCCAGCCCGGCGGCACTCATTGTCCGTGCCCGGGCCACGGGTGTAGACCAAACGTCCAGCAGGACTCAGCCTCCGGGCTCGGTGCCACGGGGGTCGACCAGCAGGCACGGCAGAACTGAGCCTCCGAGCACGGAGCTCCACCAGCCTGCCCGGCGGGACTGAGCCTCTGTGCACGGGGTCCGTGGTTTCGACCAGCCTTCCAGGCGGGACTCAGCCTCTGGGTGTGGGGCGCGAGGGTCGACCGGCAGGCCCGACGGGAGTCAGCCTCCAACTTTGGGCCGAGGCGGCCGACTAGTCGGCACGGAGGGAATCAGTCTCCAGGTTTGGGTACGCGGGGGTCGACCACCGAGCACGGAACGAATCAGAATCCGGGCGCGCGGGGAAGGGGTGTGGGACGCGGGTGTGGACCAGCGGGCCAGCGACACTCAGCCTCCGGTCGCGGGGCAGCGGGGCTGATTCAGCGGGGCTGATTCAGCGGTGCAGGCCGGCATCAGCCTCCGGGCTCTGGACCACGGCGGTCGAACTGCAGGCCCGGCGGGACTGAGCCTACGAGCACGGGGCTCCAGCAGCCTGCACGGTGGGACTGAGCCCCCTGGCGCGAGCCGCGGGGGTCGAACAGCCTGCCCGGCGGGACTCGGCCTCCCTGCGCGGGGCTCCAGCAGCCCTCACAGAGGTACTGAGCCTCCGAGCACGGGGCTCCACCAGCCTGCCCCGCGGTACTGAGCCTCCTGGCGCGGACCGCGGGGTCGACCAGCCAGCCCGGCGGGACTCATCGTCCAGGCGCGAGCCATGGGGTCGACCAGCCGGCCAGGTGGGAAACAGCCTCCGGACGCTGGGCTGCGTGGCTCAGTCAGCTCGGCGGTACTCATCCTGCGGGCGCTGGGCTGCGGGGCTCGACCAGCCTGCCCGGAGGGACTGAGCTTCCGAACATGGGGCTCCACCAGCCTCCACGGCAGAACTGAACCTCCTGGCTCAGGCCGCGGTGGTCGACCAGCCGGCCCGGCGGGACTCGGCCTCCGGGCGTGGGGCTCCACCAGGCTGCACAGACATACTGAGCCTCCGAGCACGGGGCTCCACCAGCCTGCCCTGTGGGACTGAGCCTCCTGGCGAGGGCCGCGCGTCTCCAGCAGCCTTCACAGCGGGACTCAGCCTCCGGGCGCGGGCAGCAGGGCTGGATCAGCCTTCCCGGCGCGACTGAGCCTCTGCGTGTGGGGCGCGAGGGTCGACCGGCAGGCCCGGCGGGAGTCAGCCTCCGGGTTTGGGTACGCGGGGGTCGACCACCGAGCCCGGAACGAATCAACATGAGGGCTCGCGGGGAAGGGCGGTGGGACGCGGGTGTAGACCAGCCGGCCAGCGTGAATAGGCCTCCGGGCGCGGGGCAGCCGGGCTGGATACGCCGTGCAGGCGGGCCTCAGCCTTCGGGCTCTGGACCACGGCGGTCGAACTGCATGCGCGGCGGGCCTGAACCTACGAGCACGGGGCTCCACCAGCCTGCACGGCCGAACTGAGCCTCCTGGCGCGAGGCGCGGGGGTCGACCAGCCGGCCCGGCGGGGCTCGCCCTCCGTGCGCGCGGCTTCACCAGCCCGCAGGGAGGGACTGAGCCTCCGAGCACGGCGCTCCACCCGCCTGCCCGGCAGGTCTGAGTCTCCTGGCGCGGGCAGCGGGGCTCCACCAGCCTCCACAGCAGGACTCAGGCTCCGTGCGCGGGGCTCCAGCAGCCTGGCGCGCGGGACTGAGCCTCCGTGCACGAGGGCCACGGCGGTCGACCAGCCAGCCCGGCGGGACTCTTCGTCCCGGCGCGGGCCACGGGGTTCGACGCGTCGGCCAGGCGCGTAACCGCCTCCGGACGCTGGGCTTCGGGGCTTAAAGAGTCAGCTCCGCGGTACTCAGCCTGCGGGTGCTGGGCTGCGGGGGTCAACCATTCGTCCCGGCGGGAATGAGCCTCCTGGCTCAGGTCACCGGGGTCGACCAGCCGGCCCGGCGGGACACAGCCTCCAGGTGTGGGGCTGGGACGTCGACCAGCCAGCCCGGCGGCACTCATTGTCCGTGCCCGGGCCACGGGTGTAGACCAAACGTCCAGCAGGACTCAGCCTCCGGGCTCGGTGCCACGGGGGTCGACCAGCAGGCACGGCAGAACTGAGCCTCCGAGCACGGAGCTCCACCAGCCTGCCCGGCGGGACTGAGCCTCTGTGCACGGGGTCCGTGGTTTCGACCAGCCTTCCAGGCGGGACTCAGCCTCTGGGTGTGGGGCGCGAGGGTCGACCGGCAGGCCCGACGGGAGTCAGCCTCCAACTTTGGGCCGAGGCGGCCGACTAGTCGGCACGGCGGGAATCAGTCTCCAGGTTTGGGTACGCGGGGGTCGACCACCGAGCACGGAACGAATCAGAATCCGGGCGCGCGGGGAAGGGGTGTGGGACGCGGGTGTGGACCAGCGGGCCAGCGACACTCAGCCTCCGGTCGCGGGGCAGCGGGGCTGATTCAGCGGTGCAGGCCGGCCTCAGCCTCTGGGCTCTGGACCACGGCGGTCGAACTGCAGGCCCGGCGGGACTGAGCCTACGAGCACGGGGCTCCAGCAGCCTGCACGGTGGGACTGAGCCCCCTGGCGCGAGCCGCGGGGGTCGAACAGCCTGCCCGGCGGGACTCGGCCTCCCTGCGCGGGGCTCCAGCAGCCCTCACAGAGGTACTGAGCCTCCGAGCACGGGGCTCCACCAGCCTGCCCCGCGGTACTGAGCCTCCTGGCGCGGACCGCGGGGTCGACCAGCCAGCCCGGCGGGACTCATCGTCCAGGCGCGAGCCATGGGGTCGACCAGCCGGCCAGGTGGGAAACAGCCTCCGGACGCTGGGCTGCGTGGCTCAGTCAGCTCGGCGGTACTCATCCTGCGGGCGCTGGGCTGCGGGGCTCGACCAGCCTGCCCGGAGGGACTGAGCTTCCGAACATGGGGCTCCACCAGCCTCCACGGCAGAACTGAGCCTCCTGGCTCAGGCCGCGGTGGTCGACCAGCCGGCCCGGCGGGACTCGGCCTCCGGGCGTGGGGCTCCACCAGGCTGCACAGACATACTGAGCCTCCGAGCACGGGGCTCCACCAGCCTGCCCTGTGGGACTGAGCCTCCTGGCGAGGGCCGCGCGTCTCCAGCAGCCTTCACAGCGGGACTCAGCCTCCGGGTTTGGGTACGCGGGGGTCGACCACCGAGCCCGGAACGAATCAACATGAGGGCTCGCGGGGAAGGGCCGTGGGACGCGGGTGTAGACCAGTCGGCCAGCGTGAATAGGCCTCAGGGCGCGGGGCAGCGGGGCTGGATCCGCCGTGCAGGCGGGCCTCAGCCTTCGGGCTCTGGACCACGGCGGTCGAAATGCATGGCCGGCAGGCCTGTACCTACGAGCACGGGGGTCCACCAGCCTGCACGGCCGAACTGAGCCTCCTGGCGCGAGGCGCGGGGTCGACCAGCCAGCCCGGCGGGACTCATCGTCCAGGCGCGAGCCATGGGGTCGACCAGCCGGCCAGGCGGGAAACAGCCTCCGGACGCTGGGCTGCGTGGCTCAGTCAGCTCGGCGGTACTCATCCTGCGGGCGCTGGGCTGCGGGGCTCGACCAGCCTGCCCGGAGGGACTGAGCTTCCGAACATGGGGCTCCACCAGCCTCCACGGCAGAACTGAGCCTCCTGGCTCAGGCCGCGGTGGTCGACCAGCCGGCCCGGCGGGACTCGGCCTCCGGGCGTGGGGCTCCACCAGGCTGCACAGACATACTGAGCCTCCGAGCACGGGGCTCCACCAGCCTGCCCTGTGGGACTGAGCCTCCTGGCGAGGGCCGCGCGTCTCCAGCAGCCTTCACAGCGGGACTCAGCCTCACGGCGCGGGGCTCCATCAGCCTGCCCGGGGGGACTCAGCCTCCGGTAGAGGGTCGCAGGTGTAGATAATCCGGCCCGGCGGGACTCAACCTCCGGGTGCACGGGCGAGGGGCTTGGCACGCGTGTGTAGACCAGCCAGCCCCGCGGGACTCATCATCCAGGCGCGGGCCACAGTGTTCGAAAAGCCGGCCAGGCGGGTCTGAGCCTCCGTGCATGGGGCTCCACCAGCCTGCCCAGCGGGACTGAGCCTCCGTGCACGGGGTCCGTGGTTTCGACCAGCCTTCCCGGCGGGACTCAGCCTCCGGGTTTGGGTACGCGGGTGTCGACCACCGAGCCCGGAATGAATCAGCATGAGGGCTCGCGGGGAAGGGCCGTGGGACGCGGGTGTAGACCAGCCGGCCAGCGTGAATAGGCCTCCGGGCGCGGGGCAGCCGGGCTGGATACGCCGTGCAGGCGGGCCTCAGCCTTCGGGCTCTGGACCACGGCGGTCGAACTGCATGGCCGGCGGGACTGAGCCTACGAGCACGGGGCTCCAGCAGCCTGCACGGCAGGACTGAGCCTCCTGGCGCGAGGCGCGGGGGTCGTACAGCCGGCCCGTGGGGCTCGCCCTCCGTGCGCGTGGTCCACCAGCCTGCCCCGCGGGACTGAGCCTCCTGGCGCGGACCGCGGGGTCGACCAGCCAGCCCGGCGGGACTCATCGTCCAGGCGCGAGCCATGGGGTCGACCAGCCGGCCAGGCGGGAAACAGCCTCCGGACGCTGGGCTGCGTGGCTCAGTCAGCTCGGCGGTACTCATCCTGCGGGCGCTGGGCTGCGGGGCTCGACCAGCCTGCCCGGAGGGACTGAGCTTCCGAACATGGGGCTCCACCAGCCTTCACGGCAGAACTGAGCCTCCTGGCTCAGGCCGCGGTGGTCGACCAGCCGGCCCGGCGGGACTCGGCCTCCGGGCGTGGGGCCCTCCAGGCTGCACAGACATACTGAGCCTCCGAGCACGGGGCTCCACCAGCCTGCCCTGTGGGACTGAGCCTCCTGGCGAGGGCCGCGCATCTCCAGCAGCCTTCACAGCGGGACTCAGTTTCACGGCGCGGGGCTCCATCAGCCTGCCCGGGGGGACTCAGCCTCCGGTAGAGGGTCGCAGGTGTAGATAATTCGGCCCGGCGGGACTCAACCTCCGGGTGCACGGGCGAGGGGCTTGGGACGCGTGTGTAGACCAGCCAGCCCGGCGGGACTCATCATCCAGGCACGGGCCACAGTGTTCGAAAAGCCGGCCAGGCGGGTCTGAGCCTACGTGCATGGGGCTCCACCAGCCTGCCCATCGTGACTGAGCCTCCGTGCACGGGGTCCGTGGTTTCGACCAGCCTTCCCGGCGGGACTCAGCCTCCGGGTTTGGGTACGCGGGTGTCGACCACCGAGCCCGGAATGAATCAGCATCCCGTCGTGCGGGGAAGGGGCGTGGGACGCAGGTGTAGACCAGCCGGCCGGCGGGACTCAGCCTGCGGGTGGGGGGCGCCGGGGTCGAACAGCAGGCCCGGCGGGAGTCAGCCTCCAGGCTTTGGGCCGAGGCGGTCGACTAGTCGGCTCGGCGGGAGTAAGCCTCCGGACGCTGGGCTGCGTGTCTCAGTCAGCTCGGCGGTAGTCAGCCTGAGGGCGCTGGGCTGCGAGGGTCGACCAGCCCGCCCGGCGGGAATGAGCCTCCTGTCTCAGGCCGCGGTGGTCGACCAGCCGGACCGGCGGGACTCGGCCTCCGGGCGCGGGGCTCCAGCAGCCTGCACAGAGGTACTGAGCCTCCTGGCGCGGACCGCGGGGTCGACCAGCCAGCCCGGCGGGACTCATCGTCCAGGCGCGAGCCACGGGGTTCGACCAGCCTGCCAGGCGGGAGACAGCCTCCGGACGCTGGGCTGCGGGGTCAGTCAGCTCGGCGGTACTAAGCCTGCGGGCGCTTGGCTGCGGGGGTCGACCCTCTGGCCCGGCGTGACTTAGGCCCGAAGCGTCCCCGGATCCCAGCGCGCGCCAAGACTGGGGCGCGGGTCCCGTGCCATCGCCGCGGCGCTTTCCGCCCCTTCCCGACGCCTCGGGGGTTGCGTTCTGTAGGCGGCGGCGGCGGCGGCGGCGGCGGCGGCTTGGAGGGTATTGGGGTGGAGACGGTCGTGGGGGTGGAAGCTCGGTGTGGTATTGTCGCGCCTGCCCGCCGGCGACTCAGGGGAAATTCTGTCGCGTGCCAGGCACCCGGCCACCGTGGCCCGAGAGCCCAAGGTCCTCTTTCCCAGTCCCCCTACCGATGCCGCGGTCGCGCCGTGGAGGCCGGGAGCTCCGAGGCGGACGTGGTGTGCCGGGACGGGATCGGCCCTACGGCAGGGCGGCGGGTCGCCCTGGCCGCCCGGTGATGCGGCTCCGTGCCGCTGACGCGCGCGACGGTTGTCGGGCGCCACCTGGCGGCCGTTTGTATAGCGTTCGTTCCTTCCGGAGCCACGAGGGACGCGATTTGGCCACGTCGCACGCGCTGGACTTCCAGCAGGCCGGCCGTGCTTGCGGGATCGTGCCGGTGGCGCCGGCGTGTCGGTGCCCGGCCTCGGGGCCCGAGGTTGCACCTGCAGGACTACTAGGGTGGTATGGCCGCCTGCACGGGTCGACCAGCACGCGCGGGCGCCCGCGGTGACGGACGGACAGACCGAACGACGGCCCCGGTCGGTGGGGGGGGAACGCCTGAGGTGGTTGGCACCTGGCCGTTCCGGAGCTGCCGACCGAGGCAGGCCGTGTCGGCCGATCGGACGACGCTCCACGGACGCCGAACGCGGAAGCTCCTGGACGCGGGACTCCACCAGCCTGCCCTGTGGTGCTGAGCCTCCTGGCGAGGGCCGCGCGTCTCCAGCAGCCTTCACAGCGGGACTCAGCCTCCGGGCGCGGGCAGCAGGGCTGGATCAGCCTTCCCGGCGCGACTGAGCCTCTGCGTGTGGGGCGCGAGGGTCGACCGGCAGGCCCGGCGGGAGTCAGCCTCCGGGTTTGGGTACGCGGGGGTCGACCACCGAGCCCGGAACGAATCAACATGAGGGCTCGCGGGGAAGGGCGGTGGGACGCGGGTGTAGACCAGCCGGCCAGCGTGAATAGGCCTCCGGGCGCGGGGCAGCCGGGCTGGATCCGCCGTGCAGGCGGGCCTCAGCCTTCGGGCTCTGGACCACGGCGGTCGAACTGCATGCGCGGCGGGCCTGAACCTACGAGCACGGGGCTCCACCAGCCTGCACGGCCGAACTGAGCCTCCTGGCGCGAGGCGCGGGGGTCGACCAGCCGGCCCGGCGGGGCTCGCCCTCCGTGCGCGCGGCTTCACCAGCCCGCAGGGAGGGACTGAGCCTCCGAGCACGGCGCTCCACCCGCCTGCCCGGCAGGTCTGAGTCTCCTGGCGCGGGCAGCGGGGCTCCACCAGCCTCCACAGCAGGACTCAGGCTCTGTGCGCGGGGCTCCAGCAGCCTGGCGCGCGGGACTGAGCCTCCGTGCACGAGGGCCACGGCGGTCGACCAGCCAGCCCGGCGGGACTCTTCGTCCCGGCGCGGGCCACGGGGTTCGACGCGTCGGCCAGGCGCGTAACCGCCTCCGGACGCTGGGCTTCGGGGCTTAAAGAGTCAGCTCCGCGGTACTCAGCCTGCGGGTGCTGGGCTGCGGGGGTCAACCATTCGTCCCGGCGGGAATGAGCCTCCTGGCTCAGGTCACCGGGGTCGACCAGCCGGCCCGGCGGGACACAGCCTCCAGGTGTGGGGCTGGGACGTCGACCAGCCAGCCCGGCGGCACTCATTGTCCGTGCCCGGGCCACGGGTGTAGACCAAACGTCCAGCAGGACTCAGCCTCCGGGCTCGGTGCCACGGGGGTCGACCAGCAGGCACGGCAGAACTGAGCCTCCGAGCACGGAGCTCCACCAGCCTGCCCGGCGGGACTGAGCCTCTGTGCACGGGGTCCGTGGTTTCGACCAGCCTTCCAGGCGGGACTCAGCCTCTGGGTGTGGGGCGCGAGGGTCGACCGGCAGGCCCGACGGGAGTCAGCCTCCAACTTTGGGCCGAGGCGGCCGACTAGTCGGCACGGAGGGAATCAGTCTCCAGGTTTGGGTACGCGGGGGTCGACCACCGAGCACGGAACGAATCAGAATCCGGGCGCGCGGGGAAGGGGTGTGGGACGCGGGTGTGGACCAGCGGGCCAGCGACACTCAGCCTCCGGTCGCGGGGCAGCGGGGCTGATTCAGCGGTGCAGGCCGGCCTCAGCCTCCGGGCTCTGGACCACGGCGGTCGAACTGCAGGCCCGGCGGGACTGAGCCTACGAGCACGGGGCTCCAGCAGCCTGCACGGTGGGACTGAGCCCCCTGGCGCGAGCCGCGGGGGTCGAACAGCCTGCCCGGCGGGACTCGGCCTCCCTGCGCGGGGCTCCAGCAGCCCTCACAGAGGTACTGAGCCTCCGAGCACGGGGCTCCACCAGCCTGCCCCGCGGTACTGAGCCTCCTGGCGCGGACCGCGGGGTCGACCAGCCAGCCCGGCGGGACTCATCGTCCAGGCGCGAGCCATGGGGTCGACCAGCCGGCCAGGCGGGAAACAGCCTCCGGACGCTGGGCTGCGTGGCTCAGTCAGCTCGGCGGTACTCATCCTGCGGGCGCTGGGCTGCGGGGCTCGACCAGCCTGCCCGGAGGGACTGAGCTTCCGAACATGGGGCTCCACCAGCCTCCACGGCAGAACTGAGCCTCCTGGCTCAGGCCGCGGTGGTCGACCAGCCGGCCCGGCGGGACTCGGCCTCCGGGCGTGGGGCTCCACCAGGCTGCACAGACATACTGAGCCTCCGAGCACGGGGCTCCACCAGCCTGCCCTGTGGGACTGAGCCTCCTGGCGAGGGCCGCGCGTCTCCAGCAGCCTTCACAGCGGGACTCAGCCTCACGGCGCGGGGCTCCATCAGCCTGCCCGGGGGGACTCAGCCTCCGGTAGAGGGTCGCAGGTGTAGATAATCCGGCCCGGCGGGACTCAACCTCCGGGTGCACGGGCGAGGGGCTTGGCACGCGTGTGTAGACCAGCCAGCCCCGCGGGACTCATCATCCAGGCGCGGGCCACAGTGTTCGAAAAGCCGGCCAGGCGGGTCTGAGCCTCCGTGCATGGGGCTCCACCAGCCTGCCCAGCGGGACTGAGCCTCCGTGCACGGGGTCCGTGGTTTCGACCAGCCTTCCCGGCGGGACTCAGCCTCCGGGTTTGGGTACGCGGGTGTCGACCACCGAGCCCGGAATGAATCAGCATGAGGGCTCGCGGGGAAGGGCCGTGGGACGCGGGTGTAGACCAGCCGGCCAGCGTGAATAGGCCTCCGGGCGCGGGGCAGCCGGGCTGGATACGCCGTGCAGGCGGGCCTCAGCCTTCGGGCTCTGGACCACGGCGGTCGAACTGCATGGCCGGCGGGACTGAGCCTACGAGCACGGGGCTCCAGCAGCCTGCACGGCAGGACTGAGCCTCCTGGCGCGAGGCGCGGGGGTCGTACAGCCGGCCCGTGGGGCTCGCCCTCCGTGCGCGTGGTCCACCAGCCTGCCCCGCGGGACTGAGCCTCCTGGCGCGGACCGCGGGGTCGACCAGCCAGCCCGGCGGGACTCATCGTCCAGGCGCGAGCCATGGGGTCGACCAGCCGGCCAGGCGGGAAACAGCCTCCGGACGCTGGGCTGCGTGGCTCAGTCAGCTCGGCGGTACTCATCCTGCGGGCGCTGGGCTGCGGGGCTCGACCAGCCTGCCCGGAGGGACTGAGCTTCCGAACATGGGGCTCCACCAGCCTTCACGGCAGAACTGAGCCTCCTGGCTCAGGCCGCGGTGGTCGACCAGCCGGCCCGGCGGGACTCGGCCTCCGGGCGTGGGGCCCTCCAGGCTGCACAGACATACTGAGCCTCCGAGCACGGGGCTCCACCAGCCTGCCCTGTGGGACTGAGCCTCCTGGCGAGGGCCGCGCATCTCCAGCAGCCTTCACAGCGGGACTCAGTTTCACGGCGCGGGGCTCCATCAGCCTGCCCGGGGGGACTCAGCCTCCGGTAGAGGGTCGCAGGTGTAGATAATTCGGCCCGGCGGGACTCAACCTCCGGGTGCACGGGCGAGGGGCTTGGGACGCGTGTGTAGACCAGCCAGCCCGGCGGGACTCATCATCCAGGCACGGGCCACAGTGTTCGAAAAGCCGGCCAGGCGGGTCTGAGCCTACGTGCATGGGGCTCCACCAGCCTGCCCATCGTGACTGAGCCTCCGTGCACGGGGTCCGTGGTTTCGACCAGCCTTCCCGGCGGGACTCAGCCTCCGGGTTTGGGTACGCGGGTGTCGACCACCGAGCCCGGAATGAATCAGCATCCCGTCGTGCGGGGAAGGGGCGTGGGACGCAGGTGTAGACCAGCCGGCCGGCGGGACTCAGCCTGCGGGTGGGGGGCGCGGGGGTCGAACAGCAGGCCCGGCGGGAGTCAGCCTCCAGGCTTTGGGCCGAGGCGGTCGACTAGTCGGCTCGGCGGGAGTAAGCCTCCGGACGCTGGGCTGCGTGTCTCAGTCAGCTCGGCGGTAGTCAGCCTGAGGGCGCTGGGCTGCGAGGGTCGACCAGCCCGCCCGGCGGGAATGAGCCTCCTGTCTCAGGCCGCGGTGGTCGACCAGCCGGACCGGCGGGACTCGGCCTCCGGGCGCGGGGCTCCAGCAGCCTGCACAGAGGTACTGAGCCTCCTGGCGCGGACCGCGGGGTCGACCAGCCAGCCCGGCGGGACTCATCGTCCAGGCGCGAGCCACGGGGTTCGACCAGCCTGCCAGGCGGGAGACAGCCTCCGGACGCTGGGCTGCGGGGTCAGTCAGCTCGGCGGTACTAAGCCTGCGGGCGCTTGGCTGCGGGGGTCGACCCTCTGGCCCGGCGTGACTTAGGCCCGAAGCGTCCCCGGATCCCAGCGCGCGCCAAGACTGGGGCGCGGGTCCCGTGCCATCGCCGCGGCGCTTTCCGCCCCTTCCCGACGCCTCGGGGGTTGCGTTCTGTAGGCGGCGGCGGCGGCGGCGGCGGCGGCGGCGGCGGCGGCGGCGGCTTGGAGGGTATTGGGGTGGAGACGGTCGTGGGGGTGGAAGCTCGGTGTGGTATTGTCGCGCCTGCCCGCCGGCGACTCAGGGGAAATTCTGTCGCGTGCCAGGCACCCGGCCACCGTGGCCCGAGAGCCCAAGGTCCTCTTTCCCAGTCCCCCTACCGATGCCGCGGTCGCGCCGTGGAGGCCGGGAGCTCCGAGGCGGACGTGGTGTGCCGGGACGGGATCGGCCCTACGGCAGGGCGGCGGGTCGCCCTGGCCGCCCGGTGATGCGGCTCCGTGCCGCTGACACGCGCGACGGTTGTCGGGCGCCACCTGGCGGCCGTTTGTATAGCGTTCGTTCCTTCCGGAGCCACGAGGGACGCGATTTGGCCACGTCGCACCCGCTGGACTTCCAGCAGGCCGGCCGTGCTTGCGGGATCGTGCCGGTGGCGCCGGCGTGTCGGTGCCCGGCCTCGGGGCCCGAGGTTGCACCTGCAGGACTACTAGGGTGGTATGGCCGCCTGCACGGGTCGACCAGCACGCGCGGGCGCCCGCGGTGACGGACGGACAGACCGAACGACGGCCCCGGTCGGTGGGGGGGGAACGCCTGAGGTGGTTGGCACCTGGCCGTTCCGGAGCTGCCGACCGAGGCAGGCCGTGTCGGCCGATCGGACGACGCTCCACGGACGCCGAACGCGGAAGCTCCTGGACGCGGGACTCCACCAGCCTGCCCTGTGGTGCTGAGCCTCCTGGCGAGGGCCGCGCGTCTCCAGCAGCCTTCACAGCGGGACTCAGCCTCCGATGCGCGGGCAGCGGGGCTGGATCAGCCTTCCCGGCGCGACTCAGCCTCTGCGTGTGGGGCGCGAGGGTCGACCGGCAGGCCCGGCGGGAGTCAGCCTCCGGGTTTGGGTACGCGGGGGTCGACCACCGAGCCCGGAACGAATCAACATGAGGGCTCGCGGGGAAGGGCGGTGGGACGCGGGTGTAGACCAGCCGGCCAGCGTGAATAGGCCTCCGGGCGCGGGGCAGCCGGGCTGGATCCGCCGTGCAGGCGGGCCTCAGCCTTCGGGCTCTGGACCACGGCGGTCGAACTGCATGCGCGGCGGGCCTGAACCTACGAGCACGGGGCTCCACCAGCCTGCACGGCCGAACTGAGCCTCCTGGCGCGAGGCGCGGGGGTCGACCAGCCGGCCCGGCGGGGCTCGCCCTCCGTGCGCGCGGCTTCACCAGCCCGCAGGGAGGGACTGAGCCTCCGAGCACGGCGCTCCACCCGCCTGCCCGGCAGGTCTGAGTCTCCTGGCGCGGGCAGCGGGGCTCCACCAGCCTCCACAGCAGGACTCAGGCTCCGTGCGCGGGGCTCCAGCAGCCTGGCGCGCGGGACTGAGCCTCCGTGCACGAGGGCCACGGCGGTCGACCAGCCAGCCCGGCGGGACTCTTCGTCCCGGCGCGGGCCACGGGGTTCGACGCGTCGGCCAGGCGCGTAACCGCCTCCGGACGCTGGGCTTCGGGGCTTAAAGAGTCAGCTCCGCGGTACTCAGCCTGCGGGTGCTGGGCTGCGGGGGTCAACCATTCGTCCCGGCGGGAATGAGCCTCCTGGCTCAGGTCACCGGGGTCGACCAGCCGGCCCGGCGGGACACAGCCTCCAGGTGTGGGGCTGGGACGTCGACCAGCCGGCCCGGCGGCACTCATTGTCCGTGCCCGGGCCACGGGTGTAGACCAAACGTCCAGCAGGACTCAGCCTCCGGGCTCGGTGCCACGGGGGTCGACCAGCAGGCACGGCGGAACTGAGCCTCCGAGCACGGAGCTCCACCAGCCTGCCCGGCGGGACTGAGCCTCTGTGCACGGGGTCCGTGGTTTCGACCAGCCTTCCAGGCGGGACTCAGCCTCTGGGTGTGGGGCGCGAGGGTCGACCGGCAGGCCCGACGGGAGTCAGCCTCCAACTTTGGGCCGAGGCGGCCGACTAGTCGGCACGGCGGGAATCAGTCTCCAGGTTTGGGTACGCGGGGGTCGACCACCGAGCACGGAACGAATCAGAATCCGGGCGCGCGGGGAAGGGGTGTGGGACGCGGTTGTGGACCAGCGGGCCAGCGACACTCAGCCTCCGGTCGCGGGGCAGCGGGGCTGATTCAGCGGTGCAGGCCGGCCTCAGCCTCCGGGCTCTGGACCACGGCGGTCGAACTGCAGGCCCGGCGGGACTGAGCCTACGAGCACGGGGCTCCAGCAGCCTGCACGGTGGGACTGAGCCCCCTGGCGCGAGCCGCGGGGGTCGAACAGCCTGCCCGGCGGGACTCGGCCTCCCTGCGCGGGGCTCCAGCAGCCCTCACAGAGGTACTGAGCCTCCGAGCACGGGGCTCCACCAGCCTGCCCCGCGGTACTGAGCCTCCTGGCGCGGACCGCAGGGTCGACCAGCCAGCCCGGCGGGACTCATCGTCCAGGCGCGAGCCATGGGGTCGACCAGCCGGCCAGGTGGGAAACAGCCTCCGGACGCTGGGCTGCGTGGCTCAGTCAGCTCGGCGGTACTCATCCTGCGGGCGCTGGGCTGCGGGGCTCGACCAGCCTGCCCGGAGGGACTGAGCTTCCGAACATGGGGCTCCACCAGCCTCCACGGCAGAACTGAACCTCCTGGCTCAGGCCGCGGTGGTCGACCAGCCGGCCCGGCGGGACTCGGCCTCCGGGCGTGGGGCTCCACCAGGCTGCACAGACATACTGAGCCTCCGAGCACGGGGCTCCACCAGCCTGCCCTGTGGGACTGAGCCTCCTGGCGAGGGCCGCGCGTCTCCAGCAGCCTTCACAGCGGGACTCAGCCTCCGGGCGCGGGCAGCAGGGCTGGATCAGCCTTCCCGGCGCGACTGAGCCTCTGCGTGTGGGGCGCGAGGGTCGACCGGCAGGCCCGGCGGGAGTCAGCCTCCGGGTTTGGGTACGCGGGGGTCGACCACCGAGCCCGGAACGAATCAACATGAGGGCTCGCGGGGAAGGGCGGTGGGACGCGGGTGTAGACCAGCCGGCCAGCGTGAATAGGCCTCCGGGCGCGGGGCCGCCGGGCTGGATACGCCGTGCAGGCGGGCCTCAGCCTTCGGGCTCTGGACCACGGCGGTCGAACTGCATGGCCGGCGGGACTGAGCCTACGAGCACGGGGCTCCAGCAGCCTGCACGGCACGACTGAGCCTCCTGGCGCGAGGCGCGGGGGTCGTACAGCCGGCCCGTGGGGCTCGCCCTCCGTGCGCGTGGTCCACCAGCCTGCACAGAGGGACTGAGCCTCTGAGCACGGGGCTCCACCAGCCTGCCCCGCGGTACTGAGCCTCCTGGCGCGGACCGCGGGGGTCGAACAACATGCCCGGCGGGACTCGGCCTCCCTGCGCGGGGCTCCAGCAGCCCTCACAGAGGTACTGAGCCTCCGGCACGGGGCTCCACCAGCCTGCCCCGCGGGACTGAGCCTCCTGGCGCGGACCGCGGGGTCGACCAGCCAGCCCGGCGGGACTCATCGTCCAGGCGCGAGCCATGGGGTCGACCAGCCGGCCAGGCGGGAAACAGCCTCCGGACGCTGGGCTGCGTGGCTCAGTCAGCTCGGCGGTACTCATCCTGCGGGCGCTGGGCTGCGGGGCTCGACCAGCCTGCCCGGAGGGACTGAGCTTCCGAACATGGGGCTCCACCAGCCTTCACGGCAGAACTGAGCCTCCTGGCTCAGGCCGCGGTGGTCGACCAGCCGGCCCGGCGGGACTCGGCCTCCGGGCGTGGGGCCCACCAGGCTGCACAGACATACTGAGCCTCCGAGCACGGGGCTCCACCAGCCTGCCCTGTGGGACTGAGCCTCCTGGCGAGGGCCGCGCATCTCCAGCAGCCTTCACAGCGGGACTCAGTTTCACAGCGCGGGGCTCCATCAGCCTGCCCGGGGGGACTCAGCCTCCGGTAGAGGGTCGCAGGTGTAGATAATTCGGCCCGGCGGGACTCAACCACCGGGTGCACGGGCGAGGGGCTTGGGACGCGTGTGTAGACCAGCCAGCCCGGCGGGACTCATCATCCAGGCACGGGCCACAGTGTTCGAAAAGCCGGCCAGGCGGGTCTGAGCCTACGTGCATGGGGCTCCACCAGCCTGCCCATCGTGACTGAGCCTCCGTGCACGGGGTCCGTGGTTTCGACCAGCCTTCCCGGCGGGACTCAGCCTCCGGGTTTGGGTACGCGGGTGTCGACCACCGAGCCCGGAATGAATCAGCATCCCGTCGTGCGGGGAAGGGGCGTGGGACGCAGGTGTAGACCAGCCGGCCGGCGGGACTCAGCCTGCGGGTGGGGGGCGCGGGGGTCGAACAGCAGGCCCGGCGGGAGTCAGCCTCCAGGCTTTGGGCCGAGGCGGTCGACTAGTCGGCTCGGCGGGAGTAAGCCTCCGGACGCTGGGCTGCGTGTCTCAGTCAGCTCGGCGGTAGTCAGCCTGAGGGCGCTGGGCTGCGAGGGTCGACCAGCCCGCCCGGCGGGAATGAGCCTCCTGTCTCAGGCCGCGGTGGTCGACCAGCCGGACCGGCGGGACTCGGCCTCCGGGCGCGGGGCTCCAGCAGCCTGCACAGAGGTACTGAGCCTCCTGGCGCGGACCGCGGGGTCGACCAGCCAGCCCGGCGGGACTCATCGTCCAGGCGCGAGCCACGGGGTTCGACCAGCCTGCCAGGCGGGAGACAGCCTCCGGACGCTGGGCTGCGGGGTCAGTCAGCTCGGCGGTACTAAGCCTGCGGGCGCTTGGCTGCGGGGGTCGACCCTCTGGCCCGGCGTGACTTAGGCCCGAAGCGTCCCCGGATCCCAGCGCGCGCCAAGACTGGGGCGCGGGTCCGGTGCCATCGCCGCGGCGCTTTCCGCCCCTTCCCGACGCCTCGGGGGTTGCGTTCTGTAGGCGGCGGCGGCGGCGGCGGCGGCGGCGGCGGCGGCGGCTTGGCGGGTATTGGGGTGGAGACGGTCGTGGGGGTGGAAGCTCGGTGTGGTACTGTCGCGCCTGCCCGCCGGCGACTCAGGGGAAATTCTGTCGCGTGCCAGGCACCCGGCCACCGTGGCCCGAGAGCCCAAGGTCCTCTTTCCCAGTCCCCCTACCGATGCCGCGGTCGCGCCGTGGAGGCCGGGAGCTCCGAGGCGGACGTGGTGTGCCGGGACGGGATCGGCCCTACGGCAGGGCGGCGGGTCGCCCTGGCCGCCCGGTGATGCGGCTCTGTGCCGCTGACGCGCGCGACGGTTGTCGGGCGCCACCTGGCGGCCGTTTGTATAGCGTTCGTTCCTTCCGGAGCCACGAGGGACGCGATTTGGCCACGTCGCACGCGCTGGACTTCCAGCAGGCCGGCCGTGCTTGCGGGATCGTGCCGGTGGCGCCGGCGTGTCGGTGCCCGGCCTCGGGGCCCGAGGTTGCACCTGCAGGACTACTAGGGTGGTATGGCCGCCTGCACGGGTCGACCAGCACGCGCGGGCGCCCGCGGTGACGGACGGACAGACCGAACGACGGCCCCGGTCGGTGGGGGGGGAACGCCTGAGGTGGTTGGCACCTGGCCGTTCCGGAGCTGCCGACCGAGGCAGGCCGTGTCGGCCGATCGGACGACGCTCCACGGACGCCGAACGCGGAAGCTCCTGGACGCGGGACTCCACCAGCCTGCCCTGTGGTGCTGAGCCTCCTGGCGAGGGCCGCGCGTCTCCAGCAGCCTTCACAGCGGGACTCAGCCTCCGATGCGCGGGCAGCGGGGCTGGATCAGCCTTCCCGGCGCGACTCAGCCTCTGCGTGTGGGGCGCGAGGGTCGACCGGCAGGCCCGGCGGGAGTCAGCCTCCGGGTTTGGGTACGCGGGGGTCGACCACCGAGCCCGGAACGAATCAACATGAGGGCTCGCGGGGAAGGGCGGTGGGACGCGGGTGTAGACCAGCCGGCCAGCGTGAATAGGCCTCCGGGCGCGGGGCAGCCGGGCTGGATCCGCCGTGCAGGCGGGCCTCAGCCTTCGGGCTCTGGACCACGGCGGTCGAACTGCATGCGCGGCGGGCCTGAACCTACGAGCACGGGGCTCCACCAGCCTGCACGGCCGAACTGAGCCTCCTGGCGCGAGGCGCGGGGGTCGACCAGCCGGCCCGGCGGGGCTCGCCCTCCGTGCGCGCGGCTTCACCAGCCCGCAGGGAGGGACTGAGCCTCCGAGCACGGCGCTCCACCCGCCTGCCCGGCAGGTCTGAGTCTCCTGGCGCGGGCAGCGGGGCTCCACCAGCCTCCACAGCAGGACTCAGGCTCCGTGCGCGGGGCTCCAGCAGCCTGGCGCGCGGGACTGAGCCTCCGTGCACGAGGGCCACGGCGGTCGACCAGCCAGCCCGGCGGGACTCTTCGTCCCGGCGCGGGCCACGGGGTTCGACGCGTCGGCCAGGCGCGTAACCGCCTCCGGACGCTGGGCTTCGGGGCTTAAAGAGTCAGCTCCGCGGTACTCAGCCTGCGGGTGCTGGGCTGCGGGGGTCAACCATTCGTCCCGGCGGGAATGAGCCTCCTGGCTCAGGTCACCGGGGTCGACCAGCCGGCCCGGCGGGACACAGCCTCCAGGTGTGGGGCTGGGACGTCGACCAGCCGGCCCGGCGGCACTCATTGTCCGTGCCCGGGCCACGGGTGTAGACCAAACGTCCAGCAGGACTCAGCCTCCGGGCTCGGTGCCACGGGGGTCGACCAGCAGGCACGGCGGAACTGAGCCTCCGAGCACGGAGCTCCACCAGCCTGCCCGGCGGGACTGAGCCTCTGTGCACGGGGTCCGTGGTTTCGACCAGCCTTCCAGGCGGGACTCAGCCTCTGGGTGTGGGGCGCGAGGGTCGACCGGCAGGCCCGACGGGAGTCAGCCTCCAACTTTGGGCCGAGGCGGCCGACTAGTCGGCACGGCGGGAATCAGTCTCCAGGTTTGGGTACGCGGGGGTCGACCACCGAGCACGGAACGAATCAGAATCCGGGCGCGCGGGGAAGGGGTGTGGGACGCGGGTGTGGACCAGCGGGCCAGCGACACTCAGCCTCCGGTCGCGGGGCAGCGGGGCTGATTCAGCGGTGCAGGCCGGCCTCAGCCTCCGGGCTCTGGACCACGGCGGTCGAACTGCAGGCCCGGCGGGACTGAGCCTACGAGCACGGGGCTCCAGCAGCCTGCACGGTGGGACTGAGCCCCCTGGCGCGAGCCGCGGGGGTCGAACAGCCTGCCCGGCGGGACTCGGCCTCCCTGCGCGGGGCTCCAGCAGCCCTCACAGAGGTACTGAGCCTCCGAGCACGGGGCTCCACCAGCCTGCCCCGCGGTACTGAGCCTCCTGGCGCGGACCGCGGGGTCGACCAGCCAGCCCGGCGGGACTCATCGTCCAGGCGCGAGCCATGGGGTCGACCAGCCGGCCAGGTGGGAAACAGCCTCCGGACGCTGGGCTGCGTGGCTCAGTCAGCTCGGCGGTACTCATCCTGCGGGCGCTGGGCTGCGGGGCTCGACCAGCCTGCCCGGAGGGACTGAGCTTCCGAACATGGGGCTCCACCAGCCTCCACGGCAGAACTGAACCTCCTGGCTCAGGCCGCGGTGGTCGACCAGCCGGCCCGGCGGGACTCGGCCTCCGGGCGTGGGGCTCCACCAGGCTGCACAGACATACTGAGCCTCCGAGCACGGGGCTCCACCAGCCTGCCCTGTGGGACTGAGCCTCCTGGCGAGGGCCGCGCGTCTCCAGCAGCCTTCACAGCGGGACTCAGCCTCCGGGCGCGGGCAGCAGGGCTGGATCAGCCTTCCCGGCGCGACTGAGCCTCTGCGTGTGGGGCGCGAGGGTCGACCGGCAGGCCCGGCGGGAGTCAGCCTCCGGGTTTGGGTACGCGGGGGTCGACCACCGAGCCCGGAACGAATCAACATGAGGGCTCGCGGGGAAGGGCGGTGGGACGCGGGTGTAGACCAGCCGGCCAGCGTGAATAGGCCTCCGGGCGCGGGGCCGCCGGGCTGGATACGCCGTGCAGGCGGGCCTCAGCCTTCGGGCTCTGGACCACGGCGGTCGAACTGCATGGCCGGCGGGACTGAGCCTACGAGCACGGGGCTCCAGCAGCCTGCACGGCACGACTGAGCCTCCTGGCGCGAGGCGCGGGGGTCGTACAGCCGGCCCGTGGGGCTCGCCCTCCGTGCGCGTGGTCCACCAGCCTGCACAGAGGGACTGAGCCTCTGAGCACGGGGCTCCACCAGCCTGCCCCGCGGTACTGAGCCTCCTGGCGCGGACCGCGGGGGTCGAACAACATGCCCGGCGGGACTCGGCCTCCCTGCGCGGGGCTCCAGCAGCCCTCACAGAGGTACTGAGCCTCCGGCACGGGGCTCCACCAGCCTGCCCCGCGGGACTGAGCCTCCTGGCGCGGACCGCGGGGTCGACCAGCCAGCCCGGCGGGACTCATCGTCCAGGCGCGAGCCATGGGGTCGACCAGCCGGCCAGGCGGGAAACAGCCTCCGGACGCTGGGCTGCGTGGCTCAGTCAGCTCGGCGGTACTCATCCTGCGGGCGCTGGGCTGCGGGGCTCGACCAGCCTGCCCGGAGGGACTGAGCTTCCGAACATGGGGCTCCACCAGCCTTCACGGCAGAACTGAGCCTCCTGGCTCAGGCCGCGGTGGTCGACCAGCCGGCCCGGCGGGACTCGGCCTCCGGGCGTGGGGCCCACCAGGCTGCACAGACATACTGAGCCTCCGAGCACGGGGCTCCACCAGCCTGCCCTGTGGGACTGAGCCTCCTGGCGAGGGCCGCGCATCTCCAGCAGCCTTCACAGCGGGACTCAGTTTCACAGCGCGGGGCTCCATCAGCCTGCCCGGGGGGACTCAGCCTCCGGTAGAGGGTCGCAGGTGTAGATAATTCGGCCCGGCGGGACTCAACCACCGGGTGCACGGGCGAGGGGCTTGGGACGCGTGTGTAGACCAGCCAGCCCGGCGGGACTCATCATCCAGGCACGGGCCACAGTGTTCGAAAAGCCGGCCAGGCGGGTCTGAGCCTACGTGCATGGGGCTCCACCAGCCTGCCCATCGTGACTGAGCCTCCGTGCACGGGGTCCGTGGTTTCGACCAGCCTTCCCGGCGGGACTCAGCCTCCGGGTTTGGGTACGCGGGTGTCGACCACCGAGCCCGGAATGAATCAGCATCCCGTCGTGCGGGGAAGGGGCGTGGGACGCAGGTGTAGACCAGCCGGCCGGCGGGACTCAGCCTGCGGGTGGGGGGCGCGGGGGTCGAACAGCAGGCCCGGCGGGAGTCAGCCTCCAGGCTTTGGGCCGAGGCGGTCGACTAGTCGGCTCGGCGGGAGTAAGCCTCCGGACGCTGGGCTGCGTGTCTCAGTCAGCTCGGCGGTAGTCAGCCTGAGGGCGCTGGGCTGCGAGGGTCGACCAGCCCGCCCGGCGGGAATGAGCCTCCTGTCTCAGGCCGCGGTGGTCGACCAGCCGGACCGGCGGGACTCGGCCTCCGGGCGCGGGGCTCCAGCAGCCTGCACAGAGGTACTGAGCCTCCTGGCGCGGACCGCGGGGTCGACCAGCCAGCCCGGCGGGACTCATCGTCCAGGCGCGAGCCACGGGGTTCGACCAGCCTGCCAGGCGGGAGACAGCCTCCGGACGCTGGGCTGCGGGGTCAGTCAGCTCGGCGGTACTAAGCCTGCGGGCGCTTGGCTGCGGGGGTCGACCCTCTGGCCCGGCGTGACTTAGGCCCGAAGCGTCCCCGGATCCCAGCGCGCGCCAAGACTGGGGCGCGGGTCCGGTGCCATCGCCGCGGCGCTTTCCGCCCCTTCCCGACGCCTCGGGGGTTGCGTTCTGTAGGCGGCGGCGGCGGCGGCGGCGGCGGCGGCGGCGGCGGCGGCTTGGCGGGTATTGGGGTGGAGACGGTCGTGGGGGTGGAAGCTCGGTGTGGTACTGTCGCGCCTGCCCGCCGGCGACTCAGGGGAAATTCTGTCGCGTGCCAGGCACCCGGCCACCGTGGCCCGAGAGCCCAAGGTCCTCTTTCCCAGTCCCCCTACCGATGCCGCGGTCGCGCCGTGGAGGCCGGGAGCTCCGAGGCGGACGTGGTGTGCCGGGACGGGATCGGCCCTACGGCAGGGCGGCGGGTCGCCCTGGCCGCCCGGTGATGCGGCTCTGTGCCGCTGACGCGCGCGACGGTTGTCGGGCGCCACCTGGCGGCCGTTTGTATAGCGTTCGTTCCTTCCGGAGCCACGAGGGACGCGATTTGGCCACGTCGCACGCGCTGGACTTCCAGCAGGCCGGCCGTGCTTGCGGGATCGTGCCGGTGGCGCCGGCGTGTCGGTGCCCGGCCTCGGGGCCCGAGGTTGCACCTGCAGGACTACTAGGGTGGTATGGCCGCCTGCACGGGTCGACCAGCACGCGCGGGCGCCCGCGGTGACGGACGGACAGACCGAACGACGGCCCCGGTCGGTGGGGGGGGAACGCCTGAGGTGGTTGGCACCTGGCCGTTCCGGAGCTGCCGACCGAGGCAGGCCGTGTCGGCCGATCGGACGACGCTCCACGGACGCCGAACGCGGAAGCTCCTGGACGCGGGACTCCACCAGCCTGCCCTGTGGTGCTGAGCCTCCTGGCGAGGGCCGCGCGTCTCCAGCAGCCTTCACAGCGGGACTCAGCCTCCGATGCGCGGGCAGCGGGGCTGGATCAGCCTTCCCGGCGCGACTCAGCCTCTGCGTGTGGGGCGCGAGGGTCGACCGGCAGGCCCGGCGGGAGTCAGCCTCCGGGTTTGGGTACGCGGGGGTCGACCACCGAGCCCGGAACGAATCAACATGAGGGCTCGCGGGGAAGGGCGGTGGGACGCGGGTGTAGACCAGCCGGCCAGCGTGAATAGGCCTCCGGGCGCGGGGCAGCCGGGCTGGATCCGCCGTGCAGGCGGGCCTCAGCCTTCGGGCTCTGGACCACGGCGGTCGAACTGCATGCGCGGCGGGCCTGAACCTACGAGCACGGGGCTCCACCAGCCTGCACGGCCGAACTGAGCCTCCTGGCGCGAGGCGCGGGGGTCGACCAGCCGGCCCGGCGGGGCTCGCCCTCCGTGCGCGCGGCTTCACCAGCCCGCAGGGAGGGACTGAGCCTCCGAGCACGGCGCTCCACCCGCCTGCCCGGCAGGTCTGAGTCTCCTGGCGCGGGCAGCGGGGCTCCACCAGCCTCCACAGCAGGACTCAGGCTCCGTGCGCGGGGCTCCAGCAGCCTGGCGCGCGGGACTGAGCCTCCGTGCACGAGGGCCACGGCGGTCGACCAGCCAGCCCGGCGGGACTCTTCGTCCCGGCGCGGGCCACGGGGTTCGACGCGTCGGCCAGGCGCGTAACCGCCTCCGGACGCTGGGCTTCGGGGCTTAAAGAGTCAGCTCCGCGGTACTCAGCCTGCGGGTGCTGGGCTGCGGGGGTCAACCATTCGTCCCGGCGGGAATGAGCCTCCTGGCTCAGGTCACCGGGGTCGACCAGCCGGCCCGGCGGGACACAGCCTCCAGGTGTGGGGCTGGGACGTCGACCAGCCGGCCCGGCGGCACTCATTGTCCGTGCCCGGGCCACGGGTGTAGACCAAACGTCCAGCAGGACTCAGCCTCCGGGCTCGGTGCCACGGGGGTCGACCAGCAGGCACGGCGGAACTGAGCCTCCGAGCACGGAGCTCCACCAGCCTGCCCGGCGGGACTGAGCCTCTGTGCACGGGGTCCGTGGTTTCGACCAGCCTTCCAGGCGGGACTCAGCCTCTGGGTGTGGGGCGCGAGGGTCGACCGGCAGGCCCGACGGGAGTCAGCCTCCAACTTTGGGCCGAGGCGGCCGACTAGTCGGCACGGCGGGAATCAGTCTCCAGGTTTGGGTACGCGGGGGTCGACCACCGAGCACGGAACGAATCAGAATCCGGGCGCGCGGGGAAGGGGTGTGGGACGCGGGTGTGGACCAGCGGGCCAGCGACACTCAGCCTCCGGTCGCGGGGCAGCGGGGCTGATTCAGCGGTGCAGGCCGGCCTCAGCCTCCGGGCTCTGGACCACGGCGGTCGAACTGCAGGCCCGGCGGGACTGAGCCTACGAGCACGGGGCTCCAGCAGCCTGCACGGTGGGACTGAGCCCCCTGGCGCGAGCCGCGGGGGTCGAACAGCCTGCCCGGCGGGACTCGGCCTCCCTGCGCGGGGCTCCAGCAGCCCTCACAGAGGTACTGAGCCTCCGAGCACGGGGCTCCACCAGCCTGCCCCGCGGTACTGAGCCTCCTGGCGCGGACCGCGGGGTCGACCAGCCAGCCCGGCGGGACTCATCGTCCAGGCGCGAGCCATGGGGTCGACCAGCCGGCCAGGTGGGAAACAGCCTCCGGACGCTGGGCTGCGTGGCTCAGTCAGCTCGGCGGTACTCATCCTGCGGGCGCTGGGCTGCGGGGCTCGACCAGCCTGCCCGGAGGGACTGAGCTTCCGAACATGGGGCTCCACCAGCCTCCACGGCAGAACTGAACCTCCTGGCTCAGGCCGCGGTGGTCGACCAGCCGGCCCGGCGGGACTCGGCCTCCGGGCGTGGGGCTCCACCAGGCTGCACAGACATACTGAGCCTCCGAGCACGGGGCTCCACCAGCCTGCCCTGTGGGACTGAGCCTCCTGGCGAGGGCCGCGCGTCTCCAGCAGCCTTCACAGCGGGACTCAGCCTCCGGGCGCGGGCAGCAGGGCTGGATCAGCCTTCCCGGCGCGACTGAGCCTCTGCGTGTGGGGCGCGAGGGTCGACCGGCAGGCCCGGCGGGAGTCAGCCTCCGGGTTTGGGTACGCGGGGGTCGACCACCGAGCCCGGAACGAATCAACATGAGGGCTCGCGGGGAAGGGCGGTGGGACGCGGGTGTAGACCAGCCGGCCAGCGTGAATAGGCCTCCGGGCGCGGGGCCGCCGGGCTGGATACGCCGTGCAGGCGGGCCTCAGCCTTCGGGCTCTGGACCACGGCGGTCGAACTGCATGGCCGGCGGGACTGAGCCTACGAGCACGGGGCTCCAGCAGCCTGCACGGCACGACTGAGCCTCCTGGCGCGAGGCGCGGGGGTCGTACAGCCGGCCCGTGGGGCTCGCCCTCCGTGCGCGTGGTCCACCAGCCTGCACAGAGGGACTGAGCCTCTGAGCACGGGGCTCCACCAGCCTGCCCCGCGGTACTGAGCCTCCTGGCGCGGACCGCGGGGGTCGAACAACATGCCCGGCGGGACTCGGCCTCCCTGCGCGGGGCTCCAGCAGCCCTCACAGAGGTACTGAGCCTCCGGCACGGGGCTCCACCAGCCTGCCCCGCGGGACTGAGCCTCCTGGCGCGGACCGCGGGGTCGACCAGCCAGCCCGGCGGGACTCATCGTCCAGGCGCGAGCCATGGGGTCGACCAGCCGGCCAGGCGGGAAACAGCCTCCGGACGCTGGGCTGCGTGGCTCAGTCAGCTCGGCGGTACTCATCCTGCGGGCGCTGGGCTGCGGGGCTCGACCAGCCTGCCCGGAGGGACTGAGCTTCCGAACATGGGGCTCCACCAGCCTTCACGGCAGAACTGAGCCTCCTGGCTCAGGCCGCGGTGGTCGACCAGCCGGCCCGGCGGGACTCGGCCTCCGGGCGTGGGGCCCACCAGGCTGCACAGACATACTGAGCCTCCGAGCACGGGGCTCCACCAGCCTGCCCTGTGGGACTGAGCCTCCTGGCGAGGGCCGCGCATCTCCAGCAGCCTTCACAGCGGGACTCAGTTTCACAGCGCGGGGCTCCATCAGCCTGCCCGGGGGGACTCAGCCTCCGGTAGAGGGTCGCAGGTGTAGATAATTCGGCCCGGCGGGACTCAACCACCGGGTGCACGGGCGAGGGGCTTGGGACGCGTGTGTAGACCAGCCAGCCCGGCGGGACTCATCATCCAGGCACGGGCCACAGTGTTCGAAAAGCCGGCCAGGCGGGTCTGAGCCTACGTGCATGGGGCTCCACCAGCCTGCCCATCGTGACTGAGCCTCCGTGCACGGGGTCCGTGGTTTCGACCAGCCTTCCCGGCGGGACTCAGCCTCCGGGTTTGGGTACGCGGGTGTCGACCACCGAGCCCGGAATGAATCAGCATCCCGTCGTGCGGGGAAGGGGCGTGGGACGCAGGTGTAGACCAGCCGGCCGGCGGGACTCAGCCTGCGGGTGGGGGGCGCGGGGGTCGAACAGCAGGCCCGGCGGGAGTCAGCCTCCAGGCTTTGGGCCGAGGCGGTCGACTAGTCGGCTCGGCGGGAGTAAGCCTCCGGACGCTGGGCTGCGTGTCTCAGTCAGCTCGGCGGTAGTCAGCCTGAGGGCGCTGGGCTGCGAGGGTCGACCAGCCCGCCCGGCGGGAATGAGCCTCCTGTCTCAGGCCGCGGTGGTCGACCAGCCGGACCGGCGGGACTCGGCCTCCGGGCGCGGGGCTCCAGCAGCCTGCACAGAGGTACTGAGCCTCCTGGCGCGGACCGCGGGGTCGACCAGCCAGCCCGGCGGGACTCATCGTCCAGGCGCGAGCCACGGGGTTCGACCAGCCTGCCAGGCGGGAGACAGCCTCCGGACGCTGGGCTGCGGGGTCAGTCAGCTCGGCGGTACTAAGCCTGCGGGCGCTTGGCTGCGGGGGTCGACCCTCTGGCCCGGCGTGACTTAGGCCCGAAGCGTCCCCGGATCCCAGCGCGCGCCAAGACTGGGGCGCGGGTCCGGTGCCATCGCCGCGGCGCTTTCCGCCCCTTCCCGACGCCTCGGGGGTTGCGTTCTGTAGGCGGCGGCGGCGGCGGCGGCGGCGGCGGCGGCGGCTTGGCGGGTATTGGGGTGGAGACGGTCGTGGGGGTGGAAGCTCGGTGTGGTACTGTCGCGCCTGCCCGCCGGCGACTCAGGGGAAATTCTGTCGCGTGCCAGGCACCCGGCCACCGTGGCCCGAGAGCCCAAGGTCCTCTTTCCCAGTCCCCCTACCGATGCCGCGGTCGCGCCGTGGAGGCCGGGAGCTCCGAGGCGGACGTGGTGTGCCGGGACGGGATCGGCCCTACGGCAGGGCGGCGGGTCGCCCTGGCCGCCCGGTGATGCGGCTCTGTGCCGCTGACGCGCGCGACGGTTGTCGGGCGCCACCTGGCGGCCGTTTGTATAGCGTTCGTTCCTTCCGGAGCCACGAGGGACGCGATTTGGCCACGTCGCACGCGCTGGACTTCCAGCAGGCCGGCCGTGCTTGCGGGATCGTGCCGGTGGCGCCGGCGTGTCGGTGCCCGGCCTCGGGGCCCGAGGTTGCACCTGCAGGACTACTAGGGTGGTATGGCCGCCTGCACGGGTCGACCAGCACGCGCGGGCGCCCGCGGTGACGGACGGACAGACCGAACGACGGCCCCGGTCGGTGGGGGGGGAACGCCTGAGGTGGTTGGCACCTGGCCGTTCCGGAGCTGCCGACCGAGGCAGGCCGTGTCGGCCGATCGGACGACGCTCCACGGACGCCGAACGCGGAAGCTCCTGGACGCGGGACTCCACCAGCCTGCCCTGTGGTGCTGAGCCTCCTGGCGAGGGCCGCGCGTCTCCAGCAGCCTTCACAGCGGGACTCAGCCTCCGATGCGCGGGCAGCGGGGCTGGATCAGCCTTCCCGGCGCGACTCAGCCTCTGCGTGTGGGGCGCGAGGGTCGACCGGCAGGCCCGGCGGCAGTCAGCCTCCGGGTTTGGGTACGCGGGGGTCGACCACCGAGCCCGGAACGAATCAACATGAGGGCTCGCGGGGAAGGGCGGTGGGACGCGGGTGTAGACCAGCCGGCCAGCGTGAATAGGCCTCCGGGCGCGGGGCAGCCGGGCTGGATCCGCCGTGCAGGCGGGCCTCAGCCTTCGGGCTCTGGACCACGGCGGTCGAACTGCATGCGCGGCGGGCCTGAACCTACGAGCACGGGGCTCCACCAGCCTGCACGGCCGAACTGAGCCTCCTGGCGCGAGGCGCGGGGGTCGACCAGCCGGCCCGGCGGGGCTCGCCCTCCGTGCGCGCGGCTTCACCAGCCCGCAGGGAGGGACTGAGCCTCCGAGCACGGCGCTCCACCCGCCTGCCCGGCAGGTCTGAGTCTCCTGGCGCGGGCAGCGGGGCTCCACCAGCCTCCACAGCAGGACTCAGGCTCTGTGCGCGGGGCTCCAGCAGCCTGGCGCGCGGGACTGAGCCTCCGTGCACGAGGGCCACGGCGGTCGACCAGCCAGCCCGGCGGGACTCTTCGTCCCGGCGCGGGCCACGGGGTTCGACGCGTCGGCCAGGCGCGTAACCGCCTCCGGACGCTGGGCTTCGGGGCTTAAAGAGTCAGCTCCGCGGTACTCAGCCTGCGGGTGCTGGGCTGCGGGGGTCAACCATTCGTCCCGGCGGGAATGAGCCTCCTGGCTCAGGTCACCGGGGTCGACCAGCCGGCCCGGCGGGACACAGCCTCCAGGTGTGGGGCTGGGACGTCGACCAGCCAGCCCGGCGGCACTCATTGTCCGTGCCCGGGCCACGGGTGTAGACCAAACGTCCAGCAGGACTCAGCCTCCGGGCTCGGTGCCACGGGGGTCGACCAGCAGGCACGGCAGAACTGAGCCTCCGAGCACGGAGCTCCACCAGCCTGCCCGGCGGGACTGAGCCTCTGTGCACGGGGTCCGTGGTTTCGACCAGCCTTCCAGGCGGGACTCAGCCTCTGGGTGTGGGGCGCGAGGGTCGACCGGCAGGCCCGACGGGAGTCAGCCTCCAACTTTGGGCCGAGGCGGCCGACTAGTCGGCACGGAGGGAATCAGTCTCCAGGTTTGGGTACGCGGGGGTCGACCACCGAGCACGGAACGAATCAGAATCCGGGCGCGCGGGGAAGGGGTGTGGGACGCGGGTGTGGACCAGCGGGCCAGCGACACTCAGCCTCCGGTCGCGGGGCAGCGGGGCTGATTCAGCGGGGCTGATTCAGCGGTGCAGGCCGGCATCAGCCTCCGGGCTCTGGACCACGGCGGTCGAACTGCAGGCCCGGCGGGACTGAGCCTACGAGCACGGGGCTCCAGCAGCCTGCACGGTGGGACTGAGCCCCCTGGCGCGAGCCGCGGGGGTCGAACAGCCTGCCCGGCGGGACTCGGCCTCCCTGCGCGGGGCTCCAGCAGCCCTCACAGAGGTACTGAGCCTCCGAGCACGGGGCTCCACCAGCCTGCCCCGCGGTACTGAGCCTCCTGGCGCGGACCGCGGGGTCGACCAGCCAGCCCGGCGGGACTCATCGTCCAGGCGCGAGCCATGGGGTCGACCAGCCGGCCAGGTGGGAAACAGCCTCCGGACGCTGGGCTGCGTGGCTCAGTCAGCTCGGCGGTACTCATCCTGCGGGCGCTGGGCTGCGGGGCTCGACCAGCCTGCCCGGAGGGACTGAGCTTCCGAACATGGGGCTCCACCAGCCTCCACGGCAGAACTGAACCTCCTGGCTCAGGCCGCGGTGGTCGACCAGCCGGCCCGGCGGGACTCGGCCTCCGGGCGTGGGGCTCCACCAGGCTGCACAGACATACTGAGCCTCCGAGCACGGGGCTCCACCAGCCTGCCCTGTGGGACTGAGCCTCCTGGCGAGGGCCGCGCGTCTCCAGCAGCCTTCACAGCGGGACTCAGCCTCCGGGCGCGGGCAGCAGGGCTGGATCAGCCTTCCCGGCGCGACTGAGCCTCTGCGTGTGGGGCGCGAGGGTCGACCGGCAGGCCCGGCGGGAGTCAGCCTCCGGGTTTGGGTACGCGGGGGTCGACCACCGAGCCCGGAACGAATCAACATGAGGGCTCGCGGGGAAGGGCGGTGGGACGCGGGTGTAGACCAGCCGGCCAGCGTGAATAGGCCTCCGGGCGCGGGGCAGCCGGGCTGGATACGCCGTGCAGGCGGGCCTCAGCCTTCGGGCTCTGGACCACGGCGGTCGAACTGCATGCGCGGCGGGCCTGAACCTACGAGCACGGGGCTCCACCAGCCTGCACGGCCGAACTGAGCCTCCTGGCGCGAGGCGCGGGGGTCGACCAGCCGGCCCGGCGGGGCTCGCCCTCCGTGCGCGCGGCTTCACCAGCCCGCAGGGAGGGACTGAGCCTCCGAGCACGGCGCTCCACCCGCCTGCCCGGCAGGTCTGAGTCTCCTGGCGCGGGCAGCGGGGCTCCACCAGCCTCCACAGCAGGACTCAGGCTCCGTGCGCGGGGCTCCAGCAGCCTGGCGCGCGGGACTGAGCCTCCGTGCACGAGGGCCACGGCGGTCGACCAGCCAGCCCGGCGGGACTCTTCGTCCCGGCGCGGGCCACGGGGTTCGACGCGTCGGCCAGGCGCGTAACCGCCTCCGGACGCTGGGCTTCGGGGCTTAAAGAGTCAGCTCCGCGGTACTCAGCCTGCGGGTGCTGGGCTGCGGGGGTCAACCATTCGTCCCGGCGGGAATGAGCCTCCTGGCTCAGGTCACCGGGGTCGACCAGCCGGCCCGGCGGGACACAGCCTCCAGGTGTGGGGCTGGGACGTCGACCAGCCAGCCCGGCGGCACTCATTGTCCGTGCCCGGGCCACGGGTGTAGACCAAACGTCCAGCAGGACTCAGCCTCCGGGCTCGGTGCCACGGGGGTCGACCAGCAGGCACGGCAGAACTGAGCCTCCGAGCACGGAGCTCCACCAGCCTGCCCGGCAGGACTGAGCCTCTGTGCACGGGGTCCGTGGTTTCGACCAGCCTTCCAGGCGGGACTCAGCCTCTGGGTGTGGGGCGCGAGGGTCGACCGGCAGGCCCGACGGGAGTCAGCCTCCAACTTTGGGCCGAGGCGGCCGACTAGTCGGCACGGCGGGAATCAGTCTCCAGGTTTGGGTACGCGGGGGTCGACCACCGAGCACGGAACGAATCAGAATCCGGGCGCGCGGGGAAGGGGTGTGGGACGCGGGTGTGGACCAGCGGGCCAGCGACACTCAGCCTCCGGTCGCGGGGCAGCGGGGCTGATTCAGCGGTGCAGGCCGGCCTCAGCCTCTGGGCTCTGGACCACGGCGGTCGAACTGCAGGCCCGGCGGGACTGAGCCTACGAGCACGGGGCTCCAGCAGCCTGCACGGTGGGACTGAGCCCCCTGGCGCGAGCCGCGGGGGTCGAACAGCCTGCCCGGCGGGACTCGGCCTCCCTGCGCGGGGCTCCAGCAGCCCTCACAGAGGTACTGAGCCTCCGAGCACGGGGCTCCACCAGCCTGCCCCGCGGTACTGAGCCTCCTGGCGCGGACCGCGGGGTCGACCAGCCAGCCCGGCGGGACTCATCGTCCAGGCGCGAGCCATGGGGTCGACCAGCCGGCCAGGTGGGAAACAGCCTCCGGACGCTGGGCTGCGTGGCTCAGTCAGCTCGGCGGTACTCATCCTGCGGGCGCTGGGCTGCGGGGCTCGACCAGCCTGCCCGGAGGGACTGAGCTTCCGAACATGGGGCTCCACCAGCCTCCACGGCAGAACTGAGCCTCCTGGCTCAGGCCGCGGTGGTCGACCAGCCGGCCCGGCGGGACTCGGCCTCCGGGCGTGGGGCTCCACCAGGCTGCACAGACATACTGAGCCTCCGAGCACGGGGCTCCACCAGCCTGCCCTGTGGGACTGAGCCTCCTGGCGAGGGCCGCGCGTCTCCAGCAGCCTTCACAGCGGGACTCAGCCTCCGGGTTTGGGTACGCGGGGGTCGACCACCGAGCCCGGAACGAATCAACATGAGGGCTCGCGGGGAAGGGCCGTGGGACGCGGGTGTAGACCAGTCGGCCAGCGTGAATAGGCCTCAGGGCGCGGGGCAGCGGGGCTGGATCCGCCGTGCAGGCGGGCCTCAGCCTTCGGGCTCTGGACCACGGCGGTCGAAATGCATGGCCGGCAGGCCTGTACCTACGAGCACGGGGGTCCACCAGCCTGCACGGCCGAACTGAGCCTCCTGGCGCGAGGCGCGGGGTCGACCAGCCAGCCCGGCGGGACTCATCGTCCAGGCGCGAGCCATGGGGTCGACCAGCCGGCCAGGCGGGAAACAGCCTCCGGACGCTGGGCTGCGTGGCTCAGTCAGCTCGGCGGTACTCATCCTGCGGGCGCTGGGCTGCGGGGCTCGACCAGCCTGCCCGGAGGGACTGAGCTTCCGAACATGGGGCTCCACCAGCCTCCACGGCAGAACTGAGCCTCCTGGCTCAGGCCGCGGTGGTCGACCAGCCGGCCCGGCGGGACTCGGCCTCCGGGCGTGGGGCTCCACCAGGCTGCACAGACATACTGAGCCTCCGAGCACGGGGCTCCACCAGCCTGCCCTGTGGGACTGAGCCTCCTGGCGAGGGCCGCGCGTCTCCAGCAGCCTTCACAGCGGGACTCAGCCTCACGGCGCGGGGCTCCATCAGCCTGCCCGGGGGGACTCAGCCTCCGGTAGAGGGTCGCAGGTGTAGATAATCCGGCCCGGCGGGACTCAACCTCCGGGTGCACGGGCGAGGGGCTTGGCACGCGTGTGTAGACCAGCCAGCCCCGCGGGACTCATCATCCAGGCGCGGGCCACAGTGTTCGAAAAGCCGGCCAGGCGGGTCTGAGCCTCCGTGCATGGGGCTCCACCAGCCTGCCCAGCGGGACTGAGCCTCCGTGCACGGGGTCCGTGGTTTCGACCAGCCTTCCCGGCGGGACTCAGCCTCCGGGTTTGGGTACGCGGGTGTCGACCACCGAGCCCGGAATGAATCAGCATGAGGGCTCGCGGGGAAGGGCCGTGGGACGCGGGTGTAGACCAGCCGGCCAGCGTGAATAGGCCTCCGGGCGCGGGGCAGCCGGGCTGGATACGCCGTGCAGGCGGGCCTCAGCCTTCGGGCTCTGGACCACGGCGGTCGAACTGCATGGCCGGCGGGACTGAGCCTACGAGCACGGGGCTCCAGCAGCCTGCACGGCAGGACTGAGCCTCCTGGCGCGAGGCGCGGGGGTCGTACAGCCGGCCCGTGGGGCTCGCCCTCCGTGCGCGTGGTCCACCAGCCTGCCCCGCGGGACTGAGCCTCCTGGCGCGGACCGCGGGGTCGACCAGCCAGCCCGGCGGGACTCATCGTCCAGGCGCGAGCCATGGGGTCGACCAGCCGGCCAGGCGGGAAACAGCCTCCGGACGCTGGGCTGCGTGGCTCAGTCAGCTCGGCGGTACTCATCCTGCGGGCGCTGGGCTGCGGGGCTCGACCAGCCTGCCCGGAGGGACTGAGCTTCCGAACATGGGGCTCCACCAGCCTTCACGGCAGAACTGAGCCTCCTGGCTCAGGCCGCGGTGGTCGACCAGCCGGCCCGGCGGGACTCGGCCTCCGGGCGTGGGGCCCTCCAGGCTGCACAGACATACTGAGCCTCCGAGCACGGGGCTCCACCAGCCTGCCCTGTGGGACTGAGCCTCCTGGCGAGGGCCGCGCATCTCCAGCAGCCTTCACAGCGGGACTCAGTTTCACGGCGCGGGGCTCCATCAGCCTGCCCGGGGGGACTCAGCCTCCGGTAGAGGGTCGCAGGTGTAGATAATTCGGCCCGGCGGGACTCAACCTCCGGGTGCACGGGCGAGGGGCTTGGGACGCGTGTGTAGACCAGCCAGCCCGGCGGGACTCATCATCCAGGCACGGGCCACAGTGTTCGAAAAGCCGGCCAGGCGGGTCTGAGCCTACGTGCATGGGGCTCCACCAGCCTGCCCATCGTGACTGAGCCTCCGTGCACGGGGTCCGTGGTTTCGACCAGCCTTCCCGGCGGGACTCAGCCTCCGGGTTTGGGTACGCGGGTGTCGACCACCGAGCCCGGAATGAATCAGCATCCCGTCGTGCGGGGAAGGGGCGTGGGACGCAGGTGTAGACCAGCCGGCCGGCGGGACTCAGCCTGCGGGTGGGGGGCGCCGGGGTCGAACAGCAGGCCCGGCGGGAGTCAGCCTCCAGGCTTTGGGCCGAGGCGGTCGACTAGTCGGCTCGGCGGGAGTAAGCCTCCGGACGCTGGGCTGCGTGTCTCAGTCAGCTCGGCGGTAGTCAGCCTGAGGGCGCTGGGCTGCGAGGGTCGACCAGCCCGCCCGGCGGGAATGAGCCTCCTGTCTCAGGCCGCGGTGGTCGACCAGCCGGACCGGCGGGACTCGGCCTCCGGGCGCGGGGCTCCAGCAGCCTGCACAGAGGTACTGAGCCTCCTGGCGCGGACCGCGGGGTCGACCAGCCAGCCCGGCGGGACTCATCGTCCAGGCGCGAGCCACGGGGTTCGACCAGCCTGCCAGGCGGGAGACAGCCTCCGGACGCTGGGCTGCGGGGTCAGTCAGCTCGGCGGTACTAAGCCTGCGGGCGCTTGGCTGCGGGGGTCGACCCTCTGGCCCGGCGTGACTTAGGCCCGAAGCGTCCCCGGATCCCAGCGCGCGCCAAGACTGGGGCGCGGGTCCCGTGCCATCGCCGCGGCGCTTTCCGCCCCTTCCCGACGCCTCGGGGGTTGCGTTCTGTAGGCGGCGGCGGCGGCGGCGGCGGCGGCGGCTTGGAGGGTATTGGGGTGGAGACGGTCGTGGGGGTGGAAGCTCGGTGTGGTATTGTCGCGCCTGCCCGCCGGCGACTCAGGGGAAATTCTGTCGCGTGCCAGGCACCCGGCCACCGTGGCCCGAGAGCCCAAGGTCCTCTTTCCCAGTCCCCCTACCGATGCCGCGGTCGCGCCGTGGAGGCCGGGAGCTCCGAGGCGGACGTGGTGTGCCGGGACGGGATCGGCCCTACGGCAGGGCGGCGGGTCGCCCTGGCCGCCCGGTGATGCGGCTCCGTGCCGCTGACGCGCGCGACGGTTGTCGGGCGCCACCTGGCGGCCGTTTGTATAGCGTTCGTTCCTTCCGGAGCCACGAGGGACGCGATTTGGCCACGTCGCACGCGCTGGACTTCCAGCAGGCCGGCCGTGCTTGCGGGATCGTGCCGGTGGCGCCGGCGTGTCGGTGCCCGGCCTCGGGGCCCGAGGTTGCACCTGCAGGACTACTAGGGTGGTATGGCCGCCTGCACGGGTCGACCAGCACGCGCGGGCGCCCGCGGTGACGGACGGACAGACCGAACGACGGCCCCGGTCGGTGGGGGGGGAACGCCTGAGGTGGTTGGCACCTGGCCGTTCCGGAGCTGCCGACCGAGGCAGGCCGTGTCGGCCGATCGGACGACGCTCCACGGACGCCGAACGCGGAAGCTCCTGGACGCGGGACTCCACCAGCCTGCCCTGTGGTGCTGAGCCTCCTGGCGAGGGCCGCGCGTCTCCAGCAGCCTTCACAGCGGGACTCAGCCTCCGGGCGCGGGCAGCAGGGCTGGATCAGCCTTCCCGGCGCGACTGAGCCTCTGCGTGTGGGGCGCGAGGGTCGACCGGCAGGCCCGGCGGGAGTCAGCCTCCGGGTTTGGGTACGCGGGGGTCGACCACCGAGCCCGGAACGAATCAACATGAGGGCTCGCGGGGAAGGGCGGTGGGACGCGGGTGTAGACCAGCCGGCCAGCGTGAATAGGCCTCCGGGCGCGGGGCAGCCGGGCTGGATCCGCCGTGCAGGCGGGCCTCAGCCTTCGGGCTCTGGACCACGGCGGTCGAACTGCATGCGCGGCGGGCCTGAACCTACGAGCACGGGGCTCCACCAGCCTGCACGGCCGAACTGAGCCTCCTGGCGCGAGGCGCGGGGGTCGACCAGCCGGCCCGGCGGGGCTCGCCCTCCGTGCGCGCGGCTTCACCAGCCCGCAGGGAGGGACTGAGCCTCCGAGCACGGCGCTCCACCCGCCTGCCCGGCAGGTCTGAGTCTCCTGGCGCGGGCAGCGGGGCTCCACCAGCCTCCACAGCAGGACTCAGGCTCTGTGCGCGGGGCTCCAGCAGCCTGGCGCGCGGGACTGAGCCTCCGTGCACGAGGGCCACGGCGGTCGACCAGCCAGCCCGGCGGGACTCTTCGTCCCGGCGCGGGCCACGGGGTTCGACGCGTCGGCCAGGCGCGTAACCGCCTCCGGACGCTGGGCTTCGGGGCTTAAAGAGTCAGCTCCGCGGTACTCAGCCTGCGGGTGCTGGGCTGCGGGGGTCAACCATTCGTCCCGGCGGGAATGAGCCTCCTGGCTCAGGTCACCGGGGTCGACCAGCCGGCCCGGCGGGACACAGCCTCCAGGTGTGGGGCTGGGACGTCGACCAGCCAGCCCGGCGGCACTCATTGTCCGTGCCCGGGCCACGGGTGTAGACCAAACGTCCAGCAGGACTCAGCCTCCGGGCTCGGTGCCACGGGGGTCGACCAGCAGGCACGGCAGAACTGAGCCTCCGAGCACGGAGCTCCACCAGCCTGCCCGGCGGGACTGAGCCTCTGTGCACGGGGTCCGTGGTTTCGACCAGCCTTCCAGGCGGGACTCAGCCTCTGGGTGTGGGGCGCGAGGGTCGACCGGCAGGCCCGACGGGAGTCAGCCTCCAACTTTGGGCCGAGGCGGCCGACTAGTCGGCACGGAGGGAATCAGTCTCCAGGTTTGGGTACGCGGGGGTCGACCACCGAGCACGGAACGAATCAGAATCCGGGCGCGCGGGGAAGGGGTGTGGGACGCGGGTGTGGACCAGCGGGCCAGCGACACTCAGCCTCCGGTCGCGGGGCAGCGGGGCTGATTCAGCGGGGCTGATTCAGCGGTGCAGGCCGGCCTCAGCCTCCGGGCTCTGGACCACGGCGGTCGAACTGCAGGCCCGGCGGGACTGAGCCTACGAGCACGGGGCTCCAGCAGCCTGCACGGTGGGACTGAGCCCCCTGGCGCGAGCCGCGGGGGTCGAACAGCCTGCCCGGCGGGACTCGGCCTCCCTGCGCGGGGCTCCAGCAGCCCTCACAGAGGTACTGAGCCTCCGAGCACGGGGCTCCACCAGCCTGCCCCGCGGTACTGAGCCTCCTGGCGCGGACCGCGGGGTCGACCAGCCAGCCCGGCGGGACTCATCGTCCAGGCGCGAGCCATGGGGTCGACCAGCCGGCCAGGTGGGAAACAGCCTCCGGACGCTGGGCTGCGTGGCTCAGTCAGCTCGGCGGTACTCATCCTGCGGGCGCTGGGCTGCGGGGCTCGACCAGCCTGCCCGGAGGGACTGAGCTTCCGAACATGGGGCTCCACCAGCCTCCACGGCAGAACTGAACCTCCTGGCTCAGGCCGCGGTGGTCGACCAGCCGGCCCGGCGGGACTCGGCCTCCGGGCGTGGGGCTCCACCAGGCTGCACAGACATACTGAGCCTCCGAGCACGGGGCTCCACCAGCCTGCCCTGTGGGACTGAGCCTCCTGGCGAGGGCCGCGCGTCTCCAGCAGCCTTCACAGCGGGACTCAGCCTCCGGGCGCGGGCAGCAGGGCTGGATCAGCCTTCCCGGCGCGACTGAGCCTCTGCGTGTGGGGCGCGAGGGTCGACCGGCAGGCCCGGCGGGAGTCAGCCTCCGGGTTTGGGTACGCGGGGGTCGACCACCGAGCCCGGAACGAATCAACATGAGGGCTCGCGGGGAAGGGCGGTGGGACGCGGGTGTAGACCAGCCGGCCAGCGTGAATAGGCCTCCGGGCGCGGGGCAGCCGGGCTGGATACGCCGTGCAGGCGGGCCTCAGCCTTCGGGCTCTGGACCACGGCGGTCGAACTGCATGCGCGGCGGGCCTGAACCTACGAGCACGGGGCTCCACCAGCCTGCACGGCCGAACTGAGCCTCCTGGCGCGAGGCGCGGGGGTCGACCAGCCCGCCCGGCGGGGCTCGCCCTCCGTGCGCGCGGCTTCACCAGCCCGCAGGGAGGGACTGAGCCTCCGAGCACGGCGCTCCACCCGCCTGCCCGGCAGGTCTGAGTCTCCTGGCGCGGGCAGCGGGGCTCCACCAGCCTCCACAGCAGGACTCAGGCTCCGTGCGCGGGGCTCCAGCAGCCTGGCGCGCGGGACTGAGCCTCCGTGCACGAGGGCCACGGCGGTCGACCAGCCGGCCCGGCGGCACTCATTGTCCGTGCCCGGGCCACGGGTGTAGACCAAACGTCCAGCAGGACTCAGCCTCCGGGCTCGGTGACACGGGGGTCGACCAGCAGGCACGGCGGAACTGAGCCTCCGAGCACGGAGCTCCACCAGCCTGCCCGGCGGGACTGAGCCTCTGGGCACGGGGTCCGTGGTTTCGACCAGCCTTCCAGGCGGGACTCAGCCTCTGGGTGTGGGGCGCGAGGGTCGACCGGCAGGCCCGACGGGAGTCAGCCTCCAACTTTGGGCCGAGGCGGCCGACTAGTCGGCACGGCGGGAATCAGTCTCCAGGTTTGGGTACGCGGGGGTCGACCACCGAGCACGGAACGAATCAGAATCCGGGCGCGCGGGGAAGGGGTGTGGGACGCGGGTGTGGACCAGCGGGCCAGCGACACTCAGCCTCCGGTCGCGGGGCAGCGGGGCTGATTCAGCGGTGCAGGCCGGCCTCAGCCTCCGGGCTCTGGACCACGGCGGTCGAACTGCAGGCCCGGCGGGACTGAGCCTACGAGCACGGGGCTCCAGCAGCCTGCACGGTGGGACTGAGCCCCCTGGCGCGAGCCGCGGGGGTCGAACAGCCTGCCCGGCGGGACTCGGCCTCCCTGCGCGGGGCTCCAGCAGCCCTCACAGAGGTACTGAGCCTCCGAGCACGGGGCTCCACCAGCCTGCCCCGCGGTACTGAGCCTCCTGGCGCGGACCGCGGGGTCGACCAGCCAGCCCGGCGGGACTCATCGTCCAGGCGCGAGCCATGGGGTCGACCAGCCGGCCAGGTGGGAAACAGCCTCCGGACGCTGGGCTGCGTGGCTCAGTCAGCTCGGCGGTACTCATCCTGCGGGCGCTGGGCTGCGGGGCTCGACCAGCCTGCCCGGAGGGACTGAGCTTCCGAACATGGGGCTCCACCAGCCTCCACGGCAGAACTGAACCTCCTGGCTCAGGCCGCGGTGGTCGACCAGCCGGCCCGGCGGGACTCGGCCACCGGGCGTGGGGCTCCACCAGGCTGCACAGACATACTGAGCCTCCGAGCACGGGGCTCCACCAGCCTGCCCTGTGGGACTGAGCCTCCTGGCGAGGGCCGCGCGTCTCCAGCAGCCTTCACAGCGGGACTCAGCCTCCGGGCGCGGGCAGCAGGGCTGGATCAGCCTTCCCGGCGCGACTGAGCCTCTGCGTGTGGGGCGCGAGGGTCGACCGGCAGGCCCGGCGGGAGTCAGCCTCCGGGTTTGGGTACGCGGGGGTCGACCACCGAGCCCGGAACGAATCAACATGAGGGCTCGCGGGGAAGGGCGGTGGGACGCGGGTGTAGACCAGCCGGCCAGCGTGAATAGGCCTCCGGGCGCGGGGCAGCCGGGCTGGATACGCCGTGCAGGCGGGCCTCAGCCTTCGGGCTCTGGACCACGGCGGTCGAACTGCATGGCCGGCGGGCCTGAACCTACGAGCACGGGGGTCCACCAGCCTGCACGGCCGAACTGAGCCTCCTGGCGCGAGGCGCGGGGTCGACCAGCCAGCCCGGCGGGACTCATCGTCCAGGCGCGAGCCATGGGGTCGACCAGCCGGCCAGGCGGGAAACAGCCTCCGGACGCTGGGCTGCGTGGCTCAGTCAGCTCGGCGGTACTCATCCTGCGGGCGCTGGGCTGCGGGGCTCGACCAGCCTGCCCGGAGGGACTGAGCTTCCGAACATGGGGCTCCACCAGCCTCCACGGCAGAACTGAACCTCCTGGCTCAGGCCGCGGTGGTCGACCAGCCGGCCCGGCGGGACTCGGCCTCCGGGCGTGGGGCTCCACCAGGCTGCACAGACATACTGAGCCTCCGAGCACGGGGCTCCACCAGCCTGCCCTGTGGGACTGAGCCTCCTGGCGAGGGCCGCGCGTCTCCAGCAGCCTTCACAGCGGGACTCAGCCTCCGGGTTTGGGTACGCGGGGGTCGACCACCGAGCCCGGAACGAATCAACATGAGGGCTCGCGGGGAAGGGCCGTGGGACGCGGGTGTAGACCAGTCGGCCAGCGTGAATAGGCCTCAGGGCGCGGGGCAGCGGGGCTGGATCCGCCGTGCAGGCGGGCCTCAGCCTTCGGGCTCTGGACCACGGCGGTCGAAATGCATGGCCGGCAGGCCTGTACCTACGAGCACGGGGGTCCACCAGCCTGCACGGCCGAACTGAGCCTCCTGGCGGGAGGCGCGGGGTCGACCAGCCAGCCCGGCGGGACTCATCGTCCAGGCGCGAGCCATGGGGTCGACCAGCCGGCCAGGCGGGAAACAGCCTCCGGACGCTGGGCTGCGTGGCTCAGTCAGCTCGGCGGTACTCATCCTGCGGGCGCTGGGCTGCGGGGCTGGACCAGCCTGCCCGGAGGGACTGAGCTTCCGAACATGGGGCTCCACCAGCCTCCACGGCAGAACTGAGCCTCCTGGCTCAGGCCGCGGTGGTCGACCAGCCGGCCCGGCGGGACTCGGCCTCCGGGCGTGGGGCTCCACCAGGCTGCACAGACATACTGAGCCTCCGAGCACGGGGCTCCACCAGCCTGCCCTGTGGGACTGAGCCTCCTGGCGAGGGCCGCGCGTCTCCAGCAGCCTTCACAGCGGGACTCAGCCTCACGGCGCGGGGCTCCATCAGCCTGCCCGGGGGGACTCAGCCTCCGGTAGAGGGTCGCAGGTGTAGATAATCCGGCCCGGCGGGACTCAACCTCCGGGTGCACGGGCGAGGGGCTTGGCACGCGTGTGTAGACCAGCCAGCCCCGCGGGACTCATCATCCAGGCGCGGGCCACAGTGTTCGAAAAGCCGGCCAGGCGGGTCTGAGCCTCCGTGCATGGGGCTCCACCAGCCTGCCCAGCGGGACTGAGCCTCCGTGCACGGGGTCCGTGGTTTCGACCAGCCTTCCCGGCGGGACTCAGCCTCCGGGTTTGGGTACGCGGGTGTCGACCACCGAGCCCGGAATGAATCAGCATGAGGGCTCGCGGGGAAGGGCCGTGGGACGCGGGTGTAGACCAGCCGGCCAGCGTGAATAGGCCTCCGGGCGCGGGGCAGCCGGGCTGGATACGCCGTGCAGGCGGGCCTCAGCCTTCGGGCTCTGGACCACGGCGGTCGAACTGCATGGCCGGCGGGACTGAGCCTACGAGCACGGGGCTCCAGCAGCCTGCACGGCAGGACTGAGCCTCCTGGCGCGAGGCGCGGGGGTCGTACAGCCGGCCCGTGGGGCTCGCCCTCCGTGCGCGTGGTCCACCAGCCTGCCCCGCGGGACTGAGCCTCCTGGCGCGGACCGCGGGGTCGACCAGCCAGCCCGGCGGGACTCATCGTCCAGGCGCGAGCCATGGGGTCGACCAGCCGGCCAGGCGGGAAACAGCCTCCGGACGCTGGGCTGCGTGGCTCAGTCAGCTCGGCGGTACTCATCCTGCGGGCGCTGGGCTGCGGGGCTCGACCAGCCTGCCCGGAGGGACTGAGCTTCCGAACATGGGGCTCCACCAGCCTTCACGGCAGAACTGAGCCTCCTGGCTCAGGCCGCGGTGGTCGACCAGCCGGCCCGGCGGGACTCGGCCTCCGGGCGTGGGGCCCTCCAGGCTGCACAGACATACTGAGCCTCCGAGCACGGGGCTCCACCAGCCTGCCCTGTGGGACTGAGCCTCCTGGCGAGGGCCGCGCATCTCCAGCAGCCTTCACAGCGGGACTCAGTTTCACGGCGCGGGGCTCCATCAGCCTGCCCGGGGGGACTCAGCCTCCGGTAGAGGGTCGCAGGTGTAGATAATTCGGCCCGGCGGGACTCAACCTCCGGGTGCACGGGCGAGGGGCTTGGGACGCGTGTGTAGACCAGCCAGCCCGGCGGGACTCATCATCCAGGCACGGGCCACAGTGTTCGAAAAGCCGGCCAGGCGGGTCTGAGCCTACGTGCATGGGGCTCCACCAGCCTGCCCATCGTGACTGAGCCTCCGTGCACGGGGTCCGTGGTTTCGACCAGCCTTCCCGGCGGGACTCAGCCTCCGGGTTTGGGTACGCGGGTGTCGACCACCGAGCCCGGAATGAATCAGCATCCCGTCGTGCGGGGAAGGGGCGTGGGACGCAGGTGTAGACCAGCCGGCCGGCGGGACTCAGCCTGCGGGTGGGGGGCGCCGGGGTCGAACAGCAGGCCCGGCGGGAGTCAGCCTCCAGGCTTTGGGCCGAGGCGGTCGACTAGTCGGCTCGGCGGGAGTAAGCCTCCGGACGCTGGGCTGCGTGTCTCAGTCAGCTCGGCGGTAGTCAGCCTGAGGGCGCTGGGCTGCGAGGGTCGACCAGCCCGCCCGGCGGGAATGAGCCTCCTGTCTCAGGCCGCGGTGGTCGACCAGCCGGACCGGCGGGACTCGGCCTCCGGGCGCGGGGCTCCAGCAGCCTGCACAGAGGTACTGAGCCTCCTGGCGCGGACCGCGGGGTCGACCAGCCAGCCCGGCGGGACTCATCGTCCAGGCGCGAGCCACGGGGTTCGACCAGCCTGCCAGGCGGGAGACAGCCTCCGGACGCTGGGCTGCGGGGTCAGTCAGCTCGGCGGTACTAAGCCTGCGGGCGCTTGGCTGCGGGGGTCGACCCTCTGGCCCGGCGTGACTTAGGCCCGAAGCGTCCCCGGATCCCAGCGCGCGCCAAGACTGGGGCGCGGGTCCCGTGCCATCGCCGCGGCGCTTTCCGCCCCTTCCCGACGCCTCGGGGGTTGCGTTCTGTAGGCGGCGGCGGCGGCGGCGGCGGCGGCGGCTTGGAGGGTATTGGGGTGGAGACGGTCGTGGGGGTGGAAGCTCGGTGTGGTACTGTCGCGCCTGCCCGCCGGCGACTCAGGGGAAATTCTGTCGCGTGCCAGGCACCCGGCCACCGTGGCCCGAGAGCCCAAGGTCCTCTTTCCCAGTCCCCCTACCGATGCCGCGGTCGCGCCGTGGAGGCCGGGAGCTCCGAGGCGGACGTGGTGTGCCGGGACGGGATCGGCCCTACGGCAGGGCGGCGGGTCGCCCTGGCCGCCCGGTGATGCGGCTCCGTGCCGCTGACGCGCGCGACGGTTGTCGGGCGCCACCTGGCGGCCGTTTGTATAGCGTTCGTTCCTTCCGGAGCCACGAGGGACGCGATTTGGCCACGTCGCACCCGCTGGACTTCCAGCAGGCCGGCCGTGCTTGCGGGATCGTGCCGGTGGCGCCGGCGTGTCGGTGCCCGGCCTCGGGGCCCGAGGTTGCACCTGCAGGACTACTAGGGTGGTATGGCCGCCTGCACGGGTCGACCAGCACGCGCGGGCGCCCGCGGTGACGGACGGACAGACCGAACGACGGCCACGGTCGGTGGTGGGGGAACGCCTGAGGTGGTTGGCACCTGGCCGTTCCGGAGCTGCCGACCGAGGCAGGCCGTGTCGGCCGATCGGACGACGATCCACGGACGCCGAACGCGGACGCTCCTGGACGCGGGGCTCGACCAGCAGGCCCGGCCGGTCTGAGCCTCCGTGCACGGGGCCTGTGGGTTCGACCAGCTGCAAGGCGGGACTCAGCTTGTGGTAGCGGGCCACGGGGGTCGACCAGCCGGCCCGGCAGTTCTGAGCCTCCTGGCAAGGGCAGCGGGACTCCACCAGCCTGCCCTGTGGTGCTGAGCCTCCTGGCGAGGGCCGCGCGTCTCCAGCAGCCTTCACAGCGGGACTCAGCCTCCGGGCGCGGGCAGCAGGGCTGGATCAGCCTTCCCGGCGCGACTGAGCCTCTGCGTGTGGGGCGCGAGGGTCGACCGGCAGGCCCGGCGGGAGTCAGCCTCCGGGTTTGGGTACGCGGGGGTCGACCACCGAGCCCGGAACGAATCAACATGAGGGCTCGCGGGGAAGGGCGGTGGGACGCGGGTGTAGACCAGCCGGCCAGCGTGAATAGGCCTCCGGGCGCGGGGCAGCCGGGCTGGATCCGCCGTGCAGGCGGGCCTCAGCCTTCGGGCTCTGGACCACGGCGGTCGAACTGCATGCGCGGCGGGCCTGAACCTACGAGCACGGGGCTCCACCAGCCTGCACGGCCGAACTGAGCCTCCTGGCGCGAGGCGCGGGGGTCGACCAGCCTGCCCGGCGGGGCTCGCCCTCCGTGCGCGCGGCTTCACCAGCCCGCAGGGAGGGACTGAGCCTCCGAGCACGGCGCTCCACCCGCCTGCCCGGCAGGTCTGAGTCTCCTGGCGCTGGCAGCGGGGCTCCACCAGCCTCCACAGCAGGACTCAGGCTCCGTGCGCGGGGCTCCAGCAGCCTGGCGCGCGGGACTGAGCCTCCGTACACGAGGGCCACGGCGGTCGACCAGCCAGCCCGGCGGGACTCTTCGTCCCGGCGCGGGCCACGGGGTTCAACGCGTCGGCCAGGCGCGTAACCGCCTCCGGACGCTGGGCTTCGGGGCTTAAAGAGTCAGCTCCGCGGTACTCAGCCTGCGGGTGCTGGGCTGCGGGGGTCAACCATTCGTCCCGGCGGGAATGAGCCTCCTGGCTCAGGTCACCGGGGTCGACCAGCCGGCCCGGCGGGACACAGCCTCCAGGTGTGGGGCTGGGACGTCGACCAGCCGGCCCGGCGGCACTCATTGTCCGTGCCCGGGCCACGGGTGTAGACCAAACGTCCAGCAGGACTCAGCCTCCGGGCTCGGTGCCACGGGGGTCGACCAGCAGGCACGGCGGAACTGAGCCTCCGAGCACGGAGCTCCACCAGCCTGCCCGGCGGGACTGAGCCTCTGTGCACGGGGTCCGTGGTTTCGACCAGCCTTCCAGGCGGGACTCAGCCTCTGGGTGTGGGGCGCGAGGGTCGACCGGCAGGCCCGACGGGAGTCAGCCTCCAACTTTGGGCCGAGGCGGCCGACTAGTCGGCACGGCGGGAATCAGTCTCCAGGTTTGGGTACGCGGGGGTCGACCACCGAGCACGGAACGAATCAGAATCCGGGCGCGCGGGGAAGGGGTGTGGGACGCGGGTGTGGACCAGCGGGCCAGCGACACTCAGCCTCCGGTCGCGGGGCAGCGGGGCTGATTCAGCGGTGCAGGCCGGCCTCAGCCTCCGGGCTCTGGACCACGGCGGTCGAACTGCAGGCCCGGCGGGACTGAGCCTACGAGCACGGGGCTCCAGCAGCCTGCACGGTGGGACTGAGCCCCCTGGCGAGAGCCGCGGGGGTCGAACAGCCTGCCCGGCGGGACTCGGCCTCCCTGCGCGGGGCTCCAGCAGCCCTCACAGAGGTACTGAGCCTCCGAGCACGGGGCTCCACCAGCCTGCCCCGCGGTACTGAGCCTCCTGACGCGGACCGCGGGGTCGACCAGCCAGCCCGGCGGGACTCATCGTCCAGGCGCGAGCCATGGGGTCGACCAGCCGGCCAGGTGGGAAACAGCCTCCGGACGCTGGGCTGCGTGGCTCAGTCAGCTCGGCGGTACTCATCCTGCGGGCGCTGGGCTGCGGGGCTCGACCAGCCTGCCCGGAGGGACTGAGCTTCCGAACATGGGGCTCCACCAGCCTCCACGGCAGAACTGAACCTCCTGGCTCAGGCCGCGGTGGTCGACCAGCCGGCCCGGCGGGACTCGGCCTCCGGGCGTGGGGCTCCACCAGGCTGCACAGACATACTGAGCCTCCGAGCACGGGGCTCCACCAGCCTGCCCTGTGGGACTGAGCCTCCTGGCGAGGGCCGCGCGTCTCCAGCAGCCTTCACAGCGGGACTCAGCCTCCGGGCGCGGGCAGCAGGGCTGGATCAGCCTTCCCGGCGCGACTGAGCCTCTGCGTGTGGGGCGCGAGGGTCGACCGGCAGGCCCGGCGGGAGTCAGCCTCCGGGTTTGGGTACGCGGGGGTCGACCACCGAGCCCGGAACGAATCAACATGAGGGCTCGCGGGGAAGGGCGGTGGGACGCGGGTGTAGACCAGCCGGCCAGCGTGAATAGGCCTCCGGGCGCGGGGCAGCCGGGCTGGATCCGCCGTGCAGGCGGGCCTCAGCCTTCGGGCTCTGGACCACGGCGGTCGAACTGCATGGCCGGCGGGCCTGAACCTACGAGCACGGGGCTCCACCAGCCTGCACGGCCGAACTGAGCCTCCTGGCGCGAGGCGCGGGGTCGACCAGCCAGCCCGGCGGGACTCATCGTCCAGGCGCGAGCCATGGGGTCGACCAGCCGGCCAGGCGGGAAACAGCCTCCGGACGCTGGGCTGCGTGGCTCAGTCAGCTCGGCGGTACTCATCCTGCGGGCGCTGGGCTGCGGGGCTCCACCAGCCTGCCCGGAGGGACTGAGCTTCCGAACATGGGGCTCCACCAGCCTCCACGGCAGAACTGAACCTCCTGGCTCAGGCCGCGGTGGTCGACCAGCCGGCCCGGCGGGACTCGGCCTCCGGGCGTGGGGCTCCACCAGGCTGCACAGACATACTGAGCCTCCGAGCACGGGGCTCCACCAGCCTGCCCTGTGGGACTGAGCCTCCTGGCGAGGGCCGCGCGTCTCCAGCAGCCTTCACAGCGGGACTCAGCCTCCGGGTTTGGGTACGCGGGGGTCGACCACCGAGCCCGGAACGAATCAACATGAGGGCTCGCGGGGAAGGGCCGTGGGACGCGGGTGTAGACCAGTCGGCCAGCGTGAATAGGCCTCAGGGCGCGGGGCAGCGGGGCTGGATCCGCCGTGCAGGCGGGCCTCAGCCTTCGGGCTCTGGACCACGGCGGTCGAAATGCATGGCCGGCAGGCCTGTACCTACGAGCACGGGGGTCCACCAGCCTGCACGGCCGAACTGAGCCTCCTGGCGCGAGGCGCGGGGTCGACCAGCCAGCCCGGCGGGACTCATCGTCCAGGCGCGAGCCATGGGGTCGACCAGCCGGCCAGGCGGGAAACAGCCTCCGGACGCTGGGCTGCGTGGCTCAGTCAGCTCGGCGGTACTCATCCTGCGGGCGCTGGGCTGCGGGGCTCGACCAGCCTGCCCGGAGGGACTGAGCTTCCGAACATGGGGCTCCACCAGCCTCCACGGCAGAACTGAGCCTCCTGGCTCAGGCCGCGGTGGTCGACCAGCCGGCCCGGCGGGACTCGGCCTCCGGGCGTGGGGCTCCACCAGGCTGCACAGACATACTGAGCCTCCGAGCACGGGGCTCCACCAGCCTGCCCTGTGGGACTGAGCCTCCTGGCGAGGGCCGCGCGTCTCCAGCAGCCTTCACAGCGGGACTCAGCCTCACGGCGCGGGGCTCCATCAGCCTGCCCGGGGGGACTCAGCCTCCGGTAGAGGGTCGCAGGTGTAGATAATCCGGCCCGGCGGGACTCAACCTCCGGGTGCACGGGCGAGGGGCTTGGCACGCGTGTGTAGACCAGCCAGCCCCGCGGGACTCATCATCCAGGCGCGGGCCACAGTGTTCGAAAAGCCGGCCAGGCGGGTCTGAGCCTCCGTGCATGGGGCTCCACCAGCCTGCCCAGCGGGACTGAGCCTCCGTGCACGGGGTCCGTGGTTTCGACCAGCCTTCCCGGCGGGACTCAGCCTCCGGGTTTGGGTACGCGGGTGTCGACCACCGAGCCCGGAATGAATCAGCATGAGGGCTCGCGGGGAAGGGCCGTGGGACGCGGGTGTAGACCAGCCGGCCAGCGTGAATAGGCCTCCGGGCGCGGGGCAGCCGGGCTGGATACGCCGTGCAGGCGGGCCTCAGCCTTCGGGCTCTGGACCACGGCGGTCGAACTGCATGGCCGGCGGGACTGAGCCTACGAGCACGGGGCTCCAGCAGCCTGCACGGCAGGACTGAGCCTCCTGGCGCGAGGCGCGGGGGTCGTACAGCCGGCCCGTGGGGCTCGCCCTCCGTGCGCGTGGTCCACCAGCCTGCCCCGCGGGACTGAGCCTCCTGGCGCGGACCGCGGGGTCGACCAGCCAGCCCGGCGGGACTCATCGTCCAGGCGCGAGCCATGGGGTCGACCAGCCGGCCAGGCGGGAAACAGCCTCCGGACGCTGGGCTGCGTGGCTCAGTCAGCTCGGCGGTACTCATCCTGCGGGCGCTGGGCTGCGGGGCTCGACCAGCCTGCCCGGAGGGACTGAGCTTCCGAACATGGGGCTCCACCAGCCTTCACGGCAGAACTGAGCCTCCTGGCTCAGGCCGCGGTGGTCGACCAGCCGGCCCGGCGGGACTCGGCCTCCGGGCGTGGGGCCCTCCAGGCTGCACAGACATACTGAGCCTCCGAGCACGGGGCTCCACCAGCCTGCCCTGTGGGACTGAGCCTCCTGGCGAGGGCCGCGCATCTCCAGCAGCCTTCACAGCGGGACTCAGTTTCACGGCGCGGGGCTCCATCAGCCTGCCCGGGGGGACTCAGCCTCCGGTAGAGGGTCGCAGGTGTAGATAATTCGGCCCGGCGGGACTCAACCTCCGGGTGCACGGGCGAGGGGCTTGGGACGCGTGTGTAGACCAGCCAGCCCGGCGGGACTCATCATCCAGGCACGGGCCACAGTGTTCGAAAAGCCGGCCAGGCGGGTCTGAGCCTACGTGCATGGGGCTCCACCAGCCTGCCCATCGTGACTGAGCCTCCGTGCACGGGGTCCGTGGTTTCGACCAGCCTTCCCGGCGGGACTCAGCCTCCGGGTTTGGGTACGCGGGTGTCGACCACCGAGCCCGGAATGAATCAGCATCCCGTCGTGCGGGGAAGGGGCGTGGGACGCAGGTGTAGACCAGCCGGCCGGCGGGACTCAGCCTGCGGGTGGGGGGCACGGGGGTCGAACAGCAGGCCCGGCGGGAGTCAGCCTCCAGGCTTTGGGCCGAGGCGGTCGACTAGTCGGCTCGGCGGGAGTAAGCCTCCGGACGCTGGGCTGCGTGTCTCAGTCAGCTCGGCGGTAGTCAGCCTGAGGGCGCTGGGCTGCGAGGGTCGACCAGCCCGCCCGGCGGGAATGAGCCTCCTGTCTCAGGCCGCGGTGGTCGACCAGCCGGACCGGCGGGACTCGGCCTCCGGGCGCGGGGCTCCAGCAGCCTGCACAGAGGTACTGAGCCTCCTGGCGCGGACCGCGGGGTCGACCAGCCAGCCCGGCGGGACTCATCGTCCAGGCGCGAGCCACGGGGTTCGACCAGCCTGCCAGGCGGGAGACAGCCTCCGGACGCTGGGCTGCGGGGTCAGTCAGCTCGGCGGTACTAAGCCTGCGGGCGCTTGGCTGCGGGGGTCGACCCTCTGGCCCGGCGTGACTTAGGCCCGAAGCGTCCCCGGATCCCAGCGCGCGCCAAGACTGGGGCGCGGGTCCCGTGCCATCGCCGCGGCGCTTTCCGCCCCTTCCCGACGCCTCGGGGGTTGCGTTCTGTAGGCGGCGGCGGCGGCGGCGGCGGCGGCGGCGGCGGCGGCTTGGAGGGTATTGGGGTGGAGACGGTCGTGGGGGTGGAAGCTCGGTGTGGTATTGTCGCGCCTGCCCGCCGGCGACTCAGGGGAAATTCTGTCGCGTGCCAGGCACCCGGCCACCGTGGCCCGAGAGCCCAAGGTCCTCTTTCCCAGTCCCCCTACCGATGCCGCGGTCGCGCCGTGGAGGCCGGGAGCTCCGAGGCGGACGTGGTGTGCCGGGACGGGATCGGCCCTACGGCAGGGCGGCGGGTCGCCCTGGCCGCCCGGTGATGCGGCTCCGTGCCGCTGACGCGCGCGACGGTTGTCGGGCGCCACCTGGCGGCCGTTTGTATAGCGTTCGTTCCTTCCGGAGCCACGAGGGACGCGATTTGGCCACGTCGCACGCGCTGGACTTCCAGCAGGCCGGCCGTGCTTGCGGGATCGTGCCGGTGGCGCCGGCGTGTCGGTGCCCGGCCTCGGGGCCCGAGGTTGCACCTGCAGGACTACTAGGGTGGTATGGCCGCCTGCACGGGTCGACCAGCACGCGCGGGCGCCCGCGGTGACGGACGGACAGACCGAACGACGGCCCCGGTCGGTGGGGGGGGAACGCCTGAGGTGGTTGGCACCTGGCCGTTCCGGAGCTGCCGACCGAGGCAGGCCGTGTCGGCCGATCGGACGACGCTCCACGGACGCCGAACGCGGAAGCTCCTGGACGCGGGACTCCACCAGCCTGCCCTGTGGTGCTGAGCCTCCTGGCGAGGGCCGCGCGTCTCCAGCAGCCTTCACAGCGGGACTCAGCCTCCGGGCGCGGGCAGCAGGGCTGGATCAGCCTTCCCGGCGCGACTGAGCCTCTGCGTGTGGGGCGCGAGGGTCGACCGGCAGGCCCGGCGGGAGTCAGCCTCCGGGTTTGGGTACGCGGGGGTCGACCACCGAGCCCGGAACGAATCAACATGAGGGCTCGCGGGGAAGGGCGGTGGGACGCGGGTGTAGACCAGCCGGCCAGCGTGAATAGGCCTCCGGGCGCGGGGCAGCCGGGCTGGATCCGCCGTGCAGGCGGGCCTCAGCCTTCGGGCTCTGGACCACGGCGGTCGAACTGCATGCGCGGCGGGCCTGAACCTACGAGCACGGGGCTCCACCAGCCTGCACGGCCGAACTGAGCCTCCTGGCGCGAGGCGCGGGGGTCGACCAGCCGGCCCGGCGGGGCTCGCCCTCCGTGCGCGCGGCTTCACCAGCCCGCAGGGAGGGACTGAGCCTCCGAGCACGGCGCTCCACCCGCCTGCCCGGCAGGTCTGAGTCTCCTGGCGCTGGCAGCGGGGCTCCACCAGCCTCCACAGCAGGACTCAGGCTCCGTGCGCGGGGCTCCAGCAGCCTGGCGCGCGGGACTGAGCCTCCGTGCACGAGGGCCACGGCGGTCGACCAGCCAGCCCGGCGGGACTCTTCGTCCCGGCGCGGGCCACGGGGTTCGACGCGTCGGCCAGGCGCGTAACCGCCTCCGGACGCTGGGCTTCGGGGCTTAAAGAGTCAGCTCCGCGGTACTCAGCCTGCGGGTGCTGGGCTGCGGGGGTCAACCATTCGTCCCGGCGGGAATGAGCCTCCTGGCTCAGGTCACCGGGGTCGACCAGCCGGCCCGGCGGGACACAGCCTCCAGGTGTGGGGCTGGGACGTCGACCAGCCGGCCCGGCGGCACTCATTGTCCGTGCCCGGGCCACGGGTGTAGACCAAACGTCCAGCAGGACTCAGCCTCCGGGCTCGGTGCCACGGGGGTCAACCAGCAGGCACGGCGGAACTGAGCCTCCGAGCACGGAGCTCCACCAGCCTGCCCGGCGGGACTGAGCCTCTGTGCACGGGGTCCGTGGTTTCGACCAGCCTTCCAGGCGGGACTCAGCCTCTGGGTGTGGGGCGCGAGGGTCGACCGGCAGGCCCGACGGGAGTCAGCCTCCAACTTTGGGCCGAGGCGGCCGACTAGTCGGCACGGCGGGAATCAGTCTCCAGGTTTGGGTACGCGGGGGTCGACCACCGAGCACGGAACGAATCAGAATCCGGGCGCGCGGGGAAGGGGTGTGGGACGCGGGTGTGGACCAGCGGGCCAGCGACACTCAGCCTCCGGTCGCGGGGCAGCGGGGCTGATTCAGCGGTGCAGGCCGGCCTCAGCCTCCGGGCTCTGGACCACGGCGGTCGAACTGCAGGCCCGGCGGGACTGAGCCTACGAGCACGGGGCTCCAGCAGCCTGCACGGTGGGACTGAGCCCCCTGGCGAGAGCCGCGGGGGTCGAACAGCCTGCCCGGCGGGACTCGGCCTCCCTGCGCGGGGCTCCAGCAGCCCTCACAGAGGTACTGAGCCTCCGAGCACGGGGCTCCACCAGCCTGCCCCGCGGTACTGAGCCTCCTGACGCGGACCGCGGGGTCGACCAGCCAGCCCGGCGGGACTCATCGTCCAGGCGCGAGCCATGGGGTCGACCAGCCGGCCAGGTGGGAAACAGCCTCCGGACGCTGGGCTGCGTGGCTCAGTCAGCTCGGCGGTACTCATCCTGCGGGCGCTGGGCTGCGGGGCTCGACCAGCCTGCCCGGAGGGACTGAGCTTCCGAACATGGGGCTCCACCAGCCTCCACGGCAGAACTGAACCTCCTGGCTCAGGCCGCGGTGGTCGACCAGCCGGCCCGGCGGGACTCGGCCTCCGGGCGTGGGGCTCCACCAGGCTGCACAGACATACTGAGCCTCCGAGCACGGGGCTCCACCAGCCTGCCCTGTGGGACTGAGCCTCCTGGCGAGGGCCGCGCGTCTCCAGCAGCCTTCACAGCGGGACTCAGCCTCCGGGCGCGGGCAGCAGGGCTGGATCAGCCTTCCCGGCGCGACTGAGCCTCTGCGTGTGGGGCGCGAGGGTCGACCGGCAGGCCCGGCGGGAGTCAGCCTCCGGGTTTGGGTACGCGGGGGTCGACCACCGAGCCCGGAACGAATCAACATGAGGGCTCGCGGGGAAGGGCGGTGGGACGCGGGTGTAGACCAGCCGGCCAGCGTGAATAGGCCTCCGGGCGCGGGGCAGCCGGGCTGGATACGCCGTGCAGGCGGGCCTCAGCCTTCGGGCTCTGGACCACGGCGGTCGAACTGCATGGCCGGCGGGCCTGAACCTACGAGCACGGGGGTCCACCAGCCTGCACGGCCGAACTGAGCCTCCTGGCGCGAGGCGCGGGGTCGACCAGCCAGCCCGGCGGGACTCATCGTCCAGGCGCGAGCCATGGGGTCGACCAGCCGGCCAGGCGGGAAACAGCCTCCGGACGCTGGGCTGCGTGGCTCAGTCAGCTCGGCGGTACTCATCCTGCGGGCGCTGGGCTGCGGGGCTCGACCAGCCTGCCCGGAGGGACTGAGCTTCCGAACATGGGGCTCCACCAGCCTCCACGGCAGAACTGAACCTCCTGGCTCAGGCCGCGGTGGTCGACCAGCCGGCCCGGCGGGACTCGGCCTCCGGGCGTGGGGCTCCACCAGGCTGCACAGACATACTGAGCCTCCGAGCACGGGGCTCCACCAGCCTGCCCTGTGGGACTGAGCCTCCTGGCGAGGGCCGCGCGTCTCCAGCAGCCTTCACAGCGGGACTCAGCCTCCGGGTTTGGGTACGCGGGGGTCGACCACCGAGCCCGGAACGAATCAACATGAGGGCTCGCGGGGAAGGTCCGTGGGACGCGGGTGTAGACCAGTCGGCCAGCGTGAATAGGCCTCAGGGCGCGGGGCAGCGGGGCTGGATCCGCCGTGCAGGCGGGCCTCAGCCTTCGGGCTCTGGACCACGGCGGTCGAAATGCATGGCCGGCAGGCCTGTACCTACGAGCACGGGGGTCCACCAGCCTGCACGGCCGAACTGAGCCTCCTGGCGCGAGGCGCGGGGTCGACCAGCCAGCCCGGCGGGACTCATCGTCCAGGCGCGAGCCATGGGGTCGACCAGCCGGCCAGGCGGGAAACAGCCTCCGGACGCTGGGCTGCGTGGCTCAGTCAGCTCGGCGGTACTCATCCTGCGGGCGCTGGGCTGCGGGGCTCGACCAGCCTGCCCGGAGGGACTGAGCTTCCGAACATGGGGCTCCACCAGCCTCCACGGCAGAACTGAGCCTCCTGGCTCAGGCCGCGGTGGTCGACCAGCCGGCCCGGCGGGACTCGGCCTCCGGGCGTGGGGCTCCACCAGGCTGCACAGACATACTGAGCCTCCGAGCACGGGGCTCCACCAGCCTGCCCTGTGGGACTGAGCCTCCTGGCGAGGGCCGCGCGTCTCCAGCAGCCTTCACAGCGGGACTCAGCCTCACGGCGCGGGGCTCCATCAGCCTGCCCGGGGGGACTCAGCCTCCGGTAGAGGGTCGCAGGTGTAGATAATCCGGCCCGGCGGGACTCAACCTCCGGGTGCACGGGCGAGGGGCTTGGCACGCGTGTGTAGACCAGCCAGCCCCGCGGGACTCATCATCCAGGCGCGGGCCACAGTGTTCGAAAAGCCGGCCAGGCGGGTCTGAGCCTCCGTGCATGGGGCTCCACCAGCCTGCCCAGCGGGACTGAGCCTCCGTGCACGGGGTCCGTGGTTTCGACCAGCCTTCCCGGCGGGACTCAGCCTCCGGGTTTGGGTACGCGGGTGTCGACCACCGAGCCCGGAATGAATCAGCATGAGGGCTCGCGGGGAAGGGCCGTGGGACGCGGGTGTAGACCAGCCGGCCAGCGTGAATAGGCCTCCGGGCGCGGGGCAGCCGGGCTGGATACGCCGTGCAGGCGGGCCTCAGCCTTCGGGCTCTGGACCACGGCGGTCGAACTGCATGGCCGGCGGGACTGAGCCTACGAGCACGGGGCTCCAGCAGCCTGCACGGCAGGACTGAGCCTCCTGGCGCGAGGCGCGGGGGTCGTACAGCCGGCCCGTGGGGCTCGCCCTCCGTGCGCGTGGTCCACCAGCCTGCCCCGCGGGACTGAGCCTCCTGGCGCGGACCGCGGGGTCGACCAGCCAGCCCGGCGGGACTCATCGTCCAGGCGCGAGCCATGGGGTCGACCAGCCGGCCAGGCGGGAAACAGCCTCCGGACGCTGGGCTGCGTGGCTCAGTCAGCTCGGCGGTACTCATCCTGCGGGCGCTGGGCTGCGGGGCTCGACCAGCCTGCCCGGAGGGACTGAGCTTCCGAACATGGGGCTCCACCAGCCTTCACGGCAGAACTGAGCCTCCTGGCTCAGGCCGCGGTGGTCGACCAGCCGGCCCGGCGGGACTCGGCCTCCGGGCGTGGGGCCCTCCAGGCTGCACAGACATACTGAGCCTCCGAGCACGGGGCTCCACCAGCCTGCCCTGTGGGACTGAGCCTCCTGGCGAGGGCCGCGCATCTCCAGCAGCCTTCACAGCGGGACTCAGTTTCACGGCGCGGGGCTCCATCAGCCTGCCCGGGGGGACTCAGCCTCCGGTAGAGGGTCGCAGGTGTAGATAATTCGGCCCGGCGGGACTCAACCTCCGGGTGCACGGGCGAGGGGCTTGGGACGCGTGTGTAGACCAGCCAGCCCGGCGGGACTCATCATCCAGGCACGGGCCACAGTGTTCGAAAAGCCGGCCAGGCGGGTCTGAGCCTATGTGCATGGGGCTCCACCAGCCTGCCCATCGTGACTGAGCCTCCGTGCACGGGGTCCGTGGTTTCGACCAGCCTTCCCGGCGGGACTCAGCCTCCGGGTTTGGGTACGCGGGTGTCGACCACCGAGCCCGGAATGAATCAGCATCCCGTCGTGCGGGGAAGGGGCGTGGGACGCAGGTGTAGACCAGCCGGCCGGCGGGACTCAGCCTGCGGGTGGGGGGCGCCGGGGTCGAACAGCAGGCCCGGCGGGAGTCAGCCTCCAGGCTTTGGGCCGAGGCGGTCGACTAGTCGGCTCGGCGGGAGTAAGCCTCCGGACGCTGGGCTGCGTGTCTCAGTCAGCTCGGCGGTAGTCAGCCTGAGGGCGCTGGGCTGCGAGGGTCGACCAGCCCGCCCGGCGGGAATGAGCCTCCTGTCTCAGGCCGCGGTGGTCGACCAGCCGGACCGGCGGGACTCGGCCTCCGGGCGCGGGGCTCCAGCAGCCTGCACAGAGGTACTGAGCCTCCTGGCGCGGACCGCGGGGTCGACCAGCCAGCCCGGCGGGACTCATCGTCCAGGCGCGAGCCACGGGGTTCGACCAGCCTGCCAGGCGGGAGACAGCCTCCGGACGCTGGGCTGCGGGGTCAGTCAGCTCGGCGGTACTAAGCCTGCGGGCGCTTGGCTGCGGGGGTCGACCCTCTGGCCCGGCGTGACTTAGGCCCGAAGCGTCCCCGGATCCCAGCGCGCGCCAAGACTGGGGCGCGGGTCCCGTGCCATCGCCGCGGCGCTTTCCGCCCCTTCCCGACGCCTCGGGGGTTGCGTTCTGTAGGCGGCGGCGGCGGCGGCGGCGGCGGCGGCTTGGAGGGTATTGGGGTGGAGACGGTCGTGGGGGTGGAAGCTCGGTGTGGTACTGTCGCGCCTGCCCGCCGGCGACTCAGGGGAAATTCTGTCGCGTGCCAGGCACCCGGCCACCGTGGCCCGAGAGCCCAAGGTCCTCTTTCCCAGTCCCCCTACCGATGCCGCGGTCGCGCCGTGGAGGCCGGGAGCTCCGAGGCGGACGTGGTGTGCCGGGACGGGATCGGCCCTACGGCAGGGCGGCGGGTCGCCCTGGCCGCCCGGTGATGCGGCTCCGTGCCGCTGACGCGCGCGACGGTTGTCGGGCGCCACCTGGCGGCCGTTTGTATAGCGTTCGTTCCTTCCGGAGCCACGAGGGACGCGATTTGGCCACGTCGCACCCGCTGGACTTCCAGCAGGCCGGCCGTGCTTGCGGGATCGTGCCGGTGGCGCCGGCGTGTCGGTGCCCGGCCTCGGGGCCCGAGGTTGCACCTGCAGGACTACTAGGGTGGTATGGCCGCCTGCACGGGTCGACCAGCACGCGCGGGCGCCCGCGGTGACGGACGGACAGACCGAACGACGGCCACGGTCGGTGGTGGGGGAACGCCTGAGGTGGTTGGCACCTGGCCGTTCCGGAGCTGCCGACCGAGGCAGGCCGTGTCGGCCGATCGGACGACGATCCACGGACGCCGAACGCGGACGCTCCTGGACGCGGGGCTCGACCAGCAGGCCCGGCCGGTCTGAGCCTCCGTGCACGGGGCCTGTGGGTTCGACCAGCTGCAAGGCGGGACTCAGCTTGTGGTAGCGGGCCACGGGGGTCGACCAGCCGGCCCGGCAGTTCTGAGCCTCCTGGCAAGGGCAGCGGGACTCCACCAGCCTGCCCTGTGGTGCTGAGCCTCCTGGCGAGGGCCGCGCGTCTCCAGCAGCCTTCACAGCGGGACTCAGCCTCCGGGCGCGGGCAGCAGGGCTGGATCAGCCTTCCCGGCGCGACTGAGCCTCTGCGTGTGGGGCGCGAGGGTCGACCGGCAGGCCCGGCGGGAGTCAGCCTCCGGGTTTGGGTACGCGGGGGTCGACCACCGAGCCCGGAACGAATCAACATGAGGGCTCGCGGGGAAGGGCGGTGGGACGCGGGTGTAGACCAGCCGGCCAGCGTGAATAGGCCTCCGGGCGCGGGGCAGCCGGGCTGGATCCGCCGTGCAGGCGGGCCTCAGCCTTCGGGCTCTGGACCACGGCGGTCGAACTGCATGCGCGGCGGGCCTGAACCTACGAGCACGGGGCTCCACCAGCCTGCACGGCCGAACTGAGCCTCCTGGCGCGAGGCGCGGGGGTCGACCAGCCTGCCCGGCGGGGCTCGCCCTCCGTGCGCGCGGCTTCACCAGCCCGCAGGGAGGGACTGAGCCTCCGAGCACGGCGCTCCACCCGCCTGCCCGGCAGGTCTGAGTCTCCTGGCGCTGGCAGCGGGGCTCCACCAGCCTCCACAGCAGGACTCAGGCTCCGTGCGCGGGGCTCCAGCAGCCTGGCGCGCGGGACTGAGCCTCCGTGCACGAGGGCCACGGCGGTCGACCAGCCAGCCCGGCGGGACTCTTCGTCCCGGCGCGGGCCACGGGGTTCAACGCGTCGGCCAGGCGCGTAACCGCCTCCGGACGCTGGGCTTCGGGGCTTAAAGAGTCAGCTCCGCGGTACTCAGCCTGCGGGTGCTGGGCTGCGGGGGTCAACCATTCGTCCCGGCGGGAATGAGCCTCCTGGCTCAGGTCACCGGGGTCGACCAGCCGGCCCGGCGGGACACAGCCTCCAGGTGTGGGGCTGGGACGTCGACCAGCCGGCCCGGCGGCACTCATTGTCCGTGCCCGGGCCACGGGTGTAGACCAAACGTCCAGCAGGACTCAGCCTCCGGGCTCGGTGCCACGGGGGTCGACCAGCAGGCACGGCGGAACTGAGCCTCCGAGCACGGAGCTCCACCAGCCTGCCCGGCGGGACTGAGCCTCTGTGCACGGGGTCCGTGGTTTCGACCAGCCTTCCAGGCGGGACTCAGCCTCTGGGTGTGGGGCGCGAGGGTCGACCGGCAGGCCCGACGGGAGTCAGCCTCCAACTTTGGGCCGAGGCGGCCGACTAGTCGGCACGGCGGGAATCAGTCTCCAGGTTTGGGTACGCGGGGGTCGACCACCGAGCACGGAACGAATCAGAATCCGGGCGCGCGGGGAAGGGGTGTGGGACGCGGGTGTGGACCAGCGGGCCAGCGACACTCAGCCTCCGGTCGCGGGGCAGCGGGGCTGATTCAGCGGTGCAGGCCGGCCTCAGCCTCCGGGCTCTGGACCACGGCGGTCGAACTGCAGGCCCGGCGGGACTGAGCCTACGAGCACGGGGCTCCAGCAGCCTGCACGGTGGGACTGAGCCCCCTGGCGAGAGCCGCGGGGGTCGAACAGCCTGCCCGGCGGGACTCGGCCTCCCTGCGCGGGGCTCCAGCAGCCCTCACAGAGGTACTGAGCCTCCGAGCACGGGGCTCCACCAGCCTGCCCCGCGGTACTGAGCCTCCTGACGCGGACCGCGGGGTCGACCAGCCAGCCCGGCGGGACTCATCGTCCAGGCGCGAGCCATGGGGTCGACCAGCCGGCCAGGTGGGAAACAGCCTCCGGACGCTGGGCTGCGTGGCTCAGTCAGCTCGGCGGTACTCATCCTGCGGGCGCTGGGCTGCGGGGCTCGACCAGCCTGCCCGGAGGGACTGAGCTTCCGAACATGGGGCTCCACCAGCCTCCACGGCAGAACTGAACCTCCTGGCTCAGGCCGCGGTGGTCGACCAGCCGGCCCGGCGGGACTCGGCCTCCGGGCGTGGGGCTCCACCAGGCTGCACAGACATACTGAGCCTCCGAGCACGGGGCTCCACCAGCCTGCCCTGTGGGACTGAGCCTCCTGGCGAGGGCCGCGCGTCTCCAGCAGCCTTCACAGCGGGACTCAGCCTCCGGGCGCGGGCAGCAGGGCTGGATCAGCCTTCCCGGCGCGACTGAGCCTCTGCGTGTGGGGCGCGAGGGTCGACCGGCAGGCCCGGCGGGAGTCAGCCTCCGGGTTTGGGTACGCGGGGGTCGACCACCGAGCCCGGAACGAATCAACATGAGGGCTCGCGGGGAAGGGCGGTGGGACGCGGGTGTAGACCAGCCGGCCAGCGTGAATAGGCCTCCGGGCGCGGGGCAGCCGGGCTGGATCCGCCGTGCAGGCGGGCCTCAGCCTTCGGGCTCTGGACCACGGCGGTCGAACTGCATGGCCGGCGGGCCTGAACCTACGAGCACGGGGCTCCACCAGCCTGCACGGCCGAACTGAGCCTCCTGGCGCGAGGCGCGGGGTCGACCAGCCAGCCCGGCGGGACTCATCGTCCAGGCGCGAGCCATGGGGTCGACCAGCCGGCCAGGCGGGAAACAGCCTCCGGACGCTGGGCTGCGTGGCTCAGTCAGCTCGGCGGTACTCATCCTGCGGGCGCTGGGCTGCGGGGCTCCACCAGCCTGCCCGGAGGGACTGAGCTTCCGAACATGGGGCTCCACCAGCCTCCACGGCAGAACTGAACCTCCTGGCTCAGGCCGCGGTGGTCGACCAGCCGGCCCGGCGGGACTCGGCCTCCGGGCGTGGGGCTCCACCAGGCTGCACAGACATACTGAGCCTCCGAGCACGGGGCTCCACCAGCCTGCCCTGTGGGACTGAGCCTCCTGGCGAGGGCCGCGCGTCTCCAGCAGCCTTCACAGCGGGACTCAGCCTCCGGGTTTGGGTACGCGGGGGTCGACCACCGAGCCCGGAACGAATCAACATGAGGGCTCGCGGGGAAGGTCCGTGGGACGCGGGTGTAGACCAGTCGGCCAGCGTGAATAGGCCTCAGGGCGCGGGGCAGCGGGGCTGGATCCGCCGTGCAGGCGGGCCTCAGCCTTCGGGCTCTGGACCACGGCGGTCGAAATGCATGGCCGGCAGGCCTGTACCTACGAGCACGGGGGTCCACCAGCCTGCACGGCCGAACTGAGCCTCCTGGCGCGAGGCGCGGGGGTCGACCAGCCAGCCCGGCGGGACTCATCGTCCAGGCGCGAGCCATGGGGTCGACCAGCCGGCCAGGCGGGAAACAGCCTCCGGACGCTGGGCTGCGTGGCTCAGTCAGCTCGGCGGTACTCATCCTGCGGGCGCTGGGCTGCGGGGCTGGACCAGCCTGCCCGGAGGGACTGAGCTTCCGAACATGGGGCTCCACCAGCCTCCACGGCAGAACTGAGCCTCCTGGCTCAGGCCGCGGTGGTCGACCAGCCGGCCCGGCGGGACTCGGCCTCCGGGCGTGGGGCTCCACCAGGCTGCACAGACATACTGAGCCTCCGAGCACGGGGCTCCACCAGCCTGCCCTGTGGGACTGAGCCTCCTGGCGAGGGCCGCGCGTCTCCAGCAGCCTTCACAGCGGGACTCAGCCTCACGGCGCGGGGCTCCATCAGCCTGCCCGGGGGGACTCAGCCTCCGGTAGAGGGTCGCAGGTGTAGATAATCCGGCCCGGCGGGACTCAACCTCCGGGTGCACGGGCGAGGGGCTTGGCACGCGTGTGTAGACCAGCCAGCCCCGCGGGACTCATCATCCAGGCGCGGGCCACAGTGTTCGAAAAGCCGGCCAGGCGGGTCTGAGCCTCCGTGCATGGGGCTCCACCAGCCTGCCCAGCGGGACTGAGCCTCCGTGCACGGGGTCCGTGGTTTCGACCAGCCTTCCCGGCGGGACTCAGCCTCCGGGTTTGGGTACGCGGGTGTCGACCACCGAGCCCGGAATGAATCAGCATGAGGGCTCGCGGGGAAGGGCCGTGGGACGCGGGTGTAGACCAGCCGGCCAGCGTGAATAGGCCTCCGGGCGCGGGGCAGCCGGGCTGGATACGCCGTGCAGGCGGGCCTCAGCCTTCGGGCTCTGGACCACGGCGGTCGAACTGCATGGCCGGCGGGACTGAGCCTACGAGCACGGGGCTCCAGCAGCCTGCACGGCAGGACTGAGCCTCCTGGCGCGAGGCGCGGGGGTCGTACAGCCGGCCCGTGGGGCTCGCCCTCCGTGCGCGTGGTCCACCAGCCTGCCCCGCGGGACTGAGCCTCCTGGCGCGGACCGCGGGGTCGACCAGCCAGCCCGGCGGGACTCATCGTCCAGGCGCGAGCCATGGGGTCGACCAGCCGGCCAGGCGGGAAACAGCCTCCGGACGCTGGGCTGCGTGGCTCAGTCAGCTCGGCGGTACTCATCCTGCGGGCGCTGGGCTGCGGGGCTCGACCAGCCTGCCCGGAGGGACTGAGCTTCCGAACATGGGGCTCCACCAGCCTTCACGGCAGAACTGAGCCTCCTGGCTCAGGCCGCGGTGGTCGACCAGCCGGCCCGGCGGGACTCGGCCTCCGGGCGTGGGGCCCTCCAGGCTGCACAGACATACTGAGCCTCCGAGCACGGGGCTCCACCAGCCTGCCCTGTGGGACTGAGCCTCCTGGCGAGGGCCGCGCATCTCCAGCAGCCTTCACAGCGGGACTCAGTTTCACGGCGCGGGGCTCCATCAGCCTGCCCGGGGGGACTCAGCCTCCGGTAGAGGGTCGCAGGTGTAGATAATTCGGCCCGGCGGGACTCAACCTCCGGGTGCACGGGCGAGGGGCTTGGGACGCGTGTGTAGACCAGCCAGCCCGGCGGGACTCATCATCCAGGCACAGGCCACAGTGTTCGAAAAGCCGGCCAGGCGGGTCTGAGCCTACGTGCATGGGGCTCCACCAGCCTGCCCATCGTGACTGAGCCTCCGTGCACGGGGTCCGTGGTTTCGACCAGCCTTCCCGGCGGGACTCAGCCTCCGGGTTTGGGTACGCGGGTGTCGACCACCGAGCCCGGAATGAATCAGCATCCCGTCGTGCGGGGAAGGGGCGTGGGACGCAGGTGTAGACCAGCCGGCCGGCGGGACTCAGCCTGCGGGTGGGGGGCACGGGGGTCGAACAGCAGGCCCGGCGGGAGTCAGCCTCCAGGCTTTGGGCCGAGGCGGTCGACTAGTCGGCTCGGCGGGAGTAAGCCTCCGGACGCTGGGCTGCGTGTCTCAGTCAGCTCGGCGGTAGTCAGCCTGAGGGCGCTGGGCTGCGAGGGTCGACCAGCCCGCCCGGCGGGAATGAGCCTCCTGTCTCAGGCCGCGGTGGTCGACCAGCCGGACCGGCGGGACTCGGCCTCCGGGCGCGGGGCTCCAGCAGCCTGCACAGAGGTACTGAGCCTCCTGGCGCGGACCGCGGGGTCGACCAGCCAGCCCGGCGGGACTCATCGTCCAGGCGCGAGCCACGGGGTTCGACCAGCCTGCCAGGCGGGAGACAGCCTCCGGACGCTGGGCTGCGGGGTCAGTCAGCTCGGCGGTACTAAGCCTGCGGGCGCTTGGCTGCGGGGGTCGACCCTCTGGCCCGGCGTGACTTAGGCCCGAAGCGTCCCCGGATCCCAGCGCGCGCCAAGACTGGGGCGCGGGTCCCGTGCCATCGCCGCGGCGCTTTCCGCCCCTTCCCGACGCCTCGGGGGTTGCGTTCTGTAGGCGGCGGCGGCGGCGGCGGCGGCGGCGGCGGCGGCGGCTTGGAGGGTATTGGGGTGGAGACGGTCGTGGGGGTGGAAGCTCGGTGTGGTATTGTCGCGCCTGCCCGCCGGCGACTCAGGGGAAATTCTGTCGCGTGCCAGGCACCCGGCCACCGTGGCCCGAGAGCCCAAGGTCCTCTTTCCCAGTCCCCCTACCGATGCCGCGGTCGCGCCGTGGAGGCCGGGAGCTCCGAGGCGGACGTGGTGTGCCGGGACGGGATCGGCCCTACGGCAGGGCGGCGGGTCGCCCTGGCCGCCCGGTGATGCGGCTCCGTGCCGCTGACGCGCGCGACGGTTGTCGGGCGCCACCTGGCGGCCGTTTGTATAGCGTTCGTTCCTTCCGGAGCCACGAGGGACGCGATTTGGCCACGTCGCACGCGCTGGACTTCCAGCAGGCCGGCCGTGCTTGCGGGATCGTGCCGGTGGCGCCGGCGTGTCGGTGCCCGGCCTCGGGGCCCGAGGTTGCACCTGCAGGACTACTAGGGTGGTATGGCCGCCTGCACGGGTCGACCAGCACGCACGGGCGCCCGCGGTGACGTACGGACAGACCGAACGACGGCCCCGGTCGGTGGGGGGGGAACGCCTGAGGTGGTTGGCACCTGGCCGTTCCGGAGCTGCCGACCGAGGCAGGCCGTGTCGGCCGATCGGACGACGCTCCACGGACGCCGAACGCGGAAGCTCCTGGACGCGGGACTCCACCAGCCTGCCCTGTGGTGCTGAGCCTCCTGGCGAGGGCCGCGCGTCTCCAGCAGCCTTCACAGCGGGACTCAGCCTCCGGGCGCGGGCAGCAGGGCTGGATCAGCCTTCCCGGCGCGACTGAGCCTCTGCGTGTGGGGCGCGAGGGTCGACCGGCAGGCCCGGCGGGAGTCAGCCTCCGGGTTTGGGTACGCGGGGGTCGACCACCGAGCCCGGAACGAATCAACATGAGGGCTCGCGGGGAAGGGCGGTGGGACGCGGGTGTAGACCAGCCGGCCAGCGTGAATAGGCCTCCGGGCGCGGGGCAGCCGGGCTGGATCCGCCGTGCAGGCGGGCCTCAGCCTTCGGGCTCTGGACCACGGCGGTCGAACTGCATGCGCGGCGGGCCTGAACCTACGAGCACGGGGCTCCACCAGCCTGCACGGCCGAACTGAGCCTCCTGGCGCGAGGCGCGGGGGTCGACCAGCCGGCCCGGCGGGGCTCGCCCTCCGTGCGCGCGGCTTCACCAGCCCGCAGGGAGGGACTGAGCCTCCGAGCACGGCGCTCCACCCGCCTGCCCGGCAGGTCTGAGTCTCCTGGCGCTGGCAGCGGGGCTCCACCAGCCTCCACAGCAGGACTCAGGCTCCGTGCGCGGGGCTCCAGCAGCCTGGCGCGCGGGACTGAGCCTCCGTGCACGAGGGCCACGGCGGTCGACCAGCCAGCCCGGCGGGACTCTTCGTCCCGGCGCGGGCCACGGGGTTCGACGCGTCGGCCAGGCGCGTAACCGCCTCCGGACGCTGGGCTTCGGGGCTTAAAGAGTCAGCTCCGCGGTACTCAGCCTGCGGGTGCTGGGCTGCGGGGGTCAACCATTCGTCCCGGCGGGAATGAGCCTCCTGGCTCAGGTCACCGGGGTCGACCAGCCGGCCCGGCGGGACACAGCCTCCAGGTGTGGGGCTGGGACGTCGACCAGCCGGCCCGGCGGCACTCATTGTCCGTGCCCGGGCCACGGGTGTAGACCAAACGTCCAGCAGGACTCAGCCTCCGGGCTCGGTGCCACGGGGGTCAACCAGCAGGCACGGCGGAACTGAGCCTCCGAGCACGGAGCTCCACCAGCCTGCCCGGCGGGACTGAGCCTCTGTGCACGGGGTCCGTGGTTTCGACCAGCCTTCCAGGCGGGACTCAGCCTCTGGGTGTGGGGCGCGAGGGTCGACCGGCAGGCCCGACGGGAGTCAGCCTCCAACTTTGGGCCGAGGCGGCCGACTAGTCGGCACGGCGGGAATCAGTCTCCAGGTTTGGGTACGCGGGGGTCGACCACCGAGCACGGAACGAATCAGAATCCGGGCGCGCGGGGAAGGGGTGTGGGACGCGGGTGTGGACCAGCGGGCCAGCGACACTCAGCCTCCGGTCGCGGGGCAGCGGGGCTGATTCAGCGGTGCAGGCCGGCCTCAGCCTCCGGGCTCTGGACCACGGCGGTCGAACTGCAGGCCCGGCGGGACTGAGCCTACGAGCACGGGGCTCCAGCAGCCTGCACGGTGGGACTGAGCCCCCTGGCGAGAGCCGCGGGGGTCGAACAGCCTGCCCGGCGGGACTCGGCCTCCCTGCGCGGGGCTCCAGCAGCCCTCACAGAGGTACTGAGCCTCCGAGCACGGGGCTCCACCAGCCTGCCCCGCGGTACTGAGCCTCCTGACGCGGACCGCGGGGTCGACCAGCCAGCCCGGCGGGACTCATCGTCCAGGCGCGAGCCATGGGGTCGACCAGCCGGCCAGGTGGGAAACAGCCTCCGGACGCTGGGCTGCGTGGCTCAGTCAGCTCGGCGGTACTCATCCTGCGGGCGCTGGGCTGCGGGGCTCGACCAGCCTGCCCGGAGGGACTGAGCTTCCGAACATGGGGCTCCACCAGCCTCCACGGCAGAACTGAACCTCCTGGCTCAGGCCGCGGTGGTCGACCAGCCGGCCCGGCGGGACTCGGCCTCCGGGCGTGGGGCTCCACCAGGCTGCACAGACATACTGAGCCTCCGAGCACGGGGCTCCACCAGCCTGCCCTGTGGGACTGAGCCTCCTGGCGAGGGCCGCGCGTCTCCAGCAGCCTTCACAGCGGGACTCAGCCTCCGGGCGCGGGCAGCAGGGCTGGATCAGCCTTCCCGGCGCGACTGAGCCTCTGCGTGTGGGGCGCGAGGGTCGACCGGCAGGCCCGGCGGGAGTCAGCCTCCGGGTTTGGGTACGCGGGGGTCGACCACCGAGCCCGGAACGAATCAACATGAGGGCTCGCGGGGAAGGGCGGTGGGACGCGGGTGTAGACCAGCCGGCCAGCGTGAATAGGCCTCCGGGCGCGGGGCAGCCGGGCTGGATACGCCGTGCAGGCGGGCCTCAGCCTTCGGGCTCTGGACCACGGCGGTCGAACTGCATGGCCGGCGGGCCTGAACCTACGAGCACGGGGGTCCACCAGCCTGCACGGCCGAACTGAGCCTCCTGGCGCGAGGCGCGGGGTCGACCAGCCAGCCCGGCGGGACTCATCGTCCAGGCGCGAGCCATGGGGTCGACCAGCCGGCCAGGCGGGAAACAGCCTCCGGACGCTGGGCTGCGTGGCTCAGTCAGCTCGGCGGTACTCATCCTGCGGGCGCTGGGCTGCGGGGCTCGACCAGCCTGCCCGGAGGGACTGAGCTTCCGAACATGGGGCTCCACCAGCCTCCACGGCAGAACTGAACCTCCTGGCTCAGGCCGCGGTGGTCGACCAGCCGGCCCGGCGGGACTCGGCCTCCGGGCGTGGGGCTCCACCAGGCTGCACAGACATACTGAGCCTCCGAGCACGGGGCTCCACCAGCCTGCCCTGTGGGACTGAGCCTCCTGGCGAGGGCCGCGCGTCTCCAGCAGCCTTCACAGCGGGACTCAGCCTCCGGGTTTGGGTACGCGGGGGTCGACCACCGAGCCCGGAACGAATCAACATGAGGGCTCGCGGGGAAGGTCCGTGGGACGCGGGTGTAGACCAGTCGGCCAGCGTGAATAGGCCTCAGGGCGCGGGGCAGCGGGGCTGGATCCGCCGTGCAGGCGGGCCTCAGCCTTCGGGCTCTGGACCACGGCGGTCGAAATGCATGGCCGGCAGGCCTGTACCTACGAGCACGGGGGTCCACCAGCCTGCACGGCCGAACTGAGCCTCCTGGCGCGAGGCGCGGGGTCGACCAGCCAGCCCGGCGGGACTCATCGTCCAGGCGCGAGCCATGGGGTCGACCAGCCGGCCAGGCGGGAAACAGCCTCCGGACGCTGGGCTGCGTGGCTCAGTCAGCTCGGCGGTACTCATCCTGCGGGCGCTGGGCTGCGGGGCTCGACCAGCCTGCCCGGAGGGACTGAGCTTCCGAACATGGGGCTCCACCAGCCTCCACGGCAGAACTGAGCCTCCTGGCTCAGGCCGCGGTGGTCGACCAGCCGGCCCGGCGGGACTCGGCCTCCGGGCGTGGGGCTCCACCAGGCTGCACAGACATACTGAGCCTCCGAGCACGGGGCTCCACCAGCCTGCCCTGTGGGACTGAGCCTCCTGGCGAGGGCCGCGCGTCTCCAGCAGCCTTCACAGCGGGACTCAGCCTCACGGCGCGGGGCTCCATCAGCCTGCCCGGGGGGACTCAGCCTCCGGTAGAGGGTCGCAGGTGTAGATAATCCGGCCCGGCGGGACTCAACCTCCGGGTGCACGGGCGAGGGGCTTGGCACGCGTGTGTAGACCAGCCAGCCCCGCGGGACTCATCATCCAGGCGCGGGCCACAGTGTTCGAAAAGCCGGCCAGGCGGGTCTGAGCCTCCGTGCATGGGGCTCCACCAGCCTGCCCAGCGGGACTGAGCCTCCGTGCACGGGGTCCGTGGTTTCGACCAGCCTTCCCGGCGGGACTCAGCCTCCGGGTTTGGGTACGCGGGTGTCGACCACCGAGCCCGGAATGAATCAGCATGAGGGCTCGCGGGGAAGGGCCGTGGGACGCGGGTGTAGACCAGCCGGCCAGCGTGAATAGGCCTCCGGGCGCGGGGCAGCCGGGCTGGATACGCCGTGCAGGCGGGCCTCAGCCTTCGGGCTCTGGACCACGGCGGTCGAACTGCATGGCCGGCGGGACTGAGCCTACGAGCACGGGGCTCCAGCAGCCTGCACGGCAGGACTGAGCCTCCTGGCGCGAGGCGCGGGGGTCGTACAGCCGGCCCGTGGGGCTCGCCCTCCGTGCGCGTGGTCCACCAGCCTGCCCCGCGGGACTGAGCCTCCTGGCGCGGACCGCGGGGTCGACCAGCCAGCCCGGCGGGACTCATCGTCCAGGCGCGAGCCATGGGGTCGACCAGCCGGCCAGGCGGGAAACAGCCTCCGGACGCTGGGCTGCGTGGCTCAGTCAGCTCGGCGGTACTCATCCTGCGGGCGCTGGGCTGCGGGGCTCGACCAGCCTGCCCGGAGGGACTGAGCTTCCGAACATGGGGCTCCACCAGCCTTCACGGCAGAACTGAGCCTCCTGGCTCAGGCCGCGGTGGTCGACCAGCCGGCCCGGCGGGACTCGGCCTCCGGGCGTGGGGCCCTCCAGGCTGCACAGACATACTGAGCCTCCGAGCACGGGGCTCCACCAGCCTGCCCTGTGGGACTGAGCCTCCTGGCGAGGGCCGCGCATCTCCAGCAGCCTTCACAGCGGGACTCAGTTTCACGGCGCGGGGCTCCATCAGCCTGCCCGGGGGGACTCAGCCTCCGGTAGAGGGTCGCAGGTGTAGATAATTCGGCCCGGCGGGACTCAACCTCCGGGTGCACGGGCGAGGGGCTTGGGACGCGTGTGTAGACCAGCCAGCCCGGCGGGACTCATCATCCAGGCACGGGCCACAGTGTTCGAAAAGCCGGCCAGGCGGGTCTGAGCCTATGTGCATGGGGCTCCACCAGCCTGCCCATCGTGACTGAGCCTCCGTGCACGGGGTCCGTGGTTTCGACCAGCCTTCCCGGCGGGACTCAGCCTCCGGGTTTGGGTACGCGGGTGTCGACCACCGAGCCCGGAATGAATCAGCATCCCGTCGTGCGGGGAAGGGGCGTGGGACGCAGGTGTAGACCAGCCGGCCGGCGGGACTCAGCCTGCGGGTGGGGGGCGCCGGGGTCGAACAGCAGGCCCGGCGGGAGTCAGCCTCCAGGCTTTGGGCCGAGGCGGTCGACTAGTCGGCTCGGCGGGAGTAAGCCTCCGGACGCTGGGCTGCGTGTCTCAGTCAGCTCGGCGGTAGTCAGCCTGAGGGCGCTGGGCTGCGAGGGTCGACCAGCCCGCCCGGCGGGAATGAGCCTCCTGTCTCAGGCCGCGGTGGTCGACCAGCCGGACCGGCGGGACTCGGCCTCCGGGCGCGGGGCTCCAGCAGCCTGCACAGAGGTACTGAGCCTCCTGGCGCGGACCGCGGGGTCGACCAGCCAGCCCGGCGGGACTCATCGTCCAGGCGCGAGCCACGGGGTTCGACCAGCCTGCCAGGCGGGAGACAGCCTCCGGACGCTGGGCTGCGGGGTCAGTCAGCTCGGCGGTACTAAGCCTGCGGGCGCTTGGCTGCGGGGGTCGACCCTCTGGCCCGGCGTGACTTAGGCCCGAAGCGTCCCCGGATCCCAGCGCGCGCCAAGACTGGGGCGCGGGTCCCGTGCCATCGCCGCGGCGCTTTCCGCCCCTTCCCGACGCCTCGGGGGTTGCGTTCTGTAGGCGGCGGCGGCGGCGGCGGCGGCGGCGGCTTGGAGGGTATTGGGGTGGAGACGGTCGTGGGGGTGGAAGCTCGGTGTGGTATTGTCGCGCCTGCCCGCCGGCGACTCAGGGGAAATTCTGTCGCGTGCCAGGCACCCGGCCACCGTGGCCCGAGAGCCCAAGGTCCTCTTTCCCAGTCCCCCTACCGATGCCGCGGTCGCGCCGTGGAGGCCGGGAGCTCCGAGGCGGACGTGGTGTGCCGGGACGGGATCGGCCCTACGGCAGGGCGGCGGGTCGCCCTGGCCGCCCGGTGATGCGGCTCCGTGCCGCTGACGCGCGCGACGGTTGTCGGGCGCCACCTGGCGGCCGTTTGTATAGCGTTCGTTCCTTCCGGAGCCACGAGGGACGCGATTTGGCCACGTCGCACCCGCTGGACTTCCAGCAGGCCGGCCGTGCTTGCGGGATCGTGCCGGTGGCGCCGGCGTGTCGGTGCCCGGCCTCGGGGCCCGAGGTTGCACCTGCAGGACTACTAGGGTGGTATGGCCGCCTGCACGGGTCGACCAGCACGCGCGGGCGCCCGCGGTGACGGACGGACAGACCGAACGACGGCCCCGGTCGGTGGGGGGGGAACGCCTGAGGTGGTTGGCACCTGGCCGTTCCGGAGCTGCCGACCGAGGCAGGCCGTGTCGGCCGATCGGACGACGCTCCACGGACGCCGAACGCGGAAGCTCCTGGACGCGGGACTCCACCAGCCTGCCCTGTGGTGCTGAGCCTCCTGGCGAGGGCCGCGCGTCTCCAGCAGCCTTCACAGCGGGACTCAGCCTCCGATGCGCGGGCAGCGGGGCTGGATCAGCCTTCCCGGCGCGACTCAGCCTCTGCGTGTGGGGCGCGAGGGTCGACCGGCAGGCCCGGCGGGAGTCAGCCTCCGGGTTTGGGTACGCGGGGGTCGACCACCGAGCCCGGAACGAATCAACATGAGGGCTCGCGGGGAAGGGCGGTGGGACGCGGGTGTAGACCAGCCGGCCAGCGTGAATAGGCCTCCGGGCGCGGGGCAGCCGGGCTGGATCCGCCGTGCAGGCGGGCCTCAGCCTTCGGGCTCTGGACCACGGCGGTCGAACTGCATGCGCGGCGGGCCTGAACCTACGAGCACGGGGCTCCACCAGCCTGCACGGCCGAACTGAGCCTCCTGGCGCGAGGCGCGGGGGTCGACCAGCCGGCCCGGCGGGGCTCGCCCTCCGTGCGCGCGGCTTCACCAGCCCGCAGGGAGGGACTGAGCCTCCGAGCACGGCGCTCCACCCGCCTGCCCGGCAGGTCTGAGTCTCCTGGCGCGGGCAGCGGGGCTCCACCAGCCTCCACAGCAGGACTCAGGCTCTGTGCGCGGGGCTCCAGCAGCCTGGCGCGCGGGACTGAGCCTCCGTGCACGAGGGCCACGGCGGTCGACCAGCCAGCCCGGCGGGACTCTTCGTCCCGGCGCGGGCCACGGGGTTCGACGCGTCGGCCAGGCGCGTAACCGCCTCCGGACGCTGGGCTTCGGGGCTTAAAGAGTCAGCTCCGCGGTACTCAGCCTGCGGGTGCTGGGCTGCGGGGGTCAACCATTCGTCCCGGCGGGAATGAGCCTCCTGGCTCAGGTCACCGGGGTCGACCAGCCGGCCCGGCGGGACACAGCCTCCAGGTGTGGGGCTGGGACGTCGACCAGCCAGCCCGGCGGCACTCATTGTCCGTGCCCGGGCCACGGGTGTAGACCAAACGTCCAGCAGGACTCAGCCTCCGGGCTCGGTGCCACGGGGGTCGACCAGCAGGCACGGCAGAACTGAGCCTCCGAGCACGGAGCTCCACCAGCCTGCCCGGCGGGACTGAGCCTCTGTGCACGGGGTCCGTGGTTTCGACCAGCCTTCCAGGCGGGACTCAGCCTCTGGGTGTGGGGCGCGAGGGTCGACCGGCAGGCCCGGCGGGAGTCAGCCTCCGGGTTTGGGTACGCGGGGGTCGACCACCGAGCCCGGAACGAATCAACATGAGGGCTCGCGGGGAAGGGCGGTGGGACGCGGGTGTAGACCAGCCGGCCAGCGTGAATAGGCCTCCGGGCGCGGGGCAGCCGGGCTGGATACGCCGTGCAGGCGGGCCTCAGCCTTCGGGCTCTGGACCACGGCGGTCGAACTGCATGCGCGGCGGGCCTGAACCTACGAGCACGGGGCTCCACCAGCCTGCACGGCCGAACTGAGCCTCCTGGCGCGAGGCGCGGGGGTCGACCAGCCGGCCCGGCGGGGCTCGCCCTCCGTGCGCGCGGCTTCACCAGCCCGCAGGGAGGGACTGAGCCTCCGAGCACGGCGCTCCACCCGCCTGCCCGGCAGGTCTGAGTCTCCTGGCGCGGGCAGCGGGGCTCCACCAGCCTCCACAGCAGGACTCAGGCTCCGTGCGCGGGGCTCCAGCAGCCTGGCGCGCGGGACTGAGCCTCCGTGCACGAGGGCCACGGCGGTCGACCAGCCGGCCCGGCGGCACTCATTGTCCGTGCCCGGGCCACGGGTGTAGACCAAACGTCCAGCAGGACTCAGCCTCCGGGCTCGGTGCCACGGGGGTCGACCAGCAGGCACGGCGGAACTGAGCCTCCGAGCACGGAGCTCCACCAGCCTGCCCGGCGGGACTGAGCCTCTGGGCACGGGGTCCGTGGTTTCGACCAGCCTTCCAGGCGGGACTCAGCCTCTGGGTGTGGGGCGCGAGGGTCGACCGGCAGGCCCGACGGGAGTCAGCCTCCAACTTTGGGCCGAGGCGGCCGACTAGTCGGCACGGCGGGAATCAGTCTCCAGGTTTGGGTACGCGGGGGTCGACCACCGAGCACGGAACGAATCAGAATCCGGGCGCGCGGGGAAGGGGTGTGGGACGCGGGTGTGGACCAGCGGGCCAGCGACACTCAGCCTCCGGTCGCGGGGCAGCGGGGCTGATTCAGCGGTGCAGGCCGGCCTCAGCCTCCGGGCTCTGGACCACGGCGGTCGAACTGCAGGCCCGGCGGGACTGAGCCTACGAGCACGGGGCTCCAGCAGCCTGCCCATCGTGACTGAGCCTCCGTGCACGGGGTCCGTGGTTTCGACCAGCCTTCCCGGCGGGACTCAGCCTCCGGGTTTGGGTACGCGGGTGTCGACCACCGAGCCCGGAATGAATCAGCATCCCGTCGTGCGGGGAAGGGGCGTGGGACGCAGGTGTAGACCAGCCGGCCGGCGGGACTCAGCCTGCGGGTGGGGGGCACGGGGGTCGAACAGCAGGCCCGGCGGGAGTCAGCCTCCAGGCTTTGGGCCGAGGCGGTCGACTAGTCGGCTCGGCGGGAGTAAGCCTCCGGACGCTGGGCTGCGTGTCTCAGTCAGCTCGGCGGTAGTCAGCCTGAGGGCGCTGGGCTGCGAGGGTCGACCAGCCCGCCCGGCGGGAATGAGCCTCCTGTCTCAGGCCGCGGTGGTCGACCAGCCGGACCGGCGGGACTCGGCCTCCGGGCGCGGGGCTCCAGCAGCCTGCACAGAGGTACTGAGCCTCCTGGCGCGGACCGCGGGGTCGACCAGCCAGCCCGGCGGGACTCATCGTCCAGGCGCGAGCCACGGGGTTCGACCAGCCTGCCAGGCGGGAGACAGCCTCCGGACGCTGGGCTGCGGGGTCAGTCAGCTCGGCGGTACTAAGCCTGCGGGCGCTTGGCTGCGGGGGTCGACCCTCTGGCCCGGCGTGACTTAGGCCCGAAGCGTCCCCGGATCCCAGCGCGCGCCAAGACTGGGGCGCGGGTCCCGTGCCATCGCCGCGGCGCTTTCCGCCCCTTCCCGACGCCTCGGGGGTTGCGTTCTGTAGGCGGCGGCGGCGGCGGCGGCGGCGGCGGCTTGGAGGGTATTGGGGTGGAGACGGTCGTGGGGGTGGAAGCTCGGTGTGGTACTGTCGCGCCTGCCCGCCGGCGACTCAGGGGAAATTCTGTCGCGTGCCAGGCACCCGGCCACCGTGGCCCGAGAGCCCAAGGTCCTCTTTCCCAGTCCCCCTACCGATGCCGCGGTCGCGCCGTGGAGGCCGGGAGCTCCGAGGCGGACGTGGTGTGCCGGGACGGGATCGGCCCTACGGCAGGGCGGCGGGTCGCCCTGGCCGCCCGGTGATGCGGCTCCGTGCCGCTGACGCGCGCGACGGTTGTCGGGCGCCACCTGGCGGCCGTTTGTATAGCGTTCGTTCCTTCCGGAGCCACGAGGGACGCGATTTGGCCACGTCGCACGCGCTGGACTTCCAGCAGGCCGGCCGTGCTTGCGGGATCGTGCCGGTGGCGCCGGCGTGTCGGTGCCCGGCCTCGGGGCCCGAGGTTGCACCTGCAGGACTACTAGGGTGGTATGGCCGCCTGCACGGGTCGACCAGCACGCGCGGGCGCCCGCGGTGACGGACGGACAGACCGAACGACGGCCCCGGTCGGTGGGGGGGGAACGCCTGAGGTGGTTGGCACCTGGCCGTTCCGGAGCTGCCGACCGAGGCAGGCCGTGTCGGCCGATCGGACGACGCTCCACGGACGCCGAACGCGGAAGCTCCTGGACGCGGGACTCCACCAGCCTGCCCTGTGGTGCTGAGCCTCCTGGCGAGGGCCGCGCGTCTCCAGCAGCCTTCACAGCGGGACTCAGCCTCCGATGCGCGGGCAGCGGGGCTGGATCAGCCTTCCCGGCGCGACTCAGCCTCTGCGTGTGGGGCGCGAGGGTCGACCGGCAGGCCCGGCGGGAGTCAGCCTCCGGGTTTGGGTACGCGGGGGTCGACCACCGAGCCCGGAACGAATCAACATGAGGGCTCGCGGGGAAGGGCGGTGGGACGCGGGTGTAGACCAGCCGGCCAGCGTGAATAGGCCTCCGGGCGCGGGGCAGCCGGGCTGGATACGCCGTGCAGGCGGGCCTCAGCCTTCGGGCTCTGGACCACGGCGGTCGAACTGCATGCGCGGCGGGCCTGAACCTACGAGCACGGGGCTCCACCAGCCTGCACGGCCGAACTGAGCCTCCTGGCGCGAGGCGCGGGGGTCGACCAGCCGGCCCGGCGGGGCTCGCCCTCCGTGCGCGCGGCTTCACCAGCCCGCAGGGAGGGACTGAGCCTCCGAGCACGGCGCTCCACCCGCCTGCCCGGCAGGTCTGAGTCTCCTGGCGCGGGCAGCGGGGCTCCACCAGCCTCCACAGCAGGACTCAGGCTCTGTGCGCGGGGCTCCAGCAGCCTGGCGCGCGGGACTGAGCCTCCGTGCACGAGGGCCACGGCGGTCGACCAGCCAGCCCGGCGGGACTCTTCGTCCCGGCGCGGGCCACGGGGTTCGACGCGTCGGCCAGGCGCGTAACCGCCTCCGGACGCTGGGCTTCGGGGCTTAAAGAGTCAGCTCCGCGGTACTCAGCCTGCGGGTGCTGGGCTGCGGGGGTCAACCATTCGTCCCGGCGGGAATGAGCCTCCTGGCTCAGGTCACCGGGGTCGACCAGCCGGCCCGGCGGGACACAGCCTCCAGGTGTGGGGCTGGGACGTCGACCAGCCAGCCCGGCGGCACTCATTGTCCGTGCCCGGGCCACGGGTGTAGACCAAACGTCCAGCAGGACTCAGCCTCCGGGCTCGGTGCCACGGGGGTCGACCAGCAGGCACGGCAGAACTGAGCCTCCGAGCACGGAGCTCCACCAGCCTGCCCGGCGGGACTGAGCCTCTGTGCACGGGGTCCGTGGTTTCGACCAGCCTTCCAGGCGGGACTCAGCCTCTGGGTGTGGGGCGCGAGGGTCGACCGGCAGGCCCGGCGGGAGTCAGCCTCCGGGTTTGGGTACGCGGGGGTCGACCACCGAGCCCGGAACGAATCAACATGAGGGCTCGCGGGGAAGGGCGGTGGGACGCGGGTGTAGACCAGCCGGCCAGCGTGAATAGGCCTCCGGGCGCGGGGCAGCCGGGCTGGATACGCCGTGCAGGCGGGCCTCAGCCTTCGGGCTCTGGACCACGGCGGTCGAACTGCATGCGCGGCGGGCCTGAACCTACGAGCACGGGGCTCCACCAGCCTGCACGGCCGAACTGAGCCTCCTGGCGCGAGGCGCGGGGGTCGACCAGCCGGCCCGGCGGGGCTCGCCCTCCGTGCGCGCGGCTTCACCAGCCCGCAGGGAGGGACTGAGCCTCCGAGCACGGCGCTCCACCCGCCTGCCCGGCAGGTCTGAGTCTCCTGGCGCGGGCAGCGGGGCTCCACCAGCCTCCACAGCAGGACTCAGGCTCCGTGCGCGGGGCTCCAGCAGCCTGGCGCGCGGGACTGAGCCTCCGTGCACGAGGGCCACGGCGGTCGACCAGCCGGCCCGGCGGCACTCATTGTCCGTGCCCGGGCCACGGGTGTAGACCAAACGTCCAGCAGGACTCAGCCTCCGGGCTCGGTGCCACGGGGGTCGACCAGCAGGCACGGCGGAACTGAGCCTCCGAGCACGGAGCTCCACCAGCCTGCCCGGCGGGACTGAGCCTCTGGGCACGGGGTCCGTGGTTTCGACCAGCCTTCCAGGCGGGACTCAGCCTCTGGGTGTGGGGCGCGAGGGTCGACCGGCAGGCCCGACGGGAGTCAGCCTCCAACTTTGGGCCGAGGCGGCCGACTAGTCGGCACGGCGGGAATCAGTCTCCAGGTTTGGGTACGCGGGGGTCGACCACCGAGCACGGAACGAATCAGAATCCGGGCGCGCGGGGAAGGGGTGTGGGACGCGGGTGTGGACCAGCGGGCCAGCGACACTCAGCCTCCGGTCGCGGGGCAGCGGGGCTGATTCAGCGGTGCAGGCCGGCCTCAGCCTCCGGGCTCTGGACCACGGCGGTCGAACTGCAGGCCCGGCGGGACTGAGCCTACGAGCACGGGGCTCCAGCAGCCTGCCCATCGTGACTGAGCCTCCGTGCACGGGGTCCGTGGTTTCGACCAGCCTTCCCGGCGGGACTCAGCCTCCGGGTTTGGGTACGCGGGTGTCGACCACCGAGCCCGGAATGAATCAGCATCCCGTCGTGCGGGGAAGGGGCGTGGGACGCAGGTGTAGACCAGCCGGCCGGCGGGACTCAGCCTGCGGGTGGGGGGCACGGGGGTCGAACAGCAGGCCCGGCGGGAGTCAGCCTCCAGGCTTTGGGCCGAGGCGGTCGACTAGTCGGCTCGGCGGGAGTAAGCCTCCGGACGCTGGGCTGCGTGTCTCAGTCAGCTCGGCGGTAGTCAGCCTGAGGGCGCTGGGCTGCGAGGGTCGACCAGCCCGCCCGGCGGGAATGAGCCTCCTGTCTCAGGCCGCGGTGGTCGACCAGCCGGACCGGCGGGACTCGGCCTCCGGGCGCGGGGCTCCAGCAGCCTGCACAGAGGTACTGAGCCTCCTGGCGCGGACCGCGGGGTCGACCAGCCAGCCCGGCGGGACTCATCGTCCAGGCGCGAGCCACGGGGTTCGACCAGCCTGCCAGGCGGGAGACAGCCTCCGGACGCTGGGCTGCGGGGTCAGTCAGCTCGGCGGTACTAAGCCTGCGGGCGCTTGGCTGCGGGGGTCGACCCTCTGGCCCGGCGTGACTTAGGCCCGAAGCGTCCCCGGATCCCAGCGCGCGCCAAGACTGGGGCGCGGGTCCCGTGCCATCGCCGCGGCGCTTTCCGCCCCTTCCCGACGCCTCGGGGGTTGCGTTCTGTAGGCGGCGGCGGCGGCGGCGGCGGCGGCGGCTTGGAGGGTATTGGGGTGGAGACGGTCGTGGGGGTGGAAGCTCGGTGTGGTACTGTCGCGCCTGCCCGCCGGCGACTCAGGGGAAATTCTGTCGCGTGCCAGGCACCCGGCCACCGTGGCCCGAGAGCCCAAGGTCCTCTTTCCCAGTCCCCCTACCGATGCCGCGGTCGCGCCGTGGAGGCCGGGAGCTCCGAGGCGGACGTGGTGTGCCGGGACGGGATCGGCCCTACGGCAGGGCGGCGGGTCGCCCTGGCCGCCCGGTGATGCGGCTCCGTGCCGCTGACGCGCGCGACGGTTGTCGGGCGCCACCTGGCGGCCGTTTGTATAGCGTTCGTTCCTTCCGGAGCCACGAGGGACGCGATTTGGCCACGTCGCACCCGCTGGACTTCCAGCAGGCCGGCCGTGCTTGCGGGATCGTGCCGGTGGCGCCGGCGTGTCGGTGCCCGGCCTCGGGGCCCGAGGTTGCACCTGCAGGACTACTAGGGTGGTATGGCCGCCTGCACGGGTCGACCAGCACGCGCGGGCGCCCGCGGTGACGGACGGACAGACCGAACGACGGCCACGGTCGGTGGTGGGGGAACGCCTGAGGTGGTTGGCACCTGGCCGTTCCGGAGCTGCCGACCGAGGCAGGCCGTGTCGGCCGATCGGACGACGATCCACGGACGCCGAACGCGGACGCTCCTGGACGCGGGGCTCGACCAGCAGGCCCGGCCGGTCTGAGCCTCCGTGCACGGGGCCTGTGGGTTCGACCAGCTGCAAGGCGGGACTCAGCTTGTGGTAGCGGGCCACGGGGGTCGACCAGCCGGCCCGGCAGTTCTGAGCCTCCTGGCAAGGGCAGCGGGACTCCACCAGCCTGCCCTGTGGTGCTGAGCCTCCTGGCGAGGGCCGCGCGTCTCCAGCAGCCTTCACAGCGGGACTCAGCCTCCGGGCGCGGGCAGCAGGGCTGGATCAGCCTTCCCGGCGCGACTGAGCCTCTGCGTGTGGGGCGCGAGGGTCGACCGGCAGGCCCGGCGGGAGTCAGCCTCCGGGTTTGGGTACGCGGGGGTCGACCACCGAGCCCGGAACGAATCAACATGAGGGCTCGCGGGGAAGGGCGGTGGGACGCGGGTGTAGACCAGCCGGCCAGCGTGAATAGGCCTCCGGGCGCGGGGCAGCCGGGCTGGATCCGCCGTGCAGGCGGGCCTCAGCCTTCGGGCTCTGGACCACGGCGGTCGAACTGCATGCGCGGCGGGCCTGAACCTACGAGCACGGGGCTCCACCAGCCTGCACGGCCGAACTGAGCCTCCTGGCGCGAGGCGCGGGGGTCGACCAGCCTGCCCGGCGGGGCTCGCCCTCCGTGCGCGCGGCTTCACCAGCCCGCAGGGAGGGACTGAGCCTCCGAGCACGGCGCTCCACCCGCCTGCCCGGCAGGTCTGAGTCTCCTGGCGCTGGCAGCGGGGCTCCACCAGCCTCCACAGCAGGACTCAGGCTCCGTGCGCGGGGCTCCAGCAGCCTGGCGCGCGGGACTGAGCCTCCGTGCACGAGGGCCACGGCGGTCGACCAGCCAGCCCGGCGGGACTCTTCGTCCCGGCGCGGGCCACGGGGTTCAACGCGTCGGCCAGGCGCGTAACCGCCTCCGGACGCTGGGCTTCGGGGCTTAAAGAGTCAGCTCCGCGGTACTCAGCCTGCGGGTGCTGGGCTGCGGGGGTCAACCATTCGTCCCGGCGGGAATGAGCCTCCTGGCTCAGGTCACCGGGGTCGACCAGCCGGCCCGGCGGGACACAGCCTCCAGGTGTGGGGCTGGGACGTCGACCAGCCGGCCCGGCGGCACTCATTGTCCGTGCCCGGGCCACGGGTGTAGACCAAACGTCCAGCAGGACTCAGCCTCCGGGCTCGGTGCCACGGGGGTCGACCAGCAGGCACGGCGGAACTGAGCCTCCGAGCACGGAGCTCCACCAGCCTGCCCGGCGGGACTGAGCCTCTGTGCACGGGGTCCGTGGTTTCGACCAGCCTTCCAGGCGGGACTCAGCCTCTGGGTGTGGGGCGCGAGGGTCGACCGGCAGGCCCGACGGGAGTCAGCCTCCAACTTTGGGCCGAGGCGGCCGACTAGTCGGCACGGCGGGAATCAGTCTCCAGGTTTGGGTACGCGGGGGTCGACCACCGAGCACGGAACGAATCAGAATCCGGGCGCGCGGGGAAGGGGTGTGGGACGCGGGTGTGGACCAGCGGGCCAGCGACACTCAGCCTCCGGTCGCGGGGCAGCGGGGCTGATTCAGCGGTGCAGGCCGGCCTCAGCCTCCGGGCTCTGGACCACGGCGGTCGAACTGCAGGCCCGGCGGGACTGAGCCTACGAGCACGGGGCTCCAGCAGCCTGCACGGTGGGACTGAGCCCCCTGGCGAGAGCCGCGGGGGTCGAACAGCCTTCCCGGCGGGACTCGGCCTCCCTGCGCGGGGCTCCAGCAGCCCTCACAGAGGTACTGAGCCTCCGAGCACGGGGCTCCACCAGCCTGCCCCGCGGTACTGAGCCTCCTGACGCGGACCGCGGGGTCGACCAGCCAGCCCGGCGGGACTCATCGTCCAGGCGCGAGCCATGGGGTCGACCAGCCGGCCAGGTGGGAAACAGCCTCCGGACGCTGGGCTGCGTGGCTCAGTCAGCTCGGCGGTACTCATCCTGCGGGCGCTGGGCTGCGGGGCTCGACCAGCCTGCCCGGAGGGACTGAGCTTCCGAACATGGGGCTCCACCAGCCTCCACGGCAGAACTGAACCTCCTGGCTCAGGCCGCGGTGGTCGACCAGCCGGCCCGGCGGGACTCGGCCTCCGGGCGTGGGGCTCCACCAGGCTGCACAGACATACTGAGCCTCCGAGCACGGGGCTCCACCAGCCTGCCCTGTGGGACTGAGCCTCCTGGCGAGGGCCGCGCGTCTCCAGCAGCCTTCACAGCGGGACTCAGCCTCCGGGCGCGGGCAGCAGGGCTGGATCAGCCTTCCCGGCGCGACTGAGCCTCTGCGTGTGGGGCGCGAGGGTCGACCGGCAGGCCCGGCGGGAGTCAGCCTCCGGGTTTGGGTACGCGGGGGTCGACCACCGAGCCCGGAACGAATCAACATGAGGGCTCGCGGGGAAGGGCGGTGGGACGCGGGTGTAGACCAGCCGGCCAGCGTGAATAGGCCTCCGGGCGCGGGGCAGCCGGGCTGGATCCGCCGTGCAGGCGGGCCTCAGCCTTCGGGCTCTGGACCACGGCGGTCGAACTGCATGGCCGGCGGGCCTGAACCTACGAGCACGGGGCTCCACCAGCCTGCACGGCCGAACTGAGCCTCCTGGCGCGAGGCGCGGGGTCGACCAGCCAGCCCGGCGGGACTCATCGTCCAGGCGCGAGCCATGGGGTCGACCAGCCGGCCAGGCGGGAAACAGCCTCCGGACGCTGGGCTGCGTGGCTCAGTCAGCTCGGCGGTACTCATCCTGCGGGCGCTGGGCTGCGGGGCTCCACCAGCCTGCCCGGAGGGACTGAGCTTCCGAACATGGGGCTCCACCAGCCTCCACGGCAGAACTGAACCTCCTGGCTCAGGCCGCGGTGGTCGACCAGCCGGCCCGGCGGGACTCGGCCTCCGGGCGTGGGGCTCCACCAGGCTGCACAGACATACTGAGCCTCCGAGCACGGGGCTCCACCAGCCTGCCCTGTGGGACTGAGCCTCCTGGCGAGGGCCGCGCGTCTCCAGCAGCCTTCACAGCGGGACTCAGCCTCCGGGTTTGGGTACGCGGGGGTCGACCACCGAGCCCGGAACGAATCAACATGAGGGCTCGCGGGGAAGGTCCGTGGGACGCGGGTGTAGACCAGTCGGCCAGCGTGAATAGGCCTCAGGGCGCGGGGCAGCGGGGCTGGATCCGCCGTGCAGGCGGGCCTCAGCCTTCGGGCTCTGGACCACGGCGGTCGAAATGCATGGCCGGCAGGCCTGTACCTACGAGCACGGGGGTCCACCAGCCTGCACGGCCGAACTGAGCCTCCTGGCGCGAGGCGCGGGGTCGACCAGCCAGCCCGGCGGGACTCATCGTCCAGGCGCGAGCCATGGGGTCGACCAGCCGGCCAGGCGGGAAACAGCCTCCGGACGCTGGGCTGCGTGGCTCAGTCAGCTCGGCGGTACTCATCCTGCGGGCGCTGGGCTGCGGGGCTGGACCAGCCTGCCCGGAGGGACTGAGCTTCCGAACATGGGGCTCCACCAGCCTCCACGGCAGAACTGAGCCTCCTGGCTCAGGCCGCGGTGGTCGACCAGCCGGCCCGGCGGGACTCGGCCTCCGGGCGTGGGGCTCCACCAGGCTGCACAGACATACTGAGCCTCCGAGCACGGGGCTCCACCAGCCTGCCCTGTGGGACTGAGCCTCCTGGCGAGGGCCGCGCGTCTCCAGCAGCCTTCACAGCGGGACTCAGCCTCACGGCGCGGGGCTCCATCAGCCTGCCCGGGGGGACTCAGCCTCCGGTAGAGGGTCGCAGGTGTAGATAATCCGGCCCGGCGGGACTCAACCTCCGGGTGCACGGGCGAGGGGCTTGGCACGCGTGTGTAGACCAGCCAGCCCCGCGGGACTCATCATCCAGGCGCGGGCCACAGTGTTCGAAAAGCCGGCCAGGCGGGTCTGAGCCTCCGTGCATGGGGCTCCACCAGCCTGCCCAGCGGGACTGAGCCTCCGTGCACGGGGTCCGTGGTTTCGACCAGCCTTCCCGGCGGGACTCAGCCTCCGGGTTTGGGTACGCGGGTGTCGACCACCGAGCCCGGAATGAATCAGCATGAGGGCTCGCGGGGAAGGGCCGTGGGACGCGGGTGTAGACCAGCCGGCCAGCGTGAATAGGCCTCCGGGCGCGGGGCAGCCGGGCTGGATACGCCGTGCAGGCGGGCCTCAGCCTTCGGGCTCTGGACCACGGCGGTCGAACTGCATGGCCGGCGGGACTGAGCCTACGAGCACGGGGCTCCAGCAGCCTGCACGGCAGGACTGAGCCTCCTGGCGCGAGGCGCGGGGGTCGTACAGCCGGCCCGTGGGGCTCGCCCTCCGTGCGCGTGGTCCACCAGCCTGCCCCGCGGGACTGAGCCTCCTGACGCGGACCGCGGGGTCGACCAGCCAGCCCGGCGGGACTCATCGTCCAGGCGCGAGCCATGGGGTCGACCAGCCGGCCAGGCGGGAAACAGCCTCCGGACGCTGGGCTGCGTGGCTCAGTCAGCTCGGCGGTACTCATCCTGCGGGCGCTGGGCTGCGGGGCTCGACCAGCCTGCCCGGAGGGACTGAGCTTCCGAACATGGGGCTCCACCAGCCTTCACGGCAGAACTGAGCCTCCTGGCTCAGGCCGCGGTGGTCGACCAGCCGGCCCGGCGGGACTCGGCCTCCGGGCGTGGGGCCCTCCAGGCTGCACAGACATACTGAGCCTCCGAGCACGGGGCTCCACCAGCCTGCCCTGTGGGACTGAGCCTCCTGGCGAGGGCCGCGCATCTCCAGCAGCCTTCACAGCGGGACTCAGTTTCACGGCGCGGGGCTCCATCAGCCTGCCCGGGGGGACTCAGCCTCCGGTAGAGGGTCGCAGGTGTAGATAATTCGGCCCGGCGGGACTCAACCTCCGGGTGCACGGGCGAGGGGCTTGGGACGCGTGTGTAGACCAGCCAGCCCGGCGGGACTCATCATCCAGGCACAGGCCACAGTGTTCGAAAAGCCGGCCAGGCGGGTCTGAGCCTACGTGCATGGGGCTCCACCAGCCTGCCCATCGTGACTGAGCCTCCGTGCACGGGGTCCGTGGTTTCGACCAGCCTTCCCGGCGGGACTCAGCCTCCGGGTTTGGGTACGCGGGTGTCGACCACCGAGCCCGGAATGAATCAGCATCCCGTCGTGCGGGGAAGGGGCGTGGGACGCAGGTGTAGACCAGCCGGCCGGCGGGACTCAGCCTGCGGGTGGGGGGCACGGGGGTCGAACAGCAGGCCCGGCGGGAGTCAGCCTCCAGGCTTTGGGCCGAGGCGGTCGACTAGTCGGCTCGGCGGGAGTAAGCCTCCGGACGCTGGGCTGCGTGTCTCAGTCAGCTCGGCGGTAGTCAGCCTGAGGGCGCTGGGCTGCGAGGGTCGACCAGCCCGCCCGGCGGGAATGAGCCTCCTGTCTCAGGCCGCGGTGGTCGACCAGCCGGACCGGCGGGACTCGGCCTCCGGGCGCGGGGCTCCAGCAGCCTGCACAGAGGTACTGAGCCTCCTGGCGCGGACCGCGGGGTCGACCAGCCAGCCCGGCGGGACTCATCGTCCAGGCGCGAGCCACGGGGTTCGACCAGCCTGCCAGGCGGGAGACAGCCTCCGGACGCTGGGCTGCGGGGTCAGTCAGCTCGGCGGTACTAAGCCTGCGGGCGCTTGGCTGCGGGGGTCGACCCTCTGGCCCGGCGTGACTTAGGCCCGAAGCGTCCCCGGATCCCAGCGCGCGCCAAGACTGGGGCGCGGGTCCCGTGCCATCGCCGCGGCGCTTTCCGCCCCTTCCCGACGCCTCGGGGGTTGCGTTCTGTAGGCGGCGGCGGCGGCGGCGGCGGCGGCGGCGGCGGCGGCTTGGAGGGTATTGGGGTGGAGACGGTCGTGGGGGTGGAAGCTCGGTGTGGTATTGTCGCGCCTGCCCGCCGGCGACTCAGGGGAAATTCTGTCGCGTGCCAGGCACCCGGCCACCGTGGCCCGAGAGCCCAAGGTCCTCTTTCCCAGTCCCCCTACCGATGCCGCGGTCGCGCCGTGGAGGCCGGGAGCTCCGAGGCGGACGTGGTGTGCCGGGACGGGATCGGCCCTACGGCAGGGCGGCGGGTCGCCCTGGCCGCCCGGTGATGCGGCTCCGTGCCGCTGACGCGCGCGACGGTTGTCGGGCGCCACCTGGCGGCCGTTTGTATAGCGTTCGTTCCTTCCGGAGCCACGAGGGACGCGATTTGGCCACGTCGCACGCGCTGGACTTCCAGCAGGCCGGCCGTGCTTGCGGGATCGTGCCGGTGGCGCCGGCGTGTCGGTGCCCGGCCTCGGGGCCCGAGGTTGCACCTGCAGGACTACTAGGGTGGTATGGCCGCCTGCACGGGTCGACCAGCACGCACGGGCGCCCGCGGTGACGTACGGACAGACCGAACGACGGCCCCGGTCGGTGGGGGGGGAACGCCTGAGGTGGTTGGCACCTGGCCGTTCCGGAGCTGCCGACCGAGGCAGGCCGTGTCGGCCGATCGGACGACGCTCCACGGACGCCGAACGCGGAAGCTCCTGGACGCGGGACTCCACCAGCCTGCCCTGTGGTGCTGAGCCTCCTGGCGAGGGCCGCGCGTCTCCAGCAGCCTTCACAGCGGGACTCAGCCTCCGGGCGCGGGCAGCAGGGCTGGATCAGCCTTCCCGGCGCGACTGAGCCTCTGCGTGTGGGGCGCGAGGGTCGACCGGCAGGCCCGGCGGGAGTCAGCCTCCGGGTTTGGGTACGCGGGGGTCGACCACCGAGCCCGGAACGAATCAACATGAGGGCTCGCGGGGAAGGGCGGTGGGACGCGGGTGTAGACCAGCCGGCCAGCGTGAATAGGCCTCCGGGCGCGGGGCAGCCGGGCTGGATCCGCCGTGCAGGCGGGCCTCAGCCTTCGGGCTCTGGACCACGGCGGTCGAACTGCATGCGCGGCGGGCCTGAACCTACGAGCACGGGGCTCCACCAGCCTGCACGGCCGAACTGAGCCTCCTGGCGCGAGGCGCGGGGGTCGACCAGCCGGCCCGGCGGGGCTCGCCCTCCGTGCGCGCGGCTTCACCAGCCCGCAGGGAGGGACTGAGCCTCCGAGCACGGCGCTCCACCCGCCTGCCCGGCAGGTCTGAGTCTCCTGGCGCTGGCAGCGGGGCTCCACCAGCCTCCACAGCAGGACTCAGGCTCCGTGCGCGGGGCTCCAGCAGCCTGGCGCGCGGGACTGAGCCTCCGTGCACGAGGGCCACGGCGGTCGACCAGCCAGCCCGGCGGGACTCTTCGTCCCGGCGCGGGCCACGGGGTTCGACGCGTCGGCCAGGCGCGTAACCGCCTCCGGACGCTGGGCTTCGGGGCTTAAAGAGTCAGCTCCGCGGTACTCAGCCTGCGGGTGCTGGGCTGCGGGGGTCAACCATTCGTCCCGGCGGGAATGAGCCTCCTGGCTCAGGTCACCGGGGTCGACCAGCCGGCCCGGCGGGACACAGCCTCCAGGTGTGGGGCTGGGACGTCGACCAGCCGGCCCGGCGGCACTCATTGTCCGTGCCCGGGCCACGGGTGTAGACCAAACGTCCAGCAGGACTCAGCCTCCGGGCTCGGTGCCACGGGGGTCAACCAGCAGGCACGGCGGAACTGAGCCTCCGAGCACGGAGCTCCACCAGCCTGCCCGGCGGGACTGAGCCTCTGTGCACGGGGTCCGTGGTTTCGACCAGCCTTCCAGGCGGGACTCAGCCTCTGGGTGTGGGGCGCGAGGGTCGACCGGCAGGCCCGACGGGAGTCAGCCTCCAACTTTGGGCCGAGGCGGCCGACTAGTCGGCACGGCGGGAATCAGTCTCCAGGTTTGGGTACGCGGGGGTCGACCACCGAGCACGGAACGAATCAGAATCCGGGCGCGCGGGGAAGGGGTGTGGGACGCGGGTGTGGACCAGCGGGCCAGCGACACTCAGCCTCCGGTCGCGGGGCAGCGGGGCTGATTCAGCGGTGCAGGCCGGCCTCAGCCTCCGGGCTCTGGACCACGGCGGTCGAACTGCAGGCCCGGCGGGACTGAGCCTACGAGCACGGGGCTCCAGCAGCCTGCACGGTGGGACTGAGCCCCCTGGCGAGAGCCGCGGGGGTCGAACAGCCTGCCCGGCGGGACTCGGCCTCCCTGCGCGGGGCTCCAGCAGCCCTCACAGAGGTACTGAGCCTCCGAGCACGGGGCTCCACCAGCCTGCCCCGCGGTACTGAGCCTCCTGACGCGGACCGCGGGGTCGACCAGCCAGCCCGGCGGGACTCATCGTCCAGGCGCGAGCCATGGGGTCGACCAGCCGGCCAGGTGGGAAACAGCCTCCGGACGCTGGGCTGCGTGGCTCAGTCAGCTCGGCGGTACTCATCCTGCGGGCGCTGGGCTGCGGGGCTCGACCAGCCTGCCCGGAGGGACTGAGCTTCCGAACATGGGGCTCCACCAGCCTCCACGGCAGAACTGAACCTCCTGGCTCAGGCCGCGGTGGTCGACCAGCCGGCCCGGCGGGACTCGGCCTCCGGGCGTGGGGCTCCACCAGGCTGCACAGACATACTGAGCCTCCGAGCACGGGGCTCCACCAGCCTGCCCTGTGGGACTGAGCCTCCTGGCGAGGGCCGCGCGTCTCCAGCAGCCTTCACAGCGGGACTCAGCCTCCGGGCGCGGGCAGCAGGGCTGGATCAGCCTTCCCGGCGCGACTGAGCCTCTGCGTGTGGGGCGCGAGGGTCGACCGGCAGGCCCGGCGGGAGTCAGCCTCCGGGTTTGGGTACGCGGGGGTCGACCACCGAGCCCGGAACGAATCAACATGAGGGCTCGCGGGGAAGGGCGGTGGGACGCGGGTGTAGACCAGCCGGCCAGCGTGAATAGGCCTCCGGGCGCGGGGCAGCCGGGCTGGATACGCCGTGCAGGCGGGCCTCAGCCTTCGGGCTCTGGACCACGGCGGTCGAACTGCATGGCCGGCGGGCCTGAACCTACGAGCACGGGGGTCCACCAGCCTGCACGGCCGAACTGAGCCTCCTGGCGCGAGGCGCGGGGTCGACCAGCCAGCCCGGCGGGACTCATCGTCCAGGCGCGAGCCATGGGGTCGACCAGCCGGCCAGGCGGGAAACAGCCTCCGGACGCTGGGCTGCGTGGCTCAGTCAGCTCGGCGGTACTCATCCTGCGGGCGCTGGGCTGCGGGGCTCGACCAGCCTGCCCGGAGGGACTGAGCTTCCGAACATGGGGCTCCACCAGCCTCCACGGCAGAACTGAACCTCCTGGCTCAGGCCGCGGTGGTCGACCAGCCGGCCCGGCGGGACTCGGCCTCCGGGCGTGGGGCTCCACCAGGCTGCACAGACATACTGAGCCTCCGAGCACGGGGCTCCACCAGCCTGCCCTGTGGGACTGAGCCTCCTGGCGAGGGCCGCGCGTCTCCAGCAGCCTTCACAGCGGGACTCAGCCTCCGGGTTTGGGTACGCGGGGGTCGACCACCGAGCCCGGAACGAATCAACATGAGGGCTCGCGGGGAAGGTCCGTGGGACGCGGGTGTAGACCAGTCGGCCAGCGTGAATAGGCCTCAGGGCGCGGGGCAGCGGGGCTGGATCCGCCGTGCAGGCGGGCCTCAGCCTTCGGGCTCTGGACCACGGCGGTCGAAATGCATGGCCGGCAGGCCTGTACCTACGAGCACGGGGGTCCACCAGCCTGCACGGCCGAACTGAGCCTCCTGGCGCGAGGCGCGGGGTCGACCAGCCAGCCCGGCGGGACTCATCGTCCAGGCGCGAGCCATGGGGTCGACCAGCCGGCCAGGCGGGAAACAGCCTCCGGACGCTGGGCTGCGTGGCTCAGTCAGCTCGGCGGTACTCATCCTGCGGGCGCTGGGCTGCGGGGCTCGACCAGCCTGCCCGGAGGGACTGAGCTTCCGAACATGGGGCTCCACCAGCCTCCACGGCAGAACTGAGCCTCCTGGCTCAGGCCGCGGTGGTCGACCAGCCGGCCCGGCGGGACTCGGCCTCCGGGCGTGGGGCTCCACCAGGCTGCACAGACATACTGAGCCTCCGAGCACGGGGCTCCACCAGCCTGCCCTGTGGGACTGAGCCTCCTGGCGAGGGCCGCGCGTCTCCAGCAGCCTTCACAGCGGGACTCAGCCTCACGGCGCGGGGCTCCATCAGCCTGCCCGGGGGGACTCAGCCTCCGGTAGAGGGTCGCAGGTGTAGATAATCCGGCCCGGCGGGACTCAACCTCCGGGTGCACGGGCGAGGGGCTTGGCACGCGTGTGTAGACCAGCCAGCCCCGCGGGACTCATCATCCAGGCGCGGGCCACAGTGTTCGAAAAGCCGGCCAGGCGGGTCTGAGCCTCCGTGCATGGGGCTCCACCAGCCTGCCCAGCGGGACTGAGCCTCCGTGCACGGGGTCCGTGGTTTCGACCAGCCTTCCCGGCGGGACTCAGCCTCCGGGTTTGGGTACGCGGGTGTCGACCACCGAGCCCGGAATGAATCAGCATGAGGGCTCGCGGGGAAGGGCCGTGGGACGCGGGTGTAGACCAGCCGGCCAGCGTGAATAGGCCTCCGGGCGCGGGGCAGCCGGGCTGGATACGCCGTGCAGGCGGGCCTCAGCCTTCGGGCTCTGGACCACGGCGGTCGAACTGCATGGCCGGCGGGACTGAGCCTACGAGCACGGGGCTCCAGCAGCCTGCACGGCAGGACTGAGCCTCCTGGCGCGAGGCGCGGGGGTCGTACAGCCGGCCCGTGGGGCTCGCCCTCCGTGCGCGTGGTCCACCAGCCTGCCCCGCGGGACTGAGCCTCCTGGCGCGGACCGCGGGGTCGACCAGCCAGCCCGGCGGGACTCATCGTCCAGGCGCGAGCCATGGGGTCGACCAGCCGGCCAGGCGGGAAACAGCCTCCGGACGCTGGGCTGCGTGGCTCAGTCAGCTCGGCGGTACTCATCCTGCGGGCGCTGGGCTGCGGGGCTCGACCAGCCTGCCCGGAGGGACTGAGCTTCCGAACATGGGGCTCCACCAGCCTTCACGGCAGAACTGAGCCTCCTGGCTCAGGCCGCGGTGGTCGACCAGCCGGCCCGGCGGGACTCGGCCTCCGGGCGTGGGGCCCTCCAGGCTGCACAGACATACTGAGCCTCCGAGCACGGGGCTCCACCAGCCTGCCCTGTGGGACTGAGCCTCCTGGCGAGGGCCGCGCATCTCCAGCAGCCTTCACAGCGGGACTCAGTTTCACGGCGCGGGGCTCCATCAGCCTGCCCGGGGGGACTCAGCCTCCGGTAGAGGGTCGCAGGTGTAGATAATTCGGCCCGGCGGGACTCAACCTCCGGGTGCACGGGCGAGGGGCTTGGGACGCGTGTGTAGACCAGCCAGCCCGGCGGGACTCATCATCCAGGCACGGGCCACAGTGTTCGAAAAGCCGGCCAGGCGGGTCTGAGCCTATGTGCATGGGGCTCCACCAGCCTGCCCATCGTGACTGAGCCTCCGTGCACGGGGTCCGTGGTTTCGACCAGCCTTCCCGGCGGGACTCAGCCTCCGGGTTTGGGTACGCGGGTGTCGACCACCGAGCCCGGAATGAATCAGCATCCCGTCGTGCGGGGAAGGGGCGTGGGACGCAGGTGTAGACCAGCCGGCCGGCGGGACTCAGCCTGCGGGTGGGGGGCGCCGGGGTCGAACAGCAGGCCCGGCGGGAGTCAGCCTCCAGGCTTTGGGCCGAGGCGGTCGACTAGTCGGCTCGGCGGGAGTAAGCCTCCGGACGCTGGGCTGCGTGTCTCAGTCAGCTCGGCGGTAGTCAGCCTGAGGGCGCTGGGCTGCGAGGGTCGACCAGCCCGCCCGGCGGGAATGAGCCTCCTGTCTCAGGCCGCGGTGGTCGACCAGCCGGACCGGCGGGACTCGGCCTCCGGGCGCGGGGCTCCAGCAGCCTGCACAGAGGTACTGAGCCTCCTGGCGCGGACCGCGGGGTCGACCAGCCAGCCCGGCGGGACTCATCGTCCAGGCGCGAGCCACGGGGTTCGACCAGCCTGCCAGGCGGGAGACAGCCTCCGGACGCTGGGCTGCGGGGTCAGTCAGCTCGGCGGTACTAAGCCTGCGGGCGCTTGGCTGCGGGGGTCGACCCTCTGGCCCGGCGTGACTTAGGCCCGAAGCGTCCCCGGATCCCAGCGCGCGCCAAGACTGGGGCGCGGGTCCCGTGCCATCGCCGCGGCGCTTTCCGCCCCTTCCCGACGCCTCGGGGGTTGCGTTCTGTAGGCGGCGGCGGCGGCGGCGGCGGCGGCGGCTTGGAGGGTATTGGGGTGGAGACGGTCGTGGGGGTGGAAGCTCGGTGTGGTATTGTCGCGCCTGCCCGCCGGCGACTCAGGGGAAATTCTGTCGCGTGCCAGGCACCCGGCCACCGTGGCCCGAGAGCCCAAGGTCCTCTTTCCCAGTCCCCCTACCGATGCCGCGGTCGCGCCGTGGAGGCCGGGAGCTCCGAGGCGGACGTGGTGTGCCGGGACGGGATCGGCCCTACGGCAGGGCGGCGGGTCGCCCTGGCCGCCCGGTGATGCGGCTCCGTGCCGCTGACGCGCGCGACGGTTGTCGGGCGCCACCTGGCGGCCGTTTGTATAGCGTTCGTTCCTTCCGGAGCCACGAGGGACGCGATTTGGCCACGTCGCACGCGCTGGACTTCCAGCAGGCCGGCCGTGCTTGCGGGATCGTGCCGGTGGCGCCGGCGTGTCGGTGCCCGGCCTCGGGGCCCGAGGTTGCACCTGCAGGACTACTAGGGTGGTATGGCCGCCTGCACGGGTCGACCAGCACGCGCGGGCGCCCGCGGTGACGGACGGACAGACCGAACGACGGCCCCGGTCGGTGGGGGGGGAACGCCTGAGGTGGTTGGCACCTGGCCGTTCCGGAGCTGCCGACCGAGGCAGGCCGTGTCGGCCGATCGGACGACGCTCCACGGACGCCGAACGCGGAAGCTCCTGGACGCGGGACTCCACCAGCCTGCCCTGTGGTGCTGAGCCTCCTGGCGAGGGCCGCGCGTCTCCAGCAGCCTTCACAGCGGGACTCAGCCTCCGATGCGCGGGCAGCGGGGCTGGATCAGCCTTCCCGGCGCGACTCAGCCTCTGCGTGTGGGGCGCGAGGGTCGACCGGCAGGCCCGGCGGGAGTCAGCCTCCGGGTTTGGGTACGCGGGGGTCGACCACCGAGCCCGGAACGAATCAACATGAGGGCTCGCGGGGAAGGGCGGTGGGACGCGGGTGTAGACCAGCCGGCCAGCGTGAATAGGCCTCCGGGCGCGGGGCAGCCGGGCTGGATCCGCCGTGCAGGCGGGCCTCAGCCTTCGGGCTCTGGACCACGGCGGTCGAACTGCATGCGCGGCGGGCCTGAACCTACGAGCACGGGGCTCCACCAGCCTGCACGGCCGAACTGAGCCTCCTGGCGCGAGGCGCGGGGGTCGACCAGCCGGCCCGGCGGGGCTCGCCCTCCGTGCGCGCGGCTTCACCAGCCCGCAGGGAGGGACTGAGCCTCCGAGCACGGCGCTCCACCCGCCTGCCCGGCAGGTCTGAGTCTCCTGGCGCGGGCAGCGGGGCTCCACCAGCCTCCACAGCAGGACTCAGGCTCTGTGCGCGGGGCTCCAGCAGCCTGGCGCGCGGGACTGAGCCTCCGTGCACGAGGGCCACGGCGGTCGACCAGCCAGCCCGGCGGGACTCTTCGTCCCGGCGCGGGCCACGGGGTTCGACGCGTCGGCCAGGCGCGTAACCGCCTCCGGACGCTGGGCTTCGGGGCTTAAAGAGTCAGCTCCGCGGTACTCAGCCTGCGGGTGCTGGGCTGCGGGGGTCAACCATTCGTCCCGGCGGGAATGAGCCTCCTGGCTCAGGTCACCGGGGTCGACCAGCCGGCCCGGCGGGACACAGCCTCCAGGTGTGGGGCTGGGACGTCGACCAGCCAGCCCGGCGGCACTCATTGTCCGTGCCCGGGCCACGGGTGTAGACCAAACGTCCAGCAGGACTCAGCCTCCGGGCTCGGTGCCACGGGGGTCGACCAGCAGGCACGGCAGAACTGAGCCTCCGAGCACGGAGCTCCACCAGCCTGCCCGGCGGGACTGAGCCTCTGTGCACGGGGTCCGTGGTTTCGACCAGCCTTCCAGGCGGGACTCAGCCTCTGGGTGTGGGGCGCGAGGGTCGACCGGCAGGCCCGGCGGGAGTCAGCCTCCGGGTTTGGGTACGCGGGGGTCGACCACCGAGCCCGGAACGAATCAACATGAGGGCTCGCGGGGAAGGGCGGTGGGACGCGGGTGTAGACCAGCCGGCCAGCGTGAATAGGCCTCCGGGCGCGGGGCAGCCGGGCTGGATACGCCGTGCAGGCGGGCCTCAGCCTTCGGGCTCTGGACCACGGCGGTCGAACTGCATGCGCGGCGGGCCTGAACCTACGAGCACGGGGCTCCACCAGCCTGCACGGCCGAACTGAGCCTCCTGGCGCGAGGCGCGGGGGTCGACCAGCCGGCCCGGCGGGGCTCGCCCTCCGTGCGCGCGGCTTCACCAGCCCGCAGGGAGGGACTGAGCCTCCGAGCACGGCGCTCCACCCGCCTGCCCGGCAGGTCTGAGTCTCCTGGCGCGGGCAGCGGGGCTCCACCAGCCTCCACAGCAGGACTCAGGCTCCGTGCGCGGGGCTCCAGCAGCCTGGCGCGCGGGACTGAGCCTCCGTGCACGAGGGCCACGGCGGTCGACCAGCCGGCCCGGCGGCACTCATTGTCCGTGCCCGGGCCACGGGTGTAGACCAAACGTCCAGCAGGACTCAGCCTCCGGGCTCGGTGCCACGGGGGTCGACCAGCAGGCACGGCGGAACTGAGCCTCCGAGCACGGAGCTCCACCAGCCTGCCCGGCGGGACTGAGCCTCTGGGCACGGGGTCCGTGGTTTCGACCAGCCTTCCAGGCGGGACTCAGCCTCTGGGTGTGGGGCGCGAGGGTCGACCGGCAGGCCCGACGGGAGTCAGCCTCCAACTTTGGGCCGAGGCGGCCGACTAGTCGGCACGGCGGGAATCAGTCTCCAGGTTTGGGTACGCGGGGGTCGACCACCGAGCACGGAACGAATCAGAATCCGGGCGCGCGGGGAAGGGGTGTGGGACGCGGGTGTGGACCAGCGGGCCAGCGACACTCAGCCTCCGGTCGCGGGGCAGCGGGGCTGATTCAGCGGTGCAGGCCGGCCTCAGCCTCCGGGCTCTGGACCACGGCGGTCGAACTGCAGGCCCGGCGGGACTGAGCCTACGAGCACGGGGCTCCAGCAGCCTGCCCATCGTGACTGAGCCTCCGTGCACGGGGTCCGTGGTTTCGACCAGCCTTCCCGGCGGGACTCAGCCTCCGGGTTTGGGTACGCGGGTGTCGACCACCGAGCCCGGAATGAATCAGCATCCCGTCGTGCGGGGAAGGGGCGTGGGACGCAGGTGTAGACCAGCCGGCCGGCGGGACTCAGCCTGCGGGTGGGGGGCACGGGGGTCGAACAGCAGGCCCGGCGGGAGTCAGCCTCCAGGCTTTGGGCCGAGGCGGTCGACTAGTCGGCTCGGCGGGAGTAAGCCTCCGGACGCTGGGCTGCGTGTCTCAGTCAGCTCGGCGGTAGTCAGCCTGAGGGCGCTGGGCTGCGAGGGTCGACCAGCCCGCCCGGCGGGAATGAGCCTCCTGTCTCAGGCCGCGGTGGTCGACCAGCCGGACCGGCGGGACTCGGCCTCCGGGCGCGGGGCTCCAGCAGCCTGCACAGAGGTACTGAGCCTCCTGGCGCGGACCGCGGGGTCGACCAGCCAGCCCGGCGGGACTCATCGTCCAGGCGCGAGCCACGGGGTTCGACCAGCCTGCCAGGCGGGAGACAGCCTCCGGACGCTGGGCTGCGGGGTCAGTCAGCTCGGCGGTACTAAGCCTGCGGGCGCTTGGCTGCGGGGGTCGACCCTCTGGCCCGGCGTGACTTAGGCCCGAAGCGTCCCCGGATCCCAGCGCGCGCCAAGACTGGGGCGCGGGTCCCGTGCCATCGCCGCGGCGCTTTCCGCCCCTTCCCGACGCCTCGGGGGTTGCGTTCTGTAGGCGGCGGCGGCGGCGGCGGCGGCGGCGGCGGCGGCGGCGGCGGCTTGGAGGGTATTGGGGTGGAGACGGTCGTGGGGGTGGAAGCTCGGTGTGGTACTGTCGCGCCTGCCCGCCGGCGACTCAGGGGAAATTCTGTCGCGTGCCAGGCACCCGGCCACCGTGGCCCGAGAGCCCAAGGTCCTCTTTCCCAGTCCCCCTACCGATGCCGCGGTCGCGCCGTGGAGGCCGGGAGCTCCGAGGCGGACGTGGTGTGCCGGGACGGGATCGGCCCTACGGCAGGGCGGCGGGTCGCCCTGGCCGCCCGGTGATGCGGCTCCGTGCCGCTGACGCGCGCGACGGTTGTCGGGCGCCACCTGGCGGCCGTTTGTATAGCGTTCGTTCCTTCCGGAGCCACGAGGGACGCGATTTGGCCACGTCGCACCCGCTGGACTTCCAGCAGGCCGGCCGTGCTTGCGGGATCGTGCCGGTGGCGCCGGCGTGTCGGTGCCCGGCCTTGGGGCCCGAGGTTGCACCTGCAGGACTACTAGGGTGGTATGGCCGCCTGCACGGGTCGACCAGCACGCGCGGGCGCCCGCGGTGACGGACGGACAGACCGAACGACGGCCACGGTCGGTGGTGGGGGAACGCCTGAGGTGGTTGGCACCTGGCCGTTCCGGAGCTGCCGACCGAGGCAGGCCGTGTCGTCCGATCGGACGACGATCCACGGACGCCGAACGCGGACGCTCCTGGACGCGGGGCTCGACCAGCAGGCCCGGCCGGTCTGAGCCTCCGTGCACGGGGCCTGTGGGTTCGACCAGCTGCAAGGCGGGACTCAGCTTGTGGTAGCGGGCCACGGGGGTCGACCAGCCGGCCCGGCAGTTCTGAGCCTCCTGGCAAGGGCAGCGGGACTCCACCAGCCTGCCCTGTGGTGCTGAGCCTCCTGGCGAGGGCCGCGCGTCTCCAGCAGCCTTCACAGCGGGACTCAGCCTCCGGGCGCGGGCAGCAGGGCTGGATCAGCCTTCCCGGCGCGACTGAGCCTCTGCGTGTGGGGCGCGAGGGTCGACCGGCAGGCCCGGCGGGAGTCAGCCTCCGGGTTTGGGTACGCGGGGGTCGACCACCGAGCCCGGAACGAATCAACATGAGGGCTCGCGGGGAAGGGCGGTGGGACGCGGGTGTAGACCAGCCGGCCAGCGTGAATAGGCCTCCGGGCGCGGGGCAGCCGGGCTGGATCCGCCGTGCAGGCGGGCCTCAGCCTTCGGGCTCTGGACCACGGCGGTCGAACTGCATGCGCGGCGGGCCTGAACCTACGAGCACGGGGCTCCACCAGCCTGCACGGCCGAACTGAGCCTCCTGGCGCGAGGCGCGGGGGTCGACCAGCCTGCCCGGCGGGGCTCGCCCTCCGTGCGCGCGGCTTCACCAGCCCGCAGGGAGGGACTGAGCCTCCGAGCACGGCGCTCCACCCGCCTGCCCGGCAGGTCTGAGTCTCCTGGCGCTGGCAGCGGGGCTCCACCAGCCTCCACAGCAGGACTCAGGCTCCGTGCGCGGGGCTCCAGCAGCCTGGCGCGCGGGACTGAGCCTCCGTGCACGAGGGCCACGGCGGTCGACCAGCCAGCCCGGCGGGACTCTTCGTCCCGGCGCGGGCCACGGGGTTCAACGCGTCGGCCAGGCGCGTAACCGCCTCCGGACGCTGGGCTTCGGGGCTTAAAGAGTCAGCTCCGCGGTACTCAGCCTGCGGGTGCTGGGCTGCGGGGGTCAACCATTCGTCCCGGCGGGAATGAGCCTCCTGGCTCAGGTCACCGGGGTCGACCAGCCGGCCCGGCGGGACACAGCCTCCAGGTGTGGGGCTGGGACGTCGACCAGCCGGCCCGGCGGCACTCATTGTCCGTGCCCGGGCCACGGGTGTAGACCAAACGTCCAGCAGGACTCAGCCTCCGGGCTCGGTGCCACGGGGGTCGACCAGCAGGCACGGCGGAACTGAGCCTCCGAGCACGGAGCTCCACCAGCCTGCCCGGCGGGACTGAGCCTCTGTGCACGGGGTCCGTGGTTTCGACCAGCCTTCCAGGCGGGACTCAGCCTCTGGGTGTGGGGCGCGAGGGTCGACCGGCAGGCCCGACGGGAGTCAGCCTCCAACTTTGGGCCGAGGCGGCCGACTAGTCGGCACGGCGGGAATCAGTCTCCAGGTTTGGGTACGCGGGGGTCGACCACCGAGCACGGAACGAATCAGAATCCGGGCGCGCGGGGAAGGGGTGTGGGACGCGGGTGTGGACCAGCGGGCCAGCGACACTCAGCCTCCGGTCGCGGGGCAGCGGGGCTGATTCAGCGGTGCAGGCCGGCCTCAGCCTCCGGGCTCTGGACCACGGCGGTCGAACTGCAGGCCCGGCGGGACTGAGCCTACGAGCACGGAGCTCCAGCAGCCTGCACGGTGGGACTGAGCCCCCTGGCGAGAGCCGCGGGGGTCGAACAGCCTGCCCGGCGGGACTCGGCCTCCCTGCGCGGGGCTCCAGCAGCCCTCACAGAGGTACTGAGCCTCCGAGCACGGGGCTCCACCAGCCTGCCCCGCGGTACTGAGCCTCCTGACGCGGACCGCGGGGTCGACCAGCCAGCCCGGCGGGACTCATCGTCCAGGCGCGAGCCATGGGGTCGACCAGCCGGCCAGGTGGGAAACAGCCTCCGGACGCTGGGCTGCGTGGCTCAGTCAGCTCGGCGGTACTCATCCTGCGGGCGCTGGGCTGCGGGGCTCGACCAGCCTGCCCGGAGGGACTGAGCTTCCGAACATGGGGCTCCACCAGCCTCCACGGCAGAACTGAACCTCCTGGCTCAGGCCGCGGTGGTCGACCAGCCGGCCCGGCGGGACTCGGCCTCCGGGCGTGGGGCTCCACCAGGCTGCACAGACATACTGAGCCTCCGAGCACGGGGCTCCACCAGCCTGCCCTGTGGGACTGAGCCTCCTGGCGAGGGCCGCGCGTCTCCAGCAGCCTTCACAGCGGGACTCAGCCTCCGGGCGCGGGCAGCAGGGCTGGATCAGCCTTCCCGGCGCGACTGAGCCTCTGCGTGTGGGGCGCGAGGGTCGACCGGCAGGCCCGGCGGGAGTCAGCCTCCGGGTTTGGGTACGCGGGGGTCGACCACCGAGCCCGGAACGAATCAACATGAGGGCTCGCGGGGAAGGGCGGTGGGACGCGGGTGTAGACCAGCCGGCCAGCGTGAATAGGCCTCCGGGCGCGGGGCAGCCGGGCTGGATCCGCCGTGCAGGCGGGCCTCAGCCTTCGGGCTCTGGACCACGGCGGTCGAACTGCATGGCCGGCGGGCCTGAACCTACGAGCACGGGGGTCCACCAGCCTGCACGGCCGAACTGAGCCTCCTGGCGCGAGGCGCGGGGTCGACCAGCCAGCCCGGCGGGACTCATCGTCCAGGCGCGAGCCATGGGGTCGACCAGCCGGCCAGGCGGGAAACAGCCTCCGGACGCTGGGCTGCGTGGCTCAGTCAGCTCGGCGGTACTCATCCTGCGGGCGCTGGGCTGCGGGGCTCGACCAGCCTGCCCGGAGGGACTGAGCTTCCGAACATGGGGCTCCACCAGCCTCCACGGCAGAACTGAACCTCCTGGCTCAGGCCGCGGTGGTCGACCAGCCGGCCCGGCGGGACTCGGCCTCCGGGCGTGGGGCTCCACCAGGCTGCACAGACATACTGAGCCTCCGAGCACGGGGCTCCACCAGCCTGCCCTGTGGGACTGAGCCTCCTGGCGAGGGCCGCGCGTCTCCAGCAGCCTTCACAGCGGGACTCAGCCTCCGGGTTTGGGTACGCGGGGGTCGACCACCGAGCCCGGAACGAATCAACATGAGGGCTCGCGGGGAAGGTCCGTGGGACGCGGGTGTAGACCAGTCGGCCAGCGTGAATAGGCCTCAGGGCGCGGGGCAGCGGGGCTGGATCCGCCGTGCAGGCGGGCCTCAGCCTTCGGGCTCTGGACCACGGCGGTCGAAATGCATGGCCGGCAGGCCTGTACCTACGAGCACGGGGGTCCACCAGCCTGCACGGCCGAACTGAGCCTCCTGGCGCGAGGCGCGGGGTCGACCAGCCAGCCCGGCGGGACTCATCGTCCAGGCGCGAGCCATGGGGTCGACCAGCCGGCCAGGCGGGAAACAGCCTCCGGACGCTGGGCTGCGTGGCTCAGTCAGCTCGGCGGTACTCATCCTGCGGGCGCTGGGCTGCGGGGCTCGACCAGCCTGCCCGGAGGGACTGAGCTTCCGAACATGGGGCTCCACCAGCCTCCACGGCAGAACTGAGCCTCCTGGCTCAGGCCGCGGTGGTCGACCAGCCGGCCCGGCGGGACTCGGCCTCCGGGCGTGGGGCTCCACCAGGCTGCACAGACATACTGAGCCTCCGAGCACGGGGCTCCACCAGCCTGCCCTGTGGGACTGAGCCTCCTGGCGAGGGCCGCGCGTCTCCAGCAGCCTTCACAGCGGGACTCAGCCTCACGGCGCGGGGCTCCATCAGCCTGCCCGGGGGGACTCAGCCTCCGGTAGAGGGTCGCAGGTGTAGATAATCCGGCCCGGCGGGACTCAACCTCCGGGTGCACGGGCGAGGGGCTTGGCACGCGTGTGTAGACCAGCCAGCCCCGCGGGACTCATCATCCAGGCGCGGGCCACAGTGTTCGAAAAGCCGGCCAGGCGGGTCTGAGCCTCCGTGCATGGGGCTCCACCAGCCTGCCCAGCGGGACTGAGCCTCCGTGCACGGGGTCCGTGGTTTCGACCAGCCTTCCCGGCGGGACTCAGCCTCCGGGTTTGGGTACGCGGGTGTCGACCACCGAGCCCGGAATGAATCAGCATGAGGGCTCGCGGGGAAGGGCCGTGGGACGCGGGTGTAGACCAGCCGGCCAGCGTGAATAGGCCTCCGGGCGCGGGGCAGCCGGGCTGGATACGCCGTGCAGGCGGGCCTCAGCCTTCGGGCTCTGGACCACGGCGGTCGAACTGCATGGCCGGCGGGACTGAGCCTACGAGCACGGGGCTCCAGCAGCCTGCACGGCAGGACTGAGCCTCCTGGCGCGAGGCGCGGGGGTCGTACAGCCGGCCCGTGGGGCTCGCCCTCCGTGCGCGTGGTCCACCAGCCTGCCCCGCGGGACTGAGCCTCCTGGCGCGGACCGCGGGGTCGACCAGCCAGCCCGGCGGGACTCATCGTCCAGGCGCGAGCCATGGGGTCGACCAGCCGGCCAGGCGGGAAACAGCCTCCGGACGCTGGGCTGCGTGGCTCAGTCAGCTCGGCGGTACTCATCCTGCGGGCGCTGGGCTGCGGGGCTCGACCAGCCTGCCCGGAGGGACTGAGCTTCCGAACATGGGGCTCCACCAGCCTTCACGGCAGAACTGAGCCTCCTGGCTCAGGCCGCGGTGGTCGACCAGCCGGCCCGGCGGGACTCGGCCTCCGGGCGTGGGGCCCTCCAGGCTGCACAGACATACTGAGCCTCCGAGCACGGGGCTCCACCAGCCTGCCCTGTGGGACTGAGCCTCCTGGCGAGGGCCGCGCATCTCCAGCAGCCTTCACAGCGGGACTCAGTTTCACGGCGCGGGGCTCCATCAGCCTGCCCGGGGGGACTCAGCCTCCGGTAGAGGGTCGCAGGTGTAGATAATTCGGCCCGGCGGGACTCAACCTCCGGGTGCACGGGCGAGGGGCTTGGGACGCGTGTGTAGACCAGCCAGCCCGGCGGGACTCATCATCCAGGCACGGGCCACAGTGTTCGAAAAGCCGGCCAGGCGGGTCTGAGCCTACGTGCATGGGGCTCCACCAGCCTGCCCATCGTGACTGAGCCTCCGTGCACGGGGTCCGTGGTTTCGACCAGCCTTCCCGGCGGGACTCAGCCTCCGGGTTTGGGTACGCGGGTGTCGACCACCGAGCCCGGAATGAATCAGCATCCCGTCGTGCGGGGAAGGGGCGTGGGACGCAGGTGTAGACCAGCCGGCCGGCGGGACTCAGCCTGCGGGTGGGGGGCGCCGGGGTCGAACAGCAGGCCCGGCGGGAGTCAGCCTCCAGGCTTTGGGCCGAGGCGGTCGACTAGTCGGCTCGGCGGGAGTAAGCCTCCGGACGCTGGGCTGCGTGTCTCAGTCAGCTCGGCGGTAGTCAGCCTGAGGGCGCTGGGCTGCGAGGGTCGACCAGCCCGCCCGGCGGGAATGAGCCTCCTGTCTCAGGCCGCGGTGGTCGACCAGCCGGACCGGCGGGACTCGGCCTCCGGGCGCGGGGCTCCAGCAGCCTGCACAGAGGTACTGAGCCTCCTGGCGCGGACCGCGGGGTCGACCAGCCAGCCCGGCGGGACTCATCGTCCAGGCGCGAGCCACGGGGTTCGACCAGCCTGCCAGGCGGGAGACAGCCTCCGGACGCTGGGCTGCGGGGTCAGTCAGCTCGGCGGTACTAAGCCTGCGGGCGCTTGGCTGCGGGGGTCGACCCTCTGGCCCGGCGTGACTTAGGCCCGAAGCGTCCCCGGATCCCAGCGCGCGCCAAGACTGGGGCGCGGGTCCCGTGCCATCGCCGCGGCGCTTTCCGCCCCTTCCCGACGCCTCGGGGGTTGCGTTCTGTAGGCGGCGGCGGCGGCGGCGGCGGCGGCGGCTTGGAGGGTATTGGGGTGGAGACGGTCGTGGGGGTGGAAGCTCGGTGTGGTATTGTCGCGCCTGCCCGCCGGCGACTCAGGGGAAATTCTGTCGCGTGCCAGGCACCCGGCCACCGTGGCCCGAGAGCCCAAGGTCCTCTTTCCCAGTCCCCCTACCGATGCCGCGGTCGCGCCGTGGAGGCCGGGAGCTCCGAGGCGGACGTGGTGTGCCGGGACGGGATCGGCCCTACGGCAGGGCGGCGGGTCGCCCTGGCCGCCCGGTGATGCGGCTCCGTGCCGCTGACGCGCGCGACGGTTGTCGGGCGCCACCTGGCGGCCGTTTGTATAGCGTTCGTTCCTTCCGGAGCCACGAGGGACGCGATTTGGCCACGTCGCACGCGCTGGACTTCCAGCAGGCCGGCCGTGCTTGCGGGATCGTGCCGGTGGCGCCGGCGTGTCGGTGCCCGGCCTCGGGGCCCGAGGTTGCACCTGCAGGACTACTAGGGTGGTATGGCCGCCTGCACGGGTCGACCAGCACGCGCGGGCGCCCGCGGTGACGGACGGACAGACCGAACGACGGCCCCGGTCGGTGGGGGGGGAACGCCTGAGGTGGTTGGCACCTGGCCGTTCCGGAGCTGCCGACCGAGGCAGGCCGTGTCGGCCGATCGGACGACGCTCCACGGACGCCGAACGCGGAAGCTCCTGGACGCGGGACTCCACCAGCCTGCCCTGTGGTGCTGAGCCTCCTGGCGAGGGCCGCGCGTCTCCAGCAGCCTTCACAGCGGGACTCAGCCTCCGATGCGCGGGCAGCGGGGCTGGATCAGCCTTCCCGGCGCGACTCAGCCTCTGCGTGTGGGGCGCGAGGGTCGACCGGCAGGCCCGGCGGGAGTCAGCCTCCGGGTTTGGGTACGCGGGGGTCGACCACCGAGCCCGGAACGAATCAACATGAGGGCTCGCGGGGAAGGGCGGTGGGACGCGGGTGTAGACCAGCCGGCCAGCGTGAATAGGCCTCCGGGCGCGGGGCAGCCGGGCTGGATCCGCCGTGCAGGCGGGCCTCAGCCTTCGGGCTCTGGACCACGGCGGTCGAACTGCATGCGCGGCGGGCCTGAACCTACGAGCACGGGGCTCCACCAGCCTGCACGGCCGAACTGAGCCTCCTGGCGCGAGGCGCGGGGGTCGACCAGCCGGCCCGGCGGGGCTCGCCCTCCGTGCGCGCGGCTTCACCAGCCCGCAGGGAGGGACTGAGCCTCCGAGCACGGCGCTCCACCCGCCTGCCCGGCAGGTCTGAGTCTCCTGGCGCGGGCAGCGGGGCTCCACCAGCCTCCACAGCAGGACTCAGGCTCTGTGCGCGGGGCTCCAGCAGCCTGGCGCGCGGGACTGAGCCTCCGTGCACGAGGGCCACGGCGGTCGACCAGCCAGCCCGGCGGGACTCTTCGTCCCGGCGCGGGCCACGGGGTTCGACGCGTCGGCCAGGCGCGTAACCGCCTCCGGACGCTGGGCTTCGGGGCTTAAAGAGTCAGCTCCGCGGTACTCAGCCTGCGGGTGCTGGGCTGCGGGGGTCAACCATTCGTCCCGGCGGGAATGAGCCTCCTGGCTCAGGTCACCGGGGTCGACCAGCCGGCCCGGCGGGACACAGCCTCCAGGTGTGGGGCTGGGACGTCGACCAGCCAGCCCGGCGGCACTCATTGTCCGTGCCCGGGCCACGGGTGTAGACCAAACGTCCAGCAGGACTCAGCCTCCGGGCTCGGTGCCACGGGGGTCGACCAGCAGGCACGGCAGAACTGAGCCTCCGAGCACGGAGCTCCACCAGCCTGCCCGGCGGGACTGAGCCTCTGTGCACGGGGTCCGTGGTTTCGACCAGCCTTCCAGGCGGGACTCAGCCTCTGGGTGTGGGGCGCGAGGGTCGACCGGCAGGCCCGGCGGGAGTCAGCCTCCGGGTTTGGGTACGCGGGGGTCGACCACCGAGCCCGGAACGAATCAACATGAGGGCTCGCGGGGAAGGGCGGTGGGACGCGGGTGTAGACCAGCCGGCCAGCGTGAATAGGCCTCCGGGCGCGGGGCAGCCGGGCTGGATACGCCGTGCAGGCGGGCCTCAGCCTTCGGGCTCTGGACCACGGCGGTCGAACTGCATGCGCGGCGGGCCTGAACCTACGAGCACGGGGCTCCACCAGCCTGCACGGCCGAACTGAGCCTCCTGGCGCGAGGCGCGGGGGTCGACCAGCCGGCCCGGCGGGGCTCGCCCTCCGTGCGCGCGGCTTCACCAGCCCGCAGGGAGGGACTGAGCCTCCGAGCACGGCGCTCCACCCGCCTGCCCGGCAGGTCTGAGTCTCCTGGCGCGGGCAGCGGGGCTCCACCAGCCTCCACAGCAGGACTCAGGCTCCGTGCGCGGGGCTCCAGCAGCCTGGCGCGCGGGACTGAGCCTCCGTGCACGAGGGCCACGGCGGTCGACCAGCCGGCCCGGCGGCACTCATTGTCCGTGCCCGGGCCACGGGTGTAGACCAAACGTCCAGCAGGACTCAGCCTCCGGGCTCGGTGCCACGGGGGTCGACCAGCAGGCACGGCGGAACTGAGCCTCCGAGCACGGAGCTCCACCAGCCTGCCCGGCGGGACTGAGCCTCTGGGCACGGGGTCCGTGGTTTCGACCAGCCTTCCAGGCGGGACTCAGCCTCTGGGTGTGGGGCGCGAGGGTCGACCGGCAGGCCCGACGGGAGTCAGCCTCCAACTTTGGGCCGAGGCGGCCGACTAGTCGGCACGGCGGGAATCAGTCTCCAGGTTTGGGTACGCGGGGGTCGACCACCGAGCACGGAACGAATCAGAATCCGGGCGCGCGGGGAAGGGGTGTGGGACGCGGGTGTGGACCAGCGGGCCAGCGACACTCAGCCTCCGGTCGCGGGGCAGCGGGGCTGATTCAGCGGTGCAGGCCGGCCTCAGCCTCCGGGCTCTGGACCACGGCGGTCGAACTGCAGGCCCGGCGGGACTGAGCCTACGAGCACGGGGCTCCAGCAGCCTGCACGGTGGGACTGAGCCCCCTGGCGCGAGCCGCGGGGGTCGAACAGCCTGCCCGGCGGGACTCGGCCTCCCTGCGCGGGGCTCCAGCAGCCCTCACAGAGGTACTGAGCCTCCGAGCACGGGGCTCCACCAGCCTGCCCCGCGGTACTGAGCCTCCTGGCGCGGACCGCGGGGTCGACCAGCCAGCCCGGCGGGACTCATCGTCCAGGCGCGAGCCATGGGGTCGACCAGCCGGCCAGGTGGGAAACAGCCTCCGGACGCTGGGCTGCGTGGCTCAGTCAGCTCGGCGGTACTCATCCTGCGGGCGCTGGGCTGCGGGGCTCGACCAGCCTGCCCGGAGGGACTGAGCTTCCGAACATGGGGCTCCACCAGCCTCCACGGCAGAACTGAACCTCCTGGCTCAGGCCGCGGTGGTCGACCAGCCGGCCCGGCGGGACTCGGCCACCGGGCGTGGGGCTCCACCAGGCTGCACAGACATACTGAGCCTCCGAGCACGGGGCTCCACCAGCCTGCCCTGTGGGACTGAGCCTCCTGGCGAGGGCCGCGCGTCTCCAGCAGCCTTCACAGCGGGACTCAGCCTCCGGGCGCGGGCAGCAGGGCTGGATCAGCCTTCCCGGCGCGACTGAGCCTCTGCGTGTGGGGCGCGAGGGTCGACCGGCAGGCCCGGCGGGAGTCAGCCTCCGGGTTTGGGTACGCGGGGGTCGACCACCGAGCCCGGAACGAATCAACATGAGGGCTCGCGGGGAAGGGCGGTGGGACGCGGGTGTAGACCAGCCGGCCAGCGTGAATAGGCCTCCGGGCGCGGGGCAGCCGGGCTGGATACGCCGTGCAGGCGGGCCTCAGCCTTCGGGCTCTGGACCACGGCGGTCGAACTGCATGGCCGGCGGGCCTGAACCTACGAGCACGGGGGTCCACCAGCCTGCACGGCCGAACTGAGCCTCCTGGCGCGAGGCGCGGGGTCGACCAGCCAGCCCGGCGGGACTCATCGTCCAGGCGCGAGCCATGGGGTCGACCAGCCGGCCAGGCGGGAAACAGCCTCCGGACGCTGGGCTGCGTGGCTCAGTCAGCTCGGCGGTACTCATCCTGCGGGCGCTGGGCTGCGGGGCTCGACCAGCCTGCCCGGAGGGACTGAGCTTCCGAACATGGGGCTCCACCAGCCTCCACGGCAGAACTGAACCTCCTGGCTCAGGCCGCGGTGGTCGACCAGCCGGCCCGGCGGGACTCGGCCTCCGGGCGTGGGGCTCCACCAGGCTGCACAGACATACTGAGCCTCCGAGCACGGGGCTCCACCAGCCTGCCCTGTGGGACTGAGCCTCCTGGCGAGGGCCGCGCGTCTCCAGCAGCCTTCACAGCGGGACTCAGCCTCCGGGTTTGGGTACGCGGGGGTCGACCACCGAGCCCGGAACGAATCAACATGAGGGCTCGCGGGGAAGGGCCGTGGGACGCGGGTGTAGACCAGTCGGCCAGCGTGAATAGGCCTCAGGGCGCGGGGCAGCGGGGCTGGATCCGCCGTGCAGGCGGGCCTCAGCCTTCGGGCTCTGGACCACGGCGGTCGAAATGCATGGCCGGCAGGCCTGTACCTACGAGCACGGGGGTCCACCAGCCTGCACGGCCGAACTGAGCCTCCTGGCGCGAGGCGCGGGGTCGACCAGCCAGCCCGGCGGGACTCATCGTCCAGGCGCGAGCCATGGGGTCGACCAGCCGGCCAGGCGGGAAACAGCCTCCGGACGCTGGGCTGCGTGGCTCAGTCAGCTCGGCGGTACTCATCCTGCGGGCGCTGGGCTGCGGGGCTCGACCAGCCTGCCCGGAGGGACTGAGCTTCCGAACATGGGGCTCCACCAGCCTCCACGGCAGAACTGAGCCTCCTGGCTCAGGCCGCGGTGGTCGACCAGCCGGCCCGGCGGGACTCGGCCTCCGGGCGTGGGGCTCCACCAGGCTGCACAGACATACTGAGCCTCCGAGCACGGGGCTCCACCAGCCTGCCCTGTGGGACTGAGCCTCCTGGCGAGGGCCGCGCGTCTCCAGCAGCCTTCACAGCGGGACTCAGCCTCACGGCGCGGGGCTCCATCAGCCTGCCCGGGGGGACTCAGCCTCCGGTAGAGGGTCGCAGGTGTAGATAATCCGGCCCGGCGGGACTCAACCTCCGGGTGCACGGGCGAGGGGCTTGGCACGCGTGTGTAGACCAGCCAGCCCCGCGGGACTCATCATCCAGGCGCGGGCCACAGTGTTCGAAAAGCCGGCCAGGCGGGTCTGAGCCTCCGTGCATGGGGCTCCACCAGCCTGCCCAGCGGGACTGAGCCTCCGTGCACGGGGTCCGTGGTTTCGACCAGCCTTCCCGGCGGGACTCAGCCTCCGGGTTTGGGTACGCGGGTGTCGACCACCGAGCCCGGAATGAATCAGCATGAGGGCTCGCGGGGAAGGGCCGTGGGACGCGGGTGTAGACCAGCCGGCCAGCGTGAATAGGCCTCCGGGCGCGGGGCAGCCGGGCTGGATACGCCGTGCAGGCGGGCCTCAGCCTTCGGGCTCTGGACCACGGCGGTCGAACTGCATGGCCGGCGGGACTGAGCCTACGAGCACGGGGCTCCAGCAGCCTGCACGGCAGGACTGAGCCTCCTGGCGCGAGGCGCGGGGGTCGTACAGCCGGCCCGTGGGGCTCGCCCTCCGTGCGCGTGGTCCACCAGCCTGCCCCGCGGGACTGAGCCTCCTGGCGCGGACCGCGGGGTTGACCAGCCAGCCCGGCGGGACTCATCGTCCAGGCGCGAGCCATGGGGTCGACCAGCCGGCCAGGCGGGAAACAGCCTCCGGACGCTGGGCTGCGTGGCTCAGTCAGCTCGGCGGTACTCATCCTGCGGGCGCTGGGCTGCGGGGCTCGACCAGCCTGCCCGGAGGGACTGAGCTTCCGAACATGGGGCTCCACCAGCCTTCACGGCAGAACTGAGCCTCCTGGCTCAGGCCGCGGTGGTCGACCAGCCGGCCCGGCGGGACTCGGCCTCCGGGCGTGGGGCCCTCCAGGCTGCACAGACATACTGAGCCTCCGAGCACGGGGCTCCACCAGCCTGCCCTGTGGGACTGAGCCTCCTGGCGAGGGCCGCGCATCTCCAGCAGCCTTCACAGCGGGACTCAGTTTCACGGCGCGGGGCTCCATCAGCCTGCCCGGGGGGACTCAGCCTCCGGTAGAGGGTCGCAGGTGTAGATAATTCGGCCCGGCGGGACTCAACCTCCGGGTGCACGGGCGAGGGGCTTGGGACGCGTGTGTAGACCAGCCAGCCCGGCGGGACTCATCATCCAGGCACGGGCCACAGTGTTCGAAAAGCCGGCCAGGCGGGTCTGAGCCTACGTGCATGGGGCTCCACCAGCCTGCCCATCGTGACTGAGCCTCCGTGCACGGGGTCCGTGGTTTCGACCAGCCTTCCCGGCGGGACTCAGCCTCCGGGTTTGGGTACGCGGGTGTCGACCACCGAGCCCGGAATGAATCAGCATCCCGTCGTGCGGGGAAGGGGCGTGGGACGCAGGTGTAGACCAGCCGGCCGGCGGGACTCAGCCTGCGGGTGGGGGGCGCCGGGGTCGAACAGCAGGCCCGGCGGGAGTCAGCCTCCAGGCTTTGGGCCGAGGCGGTCGACTAGTCGGCTCGGCGGGAGTAAGCCTCCGGACGCTGGGCTGCGTGTCTCAGTCAGCTCGGCGGTAGTCAGCCTGAGGGCGCTGGGCTGCGAGGGTCGACCAGCCCGCCCGGCGGGAATGAGCCTCCTGTCTCAGGCCGCGGTGGTCGACCAGCCGGACCGGCGGGACTCGGCCTCCGGGCGCGGGGCTCCAGCAGCCTGCACAGAGGTACTGAGCCTCCTGGCGCGGACCGCGGGGTCGACCAGCCAGCCCGGCGGGACTCATCGTCCAGGCGCGAGCCACGGGGTTCGACCAGCCTGCCAGGCGGGAGACAGCCTCCGGACGCTGGGCTGCGGGGTCAGTCAGCTCGGCGGTACTAAGCCTGCGGGCGCTTGGCTGCGGGGGTCGACCCTCTGGCCCGGCGTGACTTAGGCCCGAAGCGTCCCCGGATCCCAGCGCGCGCCAAGACTGGGGCGCGGGTCCCGTGCCATCGCCGCGGCGCTTTCCGCCCCTTCCCGACGCCTCGGGGGTTGCGTTCTGTAGGCGGCGGCGGCGGCGGCGGCGGCGGCGGCTTGGAGGGTATTGGGGTGGAGACGGTCGTGGGGGTGGAAGCTCGGTGTGGTACTGTCGCGCCTGCCCGCCGGCGACTCAGGGGAAATTCTGTCGCGTGCCAGGCACCCGGCCACCGTGGCCCGAGAGCCCAAGGTCCTCTTTCCCAGTCCCCCTACCGATGCCGCGGTCGCGCCGTGGAGGCCGGGAGCTCCGAGGCGGACGTGGTGTGCCGGGACGGGATCGGCCCTACGGCAGGGCGGCGGGTCGCCCTGGCCGCCCGGTGATGCGGCTCCGTGCCGCTGACGCGCGCGACGGTTGTCGGGCGCCACCTGGCGGCCGTTTGTATAGCGTTCGTTCCTTCCGGAGCCACGAGGGACGCGATTTGGCCACGTCGCACCCGCTGGACTTCCAGCAGGCCGGCCGTGCTTGCGGGATCGTGCCGGTGGCGCCGGCGTGTCGGTGCCCGGCCTCGGGGCCCGAGGTTGCACCTGCAGGACTACTAGGGTGGTATGGCCGCCTGCACGGGTCGACCAGCACGCGCGGGCGCCCGCGGTGACGGACGGACAGACCGAACGACGGCCACGGTCGGTGGTGGGGGAACGCCTGAGGTGGTTGGCACCTGGCCGTTCCGGAGCTGCCGACCGAGGCAGGCCGTGTCGCCCGATCGGACGACGATCCACGGACGCCGAACGCGGACGCTCCTGGACGCGGGGCTCGACCAGCAGGCCCGGCCGGTCTGAGCCTCCGTGCACGGGGCCTGTGGGTTCGACCAGCTGCAAGGCGGGACTCAGCTTGTGGTAGCGGGCCACGGGGGTCGACCAGCCGGCCCGGCAGTTCTGAGCCTCCTGGCAAGGGCAGCGGGACTCCACCAGCCTGCCCTGTGGTGCTGAGCCTCCTGGCGAGGGCCGCGCGTCTCCAGCAGCCTTCACAGCGGGACTCAGCCTCCGGGCGCGGGCAGCAGGGCTGGATCAGCCTTCCCGGCGCGACTGAGCCTCTGCGTGTGGGGCGCGAGGGTCGACCGGCAGGCCCGGCGGGAGTCAGCCTCCGGGTTTGGGTACGCGGGGGTCGACCACCGAGCCCGGAACGAATCAACATGAGGGCTCGCGGGGAAGGGCGGTGGGACGCGGGTGTAGACCAGCCGGCCAGCGTGAATAGGCCTCCGGGCGCGGGGCAGCCGGGCTGGATCCGCCGTGCAGGCGGGCCTCAGCCTTCGGGCTCTGGACCACGGCGGTCGAACTGCATGCGCGGCGGGCCTGAACCTACGAGCACGGGGCTCCACCAGCCTGCACGGCCGAACTGAGCCTCCTGGCGCGAGGCGCGGGGGTCGACCAGCCTGCCCGGCGGGGCTCGCCCTCCGTGCGCGCGGCTTCACCAGCCCGCAGGGAGGGACTGAGCCTCCGAGCACGGCGCTCCACCCGCCTGCCCGGCAGGTCTGAGTCTCCTGGCGCTGGCAGCGGGGCTCCACCAGCCTCCACAGCAGGACTCAGGCTCCGTGCGCGGGGCTCCAGCAGCCTGGCGCGCGGGACTGAGCCTCCGTGCACGAGGGCCACGGCGGTCGACCAGCCAGCCCGGCGGGACTCTTCGTCCCGGCGCGGGCCACGGGGTTCAACGCGTCGGCCAGGCGCGTAACCGCCTCCGGACGCTGGGCTTCGGGGCTTAAAGAGTCAGCTCCGCGGTACTCAGCCTGCGGGTGCTGGGCTGCGGGGGTCAACCATTCGTCCCGGCGGGAATGAGCCTCCTGGCTCAGGTCACCGGGGTCGACCAGCCGGCCCGGCGGGACACAGCCTCCAGGTGTGGGGCTGGGACGTCGACCAGCCGGCCCGGCGGCACTCATTGTCCGTGCCCGGGCCACGGGTGTAGACCAAACGTCCAGCAGGACTCAGCCTCCGGGCTCGGTGCCACGGGGGTCGACCAGCAGGCACGGCGGAACTGAGCCTCCGAGCACGGAGCTCCACCAGCCTGCCCGGCGGGACTGAGCCTCTGTGCACGGGGTCCGTGGTTTCGACCAGCCTTCCAGGCGGGACTCAGCCTCTGGGTGTGGGGCGCGAGGGTCGACCGGCAGGCCCGACGGGAGTCAGCCTCCAACTTTGGGCCGAGGCGGCCGACTAGTCGGCACGGCGGGAATCAGTCTCCAGGTTTGGGTACGCGGGGGTCGACCACCGAGCACGGAACGAATCAGAATCCGGGCGCGCGGGGAAGGGGTGTGGGACGCGGGTGTGGACCAGCGGGCCAGCGACACTCAGCCTCCGGTCGCGGGGCAGCGGGGCTGATTCAGCGGTGCAGGCCGGCCTCAGCCTCCGGGCTCTGGACCACGGCGGTCGAACTGCAGGCCCGGCGGGACTGAGCCTACGAGCACGGGGCTCCAGCAGCCTGCACGGTGGGACTGAGCCCCCTGGCGAGAGCCGCGGGGGTCGAACAGCCTGCCCGGCGGGACTCGGCCTCCCTGCGCGGGGCTCCAGCAGCCCTCACAGAGGTACTGAGCCTCCGAGCACGGGGCTCCACCAGCCTGCCCCGCGGTACTGAGCCTCCTGACGCGGACCGCGGGGTCGACCAGCCAGCCCGGCGGGACTCATCGTCCAGGCGCGAGCCATGGGGTCGACCAGCCGGCCAGGTGGGAAACAGCCTCCGGACGCTGGGCTGCGTGGCTCAGTCAGCTCGGCGGTACTCATCCTGCGGGCGCTGGGCTGCGGGGCTCGACCAGCCTGCCCGGAGGGACTGAGCTTCCGAACATGGGGCTCCACCAGCCTCCACGGCAGAACTGAACCTCCTGGCTCAGGCCGCGGTGGTCGACCAGCCGGCCCGGCGGGACTCGGCCTCCGGGCGTGGGGCTCCACCAGGCTGCACAGACATACTGAGCCTCCGAGCACGGGGCTCCACCAGCCTGCCCTGTGGGACTGAGCCTCCTGGCGAGGGCCGCGCGTCTCCAGCAGCCTTCACAGCGGGACTCAGCCTCCGGGCGCGGGCAGCAGGGCTGGATCAGCCTTCCCGGCGCGACTGAGCCTCTGCGTGTGGGGCGCGAGGGTCGACCGGCAGGCCCGGCGGGAGTCAGCCTCCGGGTTTGGGTACGCGGGGGTCGACCACCGAGCCCGGAACGAATCAACATGAGGGCTCGCGGGGAAGGGCGGTGGGACGCGGGTGTAGACCAGCCGGCCAGCGTGAATAGGCCTCCGGGCGCGGGGCAGCCGGGCTGGATACGCCGTGCAGGCGGGCCTCAGCCTTCGGGCTCTGGACCACGGCGGTCGAAATGCATGGCCGGCAGGCCTGTACCTACGAGCACGGGGGTCCACCAGCCTGCACGGCCGAACTGAGCCTCCTGGCGCGAGGCGCGGGGTCGACCAGCCAGCCCGGCGGGACTCATCGTCCAGGCGCGAGCCATGGGGTCGACCAGCCGGCCAGGCGGGAAACAGCCTCCGGACGCTGGGCTGCGTGGCTCAGTCAGCTCGGCGGTACTCATCCTGCGGGCGCTGGGCTGCGGGGCTCGACCAGCCTGCCCGGAGGGACTGAGCTTCCGAACATGGGGCTCCACCAGCCTCCACGGCAGAACTGAGCCTCCTGGCTCAGGCCGCGGTGGTCGACCAGCCGGCCCGGCGGGACTCGGCCTCCGGGCGTGGGGCTCCACCAGGCTGCACAGACATACTGAGCCTCCGAGCACGGGGCTCCACCAGCCTGCCCTGTGGGACTGAGCCTCCTGGCGAGGGCCGCGCGTCTCCAGCAGCCTTCACAGCGGGACTCAGCCTCACGGCGCGGGGCTCCATCAGCCTGCCCGGGGGGACTCAGCCTCCGGTAGAGGGTCGCAGGTGTAGATAATCCGGCCCGGCGGGACTCAACCTCCGGGTGCACGGGCGAGGGGCTTGGCACGCGTGTGTAGACCAGCCAGCCCCGCGGGACTCATCATCCAGGCACGGGCCACAGTGTTCGAAAAGCCGGCCAGGCGGGTCTGAGCCTCCGTGCATGGGGCTCCACCAGCCTGCCCAGCGGGACTGAGCCTCCGTGCACGGGGTCCGTGGTTTCGACCAGCCTTCCCGGCGGGACTCAGCCTCCGGGTTTGGGTACGCGGGTGTCGACCACCGAGCCCGGAATGAATCAGCATGAGGGCTCGCGGGGAAGGGCCGTGGGACGCGGGTGTAGACCAGCCGGCCAGCGTGAATAGGCCTCCGGGCGCGGGGCAGCCGGGCTGGATACGCCGTGCAGGCGGGCCTCAGCCTTCGGGCTCTGGACCACGGCGGTCGAACTGCATGGCCGGCGGGACTGAGCCTACGAGCACGGGGCTCCAGCAGCCTGCACGGCAGGACTGAGCCTCCTGGCGCGAGGCGCGGGGGTCGTACAGCCGGCCCGTGGGGCTCGCCCTCCGTGCGCGTGGTCCACCAGCCTGCCCCGCGGGACTGAGCCTCCTGGCGCGGACCGCGGGGTCGACCAGCCAGCCCGGCGGGACTCATCGTCCAGGCGCGAGCCATGGGGTCGACCAGCCGGCCAGGCGGGAAACAGCCTCCGGACGCTGGGCTGCGTGGCTCAGTCAGCTCGGCGGTACTCATCCTGCGGGCGCTGGGCTGCGGGGCTCGACCAGCCTGCCCGGAGGGACTGAGCTTCCGAACATGGGGCTCCACCAGCCTTCACGGCAGAACTGAGCCTCCTGGCTCAGGCCGCGGTGGTCGACCAGCCGGCCCGGCGGGACTCGGCCTCCGGGCGTGGGGCCCTCCAGGCTGCACAGACATACTGAGCCTCCGAGCACGGGGCTCCACCAGCCTGCCCTGTGGGACTGAGCCTCCTGGCGAGGGCCGCGCATCTCCAGCAGCCTTCACAGCGGGACTCAGTTTCACGGCGCGGGGCTCCATCAGCCTGCCCGGGGGGACTCAGCCTCCGGTAGAGGGTCGCAGGTGTAGATAATTCGGCCCGGCGGGACTCAACCTCCGGGTGCACGGGCGAGGGGCTTGGGACGCGTGTGTAGACCAGCCAGCCCGGCGGGACTCATCATCCAGGCACGGGCCACAGTGTTCGAAAAGCCGGCCAGGCGGGTCTGAGCCTACGTGCATGGGGCTCCACCAGCCTGCCCATCGTGACTGAGCCTCCGTGCACGGGGTCCGTGGTTTCGACCAGCCTTCCCGGCGGGACTCAGCCTCCGGGTTTGGGTACGCGGGTGTCGACCACCGAGCCCGGAATGAATCAGCATCCCGTCGTGCGGGGAAGGGGCGTGGGACGCAGGTGTAGACCAGCCGGCCGGCGGGACTCAGCCTGCGGGTGGGGGGCGCCGGGGTCGAACAGCAGGCCCGGCGGGAGTCAGCCTCCAGGCTTTGGGCCGAGGCGGTCGACTAGTCGGCTCGGCGGGAGTAAGCCTCCGGACGCTGGGCTGCGTGTCTCAGTCAGCTCGGCGGTAGTCAGCCTGAGGGCGCTGGGCTGCGAGGGTCGACCAGCCCGCCCGGCGGGAATGAGCCTCCTGTCTCAGGCCGCGGTGGTCGACCAGCCGGACCGGCGGGACTCGGCCTCCGGGCGCGGGGCTCCAGCAGCCTGCACAGAGGTACTGAGCCTCCTGGCGCGGACCGCGGGGTCGACCAGCCAGCCCGGCGGGACTCATCGTCCAGGCGCGAGCCACGGGGTTCGACCAGCCTGCCAGGCGGGAGACAGCCTCCGGACGCTGGGCTGCGGGGTCAGTCAGCTCGGCGGTACTAAGCCTGCGGGCGCTTGGCTGCGGGGGTCGACCCTCTGGCCCGGCGTGACTTAGGCCCGAAGCGTCCCCGGATCCCAGCGCGCGCCAAGACTGGGGCGCGGGTCCCGTGCCATCGCCGCGGCGCTTTCCGCCCCTTCCCGACGCCTCGGGGGTTGCGTTCTGTAGGCGGCGGCGGCGGCGGCGGCGGCGGCGGCGGCGGCGGCTTGGAGGGTATTGGGGTGGAGACGGTCGTGGGGGTGGAAGCTCGGTGTGGTATTGTCGCGCCTGCCCGCCGGCGACTCAGGGGAAATTCTGTCGCGTGCCAGGCACCCGGCCACCGTGGCCCGAGAGCCCAAGGTCCTCTTTCCCAGTCCCCCTACCGATGCCGCGGTCGCGCCGTGGAGGCCGGGAGCTCCGAGGCGGACGTGGTGTGCCGGGACGGGATCGGCCCTACGGCAGGGCGGCGGGTCGCCCTGGCCGCCCGGTGATGCGGCTCCGTGCCGCTGACGCGCGCGACGGTTGTCGGGCGCCACCTGGCGGCCGTTTGTATAGCGTTCGTTCCTTCCGGAGCCACGAGGGACGCGATTTGGCCACGTCGCACGCGCTGGACTTCCAGCAGGCCGGCCGTGCTTGCGGGATCGTGCCGGTGGCGCCGGCGTGTCGGTGCCCGGCCTCGGGGCCCGAGGTTGCACCTGCAGGACTACTAGGGTGGTATGGCCGCCTGCACGGGTCGACCAGCACGCACGGGCGCCCGCGGTGACGGACGGACAGACCGAACGACGGCCCCGGTCGGTGGGGGGGGAACGCCTGAGGTGGTTGGCACCTGGCCGTTCCGGAGCTGCCGACCGAGGCAGGCCGTGTCGGCCGATCGGACGACGCTCCACGGACGCCGAACGCGGAAGCTCCTGGACGCGGGACTCCACCAGCCTGCCCTGTGGTGCTGAGCCTCCTGGCGAGGGCCGCGCGTCTCCAGCAGCCTTCACAGCGGGACTCAGCCTCCGGGCGCGGGCAGCAGGGCTGGATCAGCCTTCCCGGCGCGACTGAGCCTCTGCGTGTGGGGCGCGAGGGTCGACCGGCAGGCCCGGCGGGAGTCAGCCTCCGGGTTTGGGTACGCGGGGGTCGACCACCGAGCCCGGAACGAATCAACATGAGGGCTCGCGGGGAAGGGCGGTGGGACGCGGGTGTAGACCAGCCGGCCAGCGTGAATAGGCCTCCGGGCGCGGGGCAGCCGGGCTGGATCCGCCGTGCAGGCGGGCCTCAGCCTTCGGGCTCTGGACCACGGCGGTCGAACTGCATGCGCGGCGGGCCTGAACCTACGAGCACGGGGCTCCACCAGCCTGCACGGCCGAACTGAGCCTCCTGGCGCGAGGCGCGGGGGTCGACCAGCCTGCCCGGCGGGGCTCGCCCTCCGTGCGCGCGGCTTCACCAGCCCGCAGGGAGGGACTGAGCCTCCGAGCACGGCGCTCCACCCGCCTGCCCGGCAGGTCTGAGTCTCCTGGCGCTGGCAGCGGGGCTCCACCAGCCTCCACAGCAGGACTCAGGCTCCGTGCGCGGGGCTCCAGCAGCCTGGCGCGCGGGACTGAGCCTCCGTGCACGAGGGCCACGGCGGTCGACCAGCCAGCCCGGCGGGACTCTTCGTCCCGGCGCGGGCCACGGGGTTCGACGCGTCGGCCAGGCGCGTAACCGCCTCCGGACGCTGGGCTTCGGGGCTTAAAGAGTCAGCTCCGCGGTACTCAGCCTGCGGGTGCTGGGCTGCGGGGGTCAACCATTCGTCCCGGCGGGAATGAGCCTCCTGGCTCAGGTCACCGGGGTCGACCAGCCGGCCCGGCGGGACACAGCCTCCAGGTGTGGGGCTGGGACGTCGACCAGCCGGCCCGGCGGCACTCATTGTCCGTGCCCGGGCCACGGGTGTAGACCAAACGTCCAGCAGGACTCAGCCTCCGGGCTCGGTGCCACGGGGGTCAACCAGCAGGCACGGCGGAACTGAGCCTCCGAGCACGGAGCTCCACCAGCCTGCCCGGCGGGACTGAGCCTCTGTGCACGGGGTCCGTGGTTTCGACCAGCCTTCCAGGCGGGACTCAGCCTCTGGGTGTGGGGCGCGAGGGTCGACCGGCAGGCCCGACGGGAGTCAGCCTCCAACTTTGGGCCGAGGCGGCCGACTAGTCGGCACGGCGGGAATCAGTCTCCAGGTTTGGGTACGCGGGGGTCGACCACCGAGCACGGAACGAATCAGAATCCGGGCGCGCGGGGAAGGGGTGTGGGACGCGGGTGTGGACCAGCGGGCCAGCGACACTCAGCCTCCGGTCGCGGGGCAGCGGGGCTGATTCAGCGGTGCAGGCCGGCCTCAGCCTCCGGGCTCTGGACCACGGCGGTCGAACTGCAGGCCCGGCGGGACTGAGCCTACGAGCACGGGGCTCCAGCAGCCTGCACGGTGGGACTGAGCCCCCTGGCGAGAGCCGCGGGGGTCGAACAGCCTGCCCGGCGGGACTCGGCCTCCCTGCGCGGGGCTCCAGCAGCCCTCACAGAGGTACTGAGCCTCCGAGCACGGGGCTCCACCAGCCTGCCCCGCGGTACTGAGCCTCCTGACGCGGACCGCGGGGTCGACCAGCCAGCCCGGCGGGACTCATCGTCCAGGCGCGAGCCATGGGGTCGACCAGCCGGCCAGGTGGGAAACAGCCTCCGGACGCTGGGCTGCGTGGCTCAGTCAGCTCGGCGGTACTCATCCTGCGGGCGCTGGGCTGCGGGGCTCGACCAGCCTGCCCGGAGGGACTGAGCTTCCGAACATGGGGCTCCACCAGCCTCCACGGCAGAACTGAACCTCCTGGCTCAGGCCGCGGTGGTCGACCAGCCGGCCCGGCGGGACTCGGCCTCCGGGCGTGGGGCTCCACCAGGCTGCACAGACATACTGAGCCTCCGAGCACGGGGCTCCACCAGCCTGCCCTGTGGGACTGAGCCTCCTGGCGAGGGCCGCGCGTCTCCAGCAGCCTTCACAGCGGGACTCAGCCTCCGGGCGCGGGCAGCAGGGCTGGATCAGCCTTCCCGGCGCGACTGAGCCTCTGCGTGTGGGGCGCGAGGGTCGACCGGCAGGCCCGGCGGGAGTCAGCCTCCGGGTTTGGGTACGCGGGGGTCGACCACCGAGCCCGGAACGAATCAACATGAGGGCTCGCGGGGAAGGGCGGTGGGACGCGGGTGTAGACCAGCCGGCCAGCGTGAATAGGCCTCCGGGCGCGGGGCAGCCGGGCTGGATACGCCGTGCAGGCGGGCCTCAGCCTTCGGGCTCTGGACCACGGCGGTCGAACTGCATGGCCGGCGGGCCTGAACCTACGAGCACGGGGGTCCACCAGCCTGCACGGCCGAACTGAGCCTCCTGGCGCGAGGCGCGGGGTCGACCAGCCAGCCCGGCGGGACTCATCGTCCAGGCGCGAGCCATGGGGTCGACCAGCCGGCCAGGCGGGAAACAGCCTCCGGACGCTGGGCTGCGTGGCTCAGTCAGCTCGGCGGTACTCATCCTGCGGGCGCTGGGCTGCGGGGCTCGACCAGCCTGCCCGGAGGGACTGAGCTTCCGAACATGGGGCTCCACCAGCCTCCACGGCAGAACTGAACCTCCTGGCTCAGGCCGCGGTGGTCGACCAGCCGGCCCGGCGGGACTCGGCCTCCGGGCGTGGGGCTCCACCAGGCTGCACAGACATACTGAGCCTCCGAGCACGGGGCTCCACCAGCCTGCCCTGTGGGACTGAGCCTCCTGGCGAGGGCCGCGCGTCTCCAGCAGCCTTCACAGCGGGACTCAGCCTCCGGGTTTGGGTACGCGGGGGTCGACCACCGAGCCCGGAACGAATCAACATGAGGGCTCGCGGGGAAGGTCCGTGGGACGCGGGTGTAGACCAGTCGGCCAGCGTGAATAGGCCTCAGGGCGCGGGGCAGCGGGGCTGGATCCGCCGTGCAGGCGGGCCTCAGCCTTCGGGCTCTGGACCACGGCGGTCGAAATGCATGGCCGGCAGGCCTGTACCTACGAGCACGGGGGTCCACCAGCCTGCACGGCCGAACTGAGCCTCCTGGCGCGAGGCGCGGGGTCGACCAGCCAGCCCGGCGGGACTCATCGTCCAGGCGCGAGCCATGGGGTCGACCAGCCGGCCAGGCGGGAAACAGCCTCCGGACGCTGGGCTGCGTGGCTCAGTCAGCTCGGCGGTACTCATCCTGCGGGCGCTGGGCTGCGGGGCTCGACCAGCCTGCCCGGAGGGACTGAGCTTCCGAACATGGGGCTCCACCAGCCTCCACGGCAGAACTGAGCCTCCTGGCTCAGGCCGCGGTGGTCGACCAGCCGGCCCGGCGGGACTCGGCCTCCGGGCGTGGGGCTCCACCAGGCTGCACAGACATACTGAGCCTCCGAGCACGGGGCTCCACCAGCCTGCCCTGTGGGACTGAGCCTCCTGGCGAGGGCCGCGCGTCTCCAGCAGCCTTCACAGCGGGACTCAGCCTCACGGCGCGGGGCTCCATCAGCCTGCCCGGGGGGACTCAGCCTCAGGTAGAGGGTCGCAGGTGTAGATAATCCGGCCCGGCGGGACTCAACCTCCGGGTGCACGGGCGAGGGGCTTGGCACGCGTGTGTAGACCAGCCAGCCCCGCGGGACTCATCATCCAGGCGCGGGCCACAGTGTTCGAAAAGCCGGCCAGGCGGGTCTGAGCCTCCGTGCATGGGGCTCCACCAGCCTGCCCAGCGGGACTGAGCCTCCGTGCACGGGGTCCGTGGTTTCGACCAGCCTTCCCGGCGGGACTCAGCCTCCGGGTTTGGGTACGCGGGTGTCGACCACCGAGCCCGGAATGAATCAGCATGAGGGCTCGCGGGGAAGGGCCGTGGGACGCGGGTGTAGACCAGCCGGCCAGCGTGAATAGGCCTCCGGGCGCGGGGCAGCCGGGCTGGATACGCCGTGCAGGCGGGCCTCAGCCTTCGGGCTCTGGACCACGGCGGTCGAACTGCATGGCCGGCGGGACTGAGCCTACGAGCACGGGGCTCCAGCAGCCTGCACGGCAGGACTGAGCCTCCTGGCGCGAGGCGCGGGGGTCGTACAGCCGGCCCGTGGGGCTCGCCCTCCGTGCGCGTGGTCCACCAGCCTGCCCCGCGGGACTGAGCCTCCTGGCGCGGACCGCGGGGTCGACCAGCCAGCCCGGCGGGACTCATCGTCCAGGCGCGAGCCATGGGGTCGACCAGCCGGCCAGGCGGGAAACAGCCTCCGGACGCTGGGCTGCGTGGCTCAGTCAGCTCGGCGGTACTCATCCTGCGGGCGCTGGGCTGCGGGGCTCGACCAGCCTGCCCGGAGGGACTGAGCTTCCGAACATGGGGCTCCACCAGCCTTCACGGCAGAACTGAGCCTCCTGGCTCAGGCCGCGGTGGTCGACCAGCCGGCCCGGCGGGACTCGGCCTCCGGGCGTGGGGCCCTCCAGGCTGCACAGACATACTGAGCCTCCGAGCACGGGGCTCCACCAGCCTGCCCTGTGGGACTGAGCCTCCTGGCGAGGGCCGCGCATCTCCAGCAGCCTTCACAGCGGGACTCAGTTTCACGGCGCGGGGCTCCATCAGCCTGCCCGGGGGGACTCAGCCTCCGGTAGAGGGTCGCAGGTGTAGATAATTCGGCCCGGCGGGACTCAACCTCCGGGTGCACGGGCGAGGGGCTTGGGACGCGTGTGTAGACCAGCCAGCCCGGCGGGACTCATCATCCAGGCACGGGCCACAGTGTTCGAAAAGCCGGCCAGGCGGGTCTGAGCCTACGTGCATGGGGCTCCACCAGCCTGCCCATCGTGACTGAGCCTCCGTGCACGGGGTCCGTGGTTTCGACCAGCCTTCCCGGCGGGACTCAGCCTCCGGGTTTGGGTACGCGGGTGTCGACCACCGAGCCCGGAATGAATCAGCATCCCGTCGTGCGGGGAAGGGGCGTGGGACGCAGGTGTAGACCAGCCGGCCGGCGGGACTCAGCCTGCGGGTGGGGGGCACGGGGGTCGAACAGCAGGCCCGGCGGGAGTCAGCCTCCAGGCTTTGGGCCGAGGCGGTCGACTAGTCGGCTCGGCGGGAGTAAGCCTCCGGACGCTGGGCTGCGTGTCTCAGTCAGCTCGGCGGTAGTCAGCCTGAGGGCGCTGGGCTGCGAGGGTCGACCAGCCCGCCCGGCGGGAATGAGCCTCCTGTCTCAGGCCGCGGTGGTCGACCAGCCGGACCGGCGGGACTCGGCCTCCGGGCGCGGGGCTCCAGCAGCCTGCACAGAGGTACTGAGCCTCCTGGCGCGGACCGCGGGGTCGACCAGCCAGCCCGGCGGGACTCATCGTCCAGGCGCGAGCCACGGGGTTCGACCAGCCTGCCAGGCGGGAGACAGCCTCCGGACGCTGGGCTGCGGGGTCAGTCAGCTCGGCGGTACTAAGCCTGCGGGCGCTTGGCTGCGGGGGTCGACCCTCTGGCCCGGCGTGACTTAGGCCCGAAGCGTCCCCGGATCCCAGCGCGCGCCAAGACTGGGGCGAGGGTCCCGTGCCATCGCCGCGGCGCTTTCCGCCCCTTCCCGACGCCTCGGGGGTTGCGTTCTGTAGGCGGCGGCGGCGGCGGCGGCGGCGGCGGCGGCGGCGGCTTGGAGGGTATTGGGGTGGAGACGGTCGTGGGGGTGGAAGCTCGGTGTGGTATTGTCGCGCCTGCCCGCCGGCGACTCAGGGGAAATTCTGTCGCGTGCCAGGCACCCGGCCACCGTGGCCCGAGAGCCCAAGGTCCTCTTTCCCAGTCCCCCTACCGATGCCGCGGTCGCGCCGTGGAGGCCGGGAGCTCCGAGGCGGACGTGGTGTGCCGGGACGGGATCGGCCCTACGGCAGGGCGGCGGGTCGCCCTGGCCGCCCGGTGATGCGGCTCCGTGCCGCTGACGCGCGCGACGGTTGTCGGGCGCCACCTGGCGGCCGTTTGTATAGCGTTCGTTCCTTCCGGAGCCACGAGGGACGCGATTTGGCCACGTCGCACGCGCTGGACTTCCAGCAGGCCGGCCGTGCTTGCGGGATCGTGCCGGTGGCGCCGGCGTGTCGGTGCCCGGCCTCGGGGCCCGAGGTTGCACCTGCAGGACTACTAGGGTGGTATGGCCGCCTGCACGGGTCGACCAGCACGCACGGGCGCCCGCGGTGACGGACGGACAGACCGAACGACGGCCCCGGTCGGTGGGGGGGGAACGCCTGAGGTGGTTGGCACCTGGCCGTTCCGGAGCTGCCGACCGAGGCAGGCCGTGTCGGCCGATCGGACGACGCTCCACGGACGCCGAACGCGGAAGCTCCTGGACGCGGGACTCCACCAGCCTGCCCTGTGGTGCTGAGCCTCCTGGCGAGGGCCGCGCGTCTCCAGCAGCCTTCACAGCGGGACTCAGCCTCCGGGCGCGGGCAGCAGGGCTGGATCAGCCTTCCCGGCGCGACTGAGCCTCTGCGTGTGGGGCGCGAGGGTCGACCGGCAGGCCCGGCGGGAGTCAGCCTCCGGGTTTGGGTACGCGGGGGTCGACCACCGAGCCCGGAACGAATCAACATGAGGGCTCGCGGGGAAGGGCGGTGGGACGCGGGTGTAGACCAGCCGGCCAGCGTGAATAGGCCTCCGGGCGCGGGGCAGCCGGGCTGGATCCGCCGTGCAGGCGGGCCTCAGCCTTCGGGCTCTGGACCACGGCGGTCGAACTGCATGCGCGGCGGGCCTGAACCTACGAGCACGGGGCTCCACCAGCCTGCACGGCCGAACTGAGCCTCCTGGCGCGAGGCGCGGGGGTCGACCAGCCTGCCCGGCGGGGCTCGCCCTCCGTGCGCGCGGCTTCACCAGCCCGCAGGGAGGGACTGAGCCTCCGAGCACGGCGCTCCACCCGCCTGCCCGGCAGGTCTGAGTCTCCTGGCGCTGGCAGCGGGGCTCCACCAGCCTCCACAGCAGGACTCAGGCTCCGTGCGCGGGGCTCCAGCAGCCTGGCGCGCGGGACTGAGCCTCCGTGCACGAGGGCCACGGCGGTCGACCAGCCAGCCCGGCGGGACTCTTCGTCCCGGCGCGGGCCACGGGGTTCGACGCGTCGGCCAGGCGCGTAACCGCCTCCGGACGCTGGGCTTCGGGGCTTAAAGAGTCAGCTCCGCGGTACTCAGCCTGCGGGTGCTGGGCTGCGGGGGTCAACCATTCGTCCCGGCGGGAATGAGCCTCCTGGCTCAGGTCACCGGGGTCGACCAGCCGGCCCGGCGGGACACAGCCTCCAGGTGTGGGGCTGGGACGTCGACCAGCCGGCCCGGCGGCACTCATTGTCCGTGCCCGGGCCACGGGTGTAGACCAAACGTCCAGCAGGACTCAGCCTCCGGGCTCGGTGCCACGGGGGTCAACCAGCAGGCACGGCGGAACTGAGCCTCCGAGCACGGAGCTCCACCAGCCTGCCCGGCGGGACTGAGCCTCTGTGCACGGGGTCCGTGGTTTCGACCAGCCTTCCAGGCGGGACTCAGCCTCTGGGTGTGGGGCGCGAGGGTCGACCGGCAGGCCCGACGGGAGTCAGCCTCCAACTTTGGGCCGAGGCGGCCGACTAGTCGGCACGGCGGGAATCAGTCTCCAGGTTTGGGTACGCGGGGGTCGACCACCGAGCACGGAACGAATCAGAATCCGGGCGCGCGGGGAAGGGGTGTGGGACGCGGGTGTGGACCAGCGGGCCAGCGACACTCAGCCTCCGGTCGCGGGGCAGCGGGGCTGATTCAGCGGTGCAGGCCGGCCTCAGCCTCCGGGCTCTGGACCACGGCGGTCGAACTGCAGGCCCGGCGGGACTGAGCCTACGAGCACGGGGCTCCAGCAGCCTGCACGGTGGGACTGAGCCCCCTGGCGAGAGCCGCGGGGGTCGAACAGCCTGCCCGGCGGGACTCGGCCTCCCTGCGCGGGGCTCCAGCAGCCCTCACAGAGGTACTGAGCCTCCGAGCACGGGGCTCCACCAGCCTGCCCCGCGGTACTGAGCCTCCTGACGCGGACCGCGGGGTCGACCAGCCAGCCCGGCGGGACTCATCGTCCAGGCGCGAGCCATGGGGTCGACCAGCCGGCCAGGTGGGAAACAGCCTCCGGACGCTGGGCTGCGTGGCTCAGTCAGCTCGGCGGTACTCATCCTGCGGGCGCTGGGCTGCGGGGCTCGACCAGCCTGCCCGGAGGGACTGAGCTTCCGAACATGGGGCTCCACCAGCCTCCACGGCAGAACTGAACCTCCTGGCTCAGGCCGCGGTGGTCGACCAGCCGGCCCGGCGGGACTCGGCCTCCGGGCGTGGGGCTCCACCAGGCTGCACAGACATACTGAGCCTCCGAGCACGGGGCTCCACCAGCCTGCCCTGTGGGACTGAGCCTCCTGGCGAGGGCCGCGCATCTCCAGCAGCCTTCACAGCGGGACTCAGTTTCACGGCGCGGGGCTCCATCAGCCTGCCCGGGGGGACTCAGCCTCCGGTAGAGGGTCGCAGGTGTAGATAATTCGGCCCGGCGGGACTCAACCTCCGGGTGCACGGGCGAGGGGCTTGGGACGCGTGTGTAGACCAGCCAGCCCGGCGGGACTCATCATCCAGGCACGGGCCACAGTGTTCGAAAAGCCGGCCAGGCGGGTCTGAGCCTACGTGCATGGGGCTCCACCAGCCTGCCCATCGTGACTGAGCCTCCGTGCACGGGGTCCGTGGTTTCGACCAGCCTTCCCGGCGGGACTCAGCCTCCGGGTTTGGGTACGCGGGTGTCGACCACCGAGCCCGGAATGAATCAGCATCCCGTCGTGCGGGGAAGGGGCGTGGGACGCAGGTGTAGACCAGCCGGCCGGCGGGACTCAGCCTGCGGGTGGGGGGCGCCGGGGTCGAACAGCAGGCCCGGCGGGAGTCAGCCTCCAGGCTTTGGGCCGAGGCGGTCGACTAGTCGGCTCGGCGGGAGTAAGCCTCCGGACGCTGGGCTGCGTGTCTCAGTCAGCTCGGCGGTAGTCAGCCTGAGGGCGCTGGGCTGCGAGGGTCGACCAGCCCGCCCGGCGGGAATGAGCCTCCTGTCTCAGGCCGCGGTGGTCGACCAGCCGGACCGGCGGGACTCGGCCTCCGGGCGCGGGGCTCCAGCAGCCTGCACAGAGGTACTGAGCCTCCTGGCGCGGACCGCGGGGTCGACCAGCCAGCCCGGCGGGACTCATCGTCCAGGCGCGAGCCACGGGGTTCGACCAGCCTGCCAGGCGGGAGACAGCCTCCGGACGCTGGGCTGCGGGGTCAGTCAGCTCGGCGGTACTAAGCCTGCGGGCGCTTGGCTGCGGGGGTCGACCCTCTGGCCCGGCGTGACTTAGGCCCGAAGCGTCCCCGGATCCCAGCGCGCGCCAAGACTGGGGCGCGGGTCCCGTGCCATCGCCGCGGCGCTTTCCGCCCCTTCCCGACGCCTCGGGGGTTGCGTTCTGTAGGCGGCGGCGGCGGCGGCGGCGGCGGCGGCGGCGGCGGCTTGGAGGGTATTGGGGTGGAGACGGTCGTGGGGGTGGAAGCTCGGTGTGGTATTGTCGCGCCTGCCCGCCGGCGACTCAGGGGAAATTCTGTCGCGTGCCAGGCACCCGGCCACCGTGGCCCGAGAGCCCAAGGTCCTCTTTCCCAGTCCCCCTACCGATGCCGCGGTCGCGCCGTGGAGGCCGGGAGCTCCGAGGCGGACGTGGTGTGCCGGGACGGGATCGGCCCTACGGCAGGGCGGCGGGTCGCCCTGGCCGCCCGGTGATGCGGCTCCGTGCCGCTGACGCGCGCGACGGTTGTCGGGCGCCACCTGGCGGCCGTTTGTATAGCGTTCGTTCCTTCCGGAGCCACGAGGGACGCGATTTGGCCACGTCGCACGCGCTGGACTTCCAGCAGGCCGGCCGTGCTTGCGGGATCGTGCCGGTGGCGCCGGCGTGTCGGTGCCCGGCCTCGGGGCCCGAGGTTGCACCTGCAGGACTACTAGGGTGGTATGGCCGCCTGCACGGGTCGACCAGCACGCACGGGCGCCCGCGGTGACGGACGGACAGACCGAACGACGGCCCCGGTCGGTGGGGGGGGAACGCCTGAGGTGGTTGGCACCTGGCCGTTCCGGAGCTGCCGACCGAGGCAGGCCGTGTCGGCCGATCGGACGACGCTCCACGGACGCCGAACGCGGAAGCTCCTGGACGCGGGACTCCACCAGCCTGCCCTGTGGTGCTGAGCCTCCTGGCGAGGGCCGCGCGTCTCCAGCAGCCTTCACAGCGGGACTCAGCCTCCGGGCGCGGGCAGCAGGGCTGGATCAGCCTTCCCGGCGCGACTGAGCCTCTGCGTGTGGGGCGCGAGGGTCGACCGGCAGGCCCGGCGGGAGTCAGCCTCCGGGTTTGGGTACGCGGGGGTCGACCACCGAGCCCGGAACGAATCAACATGAGGGCTCGCGGGGAAGGGCGGTGGGACGCGGGTGTAGACCAGCCGGCCAGCGTGAATAGGCCTCCGGGCGCGGGGCAGCCGGGCTGGATCCGCCGTGCAGGCGGGCCTCAGCCTTCGGGCTCTGGACCACGGCGGTCGAACTGCATGCGCGGCGGGCCTGAACCTACGAGCACGGGGCTCCACCAGCCTGCACGGCCGAACTGAGCCTCCTGGCGCGAGGCGCGGGGGTCGACCAGCCTGCCCGGCGGGGCTCGCCCTCCGTGCGCGCGGCTTCACCAGCCCGCAGGGAGGGACTGAGCCTCCGAGCACGGCGCTCCACCCGCCTGCCCGGCAGGTCTGAGTCTCCTGGCGCTGGCAGCGGGGCTCCACCAGCCTCCACAGCAGGACTCAGGCTCCGTGCGCGGGGCTCCAGCAGCCTGGCGCGCGGGACTGAGCCTCCGTGCACGAGGGCCACGGCGGTCGACCAGCCAGCCCGGCGGGACTCTTCGTCCCGGCGCGGGCCACGGGGTTCGACGCGTCGGCCAGGCGCGTAACCGCCTCCGGACGCTGGGCTTCGGGGCTTAAAGAGTCAGCTCCGCGGTACTCAGCCTGCGGGTGCTGGGCTGCGGGGGTCAACCATTCGTCCCGGCGGGAATGAGCCTCCTGGCTCAGGTCACCGGGGTCGACCAGCCGGCCCGGCGGGACACAGCCTCCAGGTGTGGGGCTGGGACGTCGACCAGCCGGCCCGGCGGCACTCATTGTCCGTGCCCGGGCCACGGGTGTAGACCAAACGTCCAGCAGGACTCAGCCTCCGGGCTCGGTGCCACGGGGGTCAACCAGCAGGCACGGCGGAACTGAGCCTCCGAGCACGGAGCTCCACCAGCCTGCCCGGCGGGACTGAGCCTCTGTGCACGGGGTCCGTGGTTTCGACCAGCCTTCCAGGCGGGACTCAGCCTCTGGGTGTGGGGCGCGAGGGTCGACCGGCAGGCCCGACGGGAGTCAGCCTCCAACTTTGGGCCGAGGCGGCCGACTAGTCGGCACGGCGGGAATCAGTCTCCAGGTTTGGGTACGCGGGGGTCGACCACCGAGCACGGAACGAATCAGAATCCGGGCGCGCGGGGAAGGGGTGTGGGACGCGGGTGTGGACCAGCGGGCCAGCGACACTCAGCCTCCGGTCGCGGGGCAGCGGGGCTGATTCAGCGGTGCAGGCCGGCCTCAGCCTCCGGGCTCTGGACCACGGCGGTCGAACTGCAGGCCCGGCGGGACTGAGCCTACGAGCACGGGGCTCCAGCAGCCTGCACGGTGGGACTGAGCCCCCTGGCGAGAGCCGCGGGGGTCGAACAGCCTGCCCGGCGGGACTCGGCCTCCCTGCGCGGGGCTCCAGCAGCCCTCACAGAGGTACTGAGCCTCCGAGCACGGGGCTCCACCAGCCTGCCCCGCGGTACTGAGCCTCCTGACGCGGACCGCGGGGTCGACCAGCCAGCCCGGCGGGACTCATCGTCCAGGCGCGAGCCATGGGGTCGACCAGCCGGCCAGGTGGGAAACAGCCTCCGGACGCTGGGCTGCGTGGCTCAGTCAGCTCGGCGGTACTCATCCTGCGGGCGCTGGGCTGCGGGGCTCGACCAGCCTGCCCGGAGGGACTGAGCTTCCGAACATGGGGCTCCACCAGCCTCCACGGCAGAACTGAACCTCCTGGCTCAGGCCGCGGTGGTCGACCAGCCGGCCCGGCGGGACTCGGCCTCCGGGCGTGGGGCTCCACCAGGCTGCACAGACATACTGAGCCTCCGAGCACGGGGCTCCACCAGCCTGCCCTGTGGGACTGAGCCTCCTGGCGAGGGCCGCGCGTCTCCAGCAGCCTTCACAGCGGGACTCAGCCTCCGGGCGCGGGCAGCAGGGCTGGATCAGCCTTCCCGGCGCGACTGAGCCTCTGCGTGTGGGGCGCGAGGGTCGACCGGCAGGCCCGGCGGGAGTCAGCCTCCGGGTTTGGGTACGCGGGGGTCGACCACCGAGCCCGGAACGAATCAACATGAGGGCTCGCGGGGAAGGGCGGTGGGACGCGGGTGTAGACCAGCCGGCCAGCGTGAATAGGCCTCCGGGCGCGGGGCAGCCGGGCTGGATACGCCGTGCAGGCGGGCCTCAGCCTTCGGGCTCTGGACCACGGCGGTCGAACTGCATGGCCGGCGGGCCTGAACCTACGAGCACGGGGGTCCACCAGCCTGCACGGCCGAACTGAGCCTCCTGGCGCGAGGCGCGGGGTCGACCAGCCAGCCCGGCGGGACTCATCGTCCAGGCGCGAGCCATGGGGTCGACCAGCCGGCCAGGCGGGAAACAGCCTCCGGACGCTGGGCTGCGTGGCTCAGTCAGCTCGGCGGTACTCATCCTGCGGGCGCTGGGCTGCGGGGCTCGACCAGCCTGCCCGGAGGGACTGAGCTTCCGAACATGGGGCTCCACCAGCCTCCACGGCAGAACTGAACCTCCTGGCTCAGGCCGCGGTGGTCGACCAGCCGGCCCGGCGGGACTCGGCCTCCGGGCGTGGGGCTCCACCAGGCTGCACAGACATACTGAGCCTCCGAGCACGGGGCTCCACCAGCCTGCCCTGTGGGACTGAGCCTCCTGGCGAGGGCCGCGCGTCTCCAGCAGCCTTCACAGCGGGACTCAGCCTCCGGGTTTGGGTACGCGGGGGTCGACCACCGAGCCCGGAACGAATCAACATGAGGGCTCGCGGGGAAGGTCCGTGGGACGCGGGTGTAGACCAGTCGGCCAGCGTGAATAGGCCTCAGGGCGCGGGGCAGCGGGGCTGGATCCGCCGTGCAGGCGGGCCTCAGCCTTCGGGCTCTGGACCACGGCGGTCGAAATGCATGGCCGGCAGGCCTGTACCTACGAGCACGGGGGTCCACCAGCCTGCACGGCCGAACTGAGCCTCCTGGCGCGAGGCGCGGGGTCGACCAGCCAGCCCGGCGGGACTCATCGTCCAGGCGCGAGCCATGGGGTCGACCAGCCGGCCAGGCGGGAAACAGCCTCCGGACGCTGGGCTGCGTGGCTCAGTCAGCTCGGCGGTACTCATCCTGCGGGCGCTGGGCTGCGGGGCTCGACCAGCCTGCCCGGAGGGACTGAGCTTCCGAACATGGGGCTCCACCAGCCTCCACGGCAGAACTGAGCCTCCTGGCTCAGGCCGCGGTGGTCGACCAGCCGGCCCGGCGGGACTCGGCCTCCGGGCGTGGGGCTCCACCAGGCTGCACAGACATACTGAGCCTCCGAGCACGGGGCTCCACCAGCCTGCCCTGTGGGACTGAGCCTCCTGGCGAGGGCCGCGCGTCTCCAGCAGCCTTCACAGCGGGACTCAGCCTCACGGCGCGGGGCTCCATCAGCCTGCCCGGGGGGACTCAGCCTCCGGTAGAGGGTCGCAGGTGTAGATAATCCGGCCCGGCGGGACTCAACCTCCGGGTGCACGGGCGAGGGGCTTGGCACGCGTGTGTAGACCAGCCAGCCCCGCGGGACTCATCATCCAGGCGCGGGCCACAGTGTTCGAAAAGCCGGCCAGGCGGGTCTGAGCCTCCGTGCATGGGGCTCCACCAGCCTGCCCAGCGGGACTGAGCCTCCGTGCACGGGGTCCGTGGTTTCGACCAGCCTTCCCGGCGGGACTCAGCCTCCGGGTTTGGGTACGCGGGTGTCGACCACCGAGCCCGGAATGAATCAGCATGAGGGCTCGCGGGGAAGGGCCGTGGGACGCGGGTGTAGACCAGCCGGCCAGCGTGAATAGGCCTCCGGGCGCGGGGCAGCCGGGCTGGATACGCCGTGCAGGCGGGCCTCAGCCTTCGGGCTCTGGACCACGGCGGTCGAACTGCATGGCCGGCGGGACTGAGCCTACGAGCACGGGGCTCCAGCAGCCTGCACGGCAGGACTGAGCCTCCTGGCGCGAGGCGCGGGGGTCGTACAGCCGGCCCGTGGGGCTCGCCCTCCGTGCGCGTGGTCCACCAGCCTGCCCCGCGGGACTGAGCCTCCTGGCGCGGACCGCGGGGTCGACCAGCCAGCCCGGCGGGACTCATCGTCCAGGCGCGAGCCATGGGGTCGACCAGCCGGCCAGGCGGGAAACAGCCTCCGGACGCTGGGCTGCGTGGCTCAGTCAGCTCGGCGGTACTCATCCTGCGGGCGCTGGGCTGCGGGGCTCGACCAGCCTGCCCGGAGGGACTGAGCTTCCGAACATGGGGCTCCACCAGCCTTCACGGCAGAACTGAGCCTCCTGGCTCAGGCCGCGGTGGTCGACCAGCCGGCCCGGCGGGACTCGGCCTCCGGGCGTGGGGCCCTCCAGGCTGCACAGACATACTGAGCCTCCGAGCACGGGGCTCCACCAGCCTGCCCTGTGGGACTGAGCCTCCTGGCGAGGGCCGCGCATCTCCAGCAGCCTTCACAGCGGGACTCAGTTTCACGGCGCGGGGCTCCATCAGCCTGCCCGGGGGGACTCAGCCTCCGGTAGAGGGTCGCAGGTGTAGATAATTCGGCCCGGCGGGACTCAACCTCCGGGTGCACGGGCGAGGGGCTTGGGACGCGTGTGTAGACCAGCCAGCCCGGCGGGACTCATCATCCAGGCACGGGCCACAGTGTTCGAAAAGCCGGCCAGGCGGGTCTGAGCCTACGTGCATGGGGCTCCACCAGCCTGCCCATCGTGACTGAGCCTCCGTGCACGGGGTCCGTGGTTTCGACCAGCCTTCCCGGCGGGACTCAGCCTCCGGGTTTGGGTACGCGGGTGTCGACCACCGAGCCCGGAATGAATCAGCATCCCGTCGTGCGGGGAAGGGGCGTGGGACGCAGGTGTAGACCAGCCGGCCGGCGGGACTCAGCCTGCGGGTGGGGGGCACGGGGGTCGAACAGCAGGCCCGGCGGGAGTCAGCCTCCAGGCTTTGGGCCGAGGCGGTCGACTAGTCGGCTCGGCGGGAGTAAGCCTCCGGACGCTGGGCTGCGTGTCTCAGTCAGCTCGGCGGTAGTCAGCCTGAGGGCGCTGGGCTGCGAGGGTCGACCAGCCCGCCCGGCGGGAATGAGCCTCCTGTCTCAGGCCGCGGTGGTCGACCAGCCGGACCGGCGGGACTCGGCCTCCGGGCGCGGGGCTCCAGCAGCCTGCACAGAGGTACTGAGCCTCCTGGCGCGGACCGCGGGGTCGACCAGCCAGCCCGGCGGGACTCATCGTCCAGGCGCGAGCCACGGGGTTCGACCAGCCTGCCAGGCGGGAGACAGCCTCCGGACGCTGGGCTGCGGGGTCAGTCAGCTCGGCGGTACTAAGCCTGCGGGCGCTTGGCTGCGGGGGTCGACCCTCTGGCCCGGCGTGACTTAGGCCCGAAGCGTCCCCGGATCCCAGCGCGCGCCAAGACTGGGGCGAGGGTCCCGTGCCATCGCCGCGGCGCTTTCCGCCCCTTCCCGACGCCTCGGGGGTTGCGTTCTGTAGGCGGCGGCGGCGGCGGCGGCGGCGGCGGCGGCGGCGGCTTGGAGGGTATTGGGGTGGAGACGGTCGTGGGGGTGGAAGCTCGGTGTGGTATTGTCGCGCCTGCCCGCCGGCGACTCAGGGGAAATTCTGTCGCGTGCCAGGCACCCGGCCACCGTGGCCCGAGAGCCCAAGGTCCTCTTTCCCAGTCCCCCTACCGATGCCGCGGTCGCGCCGTGGAGGCCGGGAGCTCCGAGGCGGACGTGGTGTGCCGGGACGGGATCGGCCCTACGGCAGGGCGGCGGGTCGCCCTGGCCGCCCGGTGATGCGGCTCCGTGCCGCTGACGCGCGCGACGGTTGTCGGGCGCCACCTGGCGGCCGTTTGTATAGCGTTCGTTCCTTCCGGAGCCACGAGGGACGCGATTTGGCCACGTCGCACGCGCTGGACTTCCAGCAGGCCGGCCGTGCTTGCGGGATCGTGCCGGTGGCGCCGGCGTGTCGGTGCCCGGCCTCGGGGCCCGAGGTTGCACCTGCAGGACTACTAGGGTGGTATGGCCGCCTGCACGGGTCGACCAGCACGCACGGGCGCCCGCGGTGACGGACGGACAGACCGAACGACGGCCCCGGTCGGTGGGGGGGGAACGCCTGAGGTGGTTGGCACCTGGCCGTTCCGGAGCTGCCGACCGAGGCAGGCCGTGTCGGCCGATCGGACGACGCTCCACGGACGCCGAACGCGGAAGCTCCTGGACGCGGGACTCCACCAGCCTGCCCTGTGGTGCTGAGCCTCCTGGCGAGGGCCGCGCGTCTCCAGCAGCCTTCACAGCGGGACTCAGCCTCCGGGCGCGGGCAGCAGGGCTGGATCAGCCTTCCCGGCGCGACTGAGCCTCTGCGTGTGGGGCGCGAGGGTCGACCGGCAGGCCCGGCGGGAGTCAGCCTCCGGGTTTGGGTACGCGGGGGTCGACCACCGAGCCCGGAACGAATCAACATGAGGGCTCGCGGGGAAGGGCGGTGGGACGCGGGTGTAGACCAGCCGGCCAGCGTGAATAGGCCTCCGGGCGCGGGGCAGCCGGGCTGGATCCGCCGTGCAGGCGGGCCTCAGCCTTCGGGCTCTGGACCACGGCGGTCGAACTGCATGCGCGGCGGGCCTGAACCTACGAGCACGGGGCTCCACCAGCCTGCACGGCCGAACTGAGCCTCCTGGCGCGAGGCGCGGGGGTCGACCAGCCTGCCCGGCGGGGCTCGCCCTCCGTGCGCGCGGCTTCACCAGCCCGCAGGGAGGGACTGAGCCTCCGAGCACGGCGCTCCACCCGCCTGCCCGGCAGGTCTGAGTCTCCTGGCGCTGGCAGCGGGGCTCCACCAGCCTCCACAGCAGGACTCAGGCTCCGTGCGCGGGGCTCCAGCAGCCTGGCGCGCGGGACTGAGCCTCCGTGCACGAGGGCCACGGCGGTCGACCAGCCAGCCCGGCGGGACTCTTCGTCCCGGCGCGGGCCACGGGGTTCGACGCGTCGGCCAGGCGCGTAACCGCCTCCGGACGCTGGGCTTCGGGGCTTAAAGAGTCAGCTCCGCGGTACTCAGCCTGCGGGTGCTGGGCTGCGGGGGTCAACCATTCGTCCCGGCGGGAATGAGCCTCCTGGCTCAGGTCACCGGGGTCGACCAGCCGGCCCGGCGGGACACAGCCTCCAGGTGTGGGGCTGGGACGTCGACCAGCCGGCCCGGCGGCACTCATTGTCCGTGCCCGGGCCACGGGTGTAGACCAAACGTCCAGCAGGACTCAGCCTCCGGGCTCGGTGCCACGGGGGTCAACCAGCAGGCACGGCGGAACTGAGCCTCCGAGCACGGAGCTCCACCAGCCTGCCCGGCGGGACTGAGCCTCTGTGCACGGGGTCCGTGGTTTCGACCAGCCTTCCAGGCGGGACTCAGCCTCTGGGTGTGGGGCGCGAGGGTCGACCGGCAGGCCCGACGGGAGTCAGCCTCCAACTTTGGGCCGAGGCGGCCGACTAGTCGGCACGGCGGGAATCAGTCTCCAGGTTTGGGTACGCGGGGGTCGACCACCGAGCACGGAACGAATCAGAATCCGGGCGCGCGGGGAAGGGGTGTGGGACGCGGGTGTGGACCAGCGGGCCAGCGACACTCAGCCTCCGGTCGCGGGGCAGCGGGGCTGATTCAGCGGTGCAGGCCGGCCTCAGCCTCCGGGCTCTGGACCACGGCGGTCGAACTGCAGGCCCGGCGGGACTGAGCCTACGAGCACGGGGCTCCAGCAGCCTGCACGGTGGGACTGAGCCCCCTGGCGAGAGCCGCGGGGGTCGAACAGCCTGCCCGGCGGGACTCGGC